>NC_077229.1:397765645-398096049 GCF_027887165.1 Monodelphis domestica | reverse complement strand
CTTAAAATACTGACTAGAACATCCCTAAGATATTGTCATTCAACCTCACAAAGACTCAGTAAAATGCACAATCCACCAAAAAAAAAACCTGAGCTACCCTATTCCACTTTGAGACCCTATTTTTTCCCTTTTAAATCAATTCAAAATCTGCTTCCTGTAACCTTTACTTCAAATCCATGCATCTCTGGCCCTCTAGGGCAAAGCAAGAAAAGTCCCTATTAAGGGAGAGAGGTCTTGGAGATACTTAAGGAAAGGCGACAAAGGTATAAAGGGAGGAAGTGGGCCAGAGAGTTCAATAGTAGAGGAAACTCTCTCACCAATGCATGTGGAGACCTTCGGAAATTATTATCCCGGAGAGCAGCCGACCATACTGGAGAGGCTATGTGCTAACCCAGGATCAGAGTCAGAGACAAAACCTGAATCCAAGTCTTTCTAGATTTGCGGTAGGGTCACTATCCTAGCTGGTTCTAGGTATACCTAGAACCTAGGTGGGTAGGTGGCCTGGAACTGGGAGGCCCCAGGATCAAATCTAGCTTCAGACACTTCAGCCCTGGACAAATCCCTTCACTCTGATTGCTTAAACCCTTGCTATTCTTGTCTTAGAATTGGTACTAGGATAATTACTAAAACAGAAAGGATTTTTTTTTAAAGGCAAAAACAAACTAGTGGTGGCTTGGGAGTAAACAAAAGTGGAAATGAATAAGATAGTGGGTATAGAAAGTCTAAGATATGGCAACTTAATGTTAATGGATATATAGTGCAAGAGAGAGGCATCAGGACAGAACTGAGGTTGCAAGCTGGAGTGATAAGGATAAGGGTTCATAAATCTCATCTCCCTATCTATGTTTGTTGTTTCAGTCATTTTTTAGTTATTTTTGACCGTTTAGGGTTTTCTTGGCAAAGGTACTGCAGTGTTTTGCCATTTTCTTCTTCAGTTCATTTTACAGATAAAGAAACTGAGGCAAAAGGGTTAAGTGACTTGCCCAGATGATGTGGCCCCCCCTACCCCCCCCACCTCCCTCATTTTCTTCTGAATTAGAGACGGTCCATTTTCTTGCCACGCTCATGCTACTTATGACCTTGATTCCATCAATGCTTGGTAGCTCTATCAGACATTCCTTCTTGTTTATGCTCCCTCTTTCTATGGAATCCGCTCCCACTGCCAAACATGCCAAGATTTCCCCCAGCCTTAAACCTTCAGTTAACCCTTGTCAGCCTCTCAAACTACCATCCAGCTGACCTCTTCCCTTTCTGTCCCAACTGCTGGAATGAACTATATACTCTGCTTTACGTCCTCATTCTCTACTTTCTTCAGACCCTCATAGCCATTTACCATCTGAGCCCAACTCTACTAAAGCTCTTAACAATGATCTCAAAGGATTAAGTTTCAGAGATAATCTTATTTTCTTCACCTGTGTTTAGGAAACTAGTCATTTTATTTGGTGTTTGTTCAGACCAGAGTAAGGATAGAATAATAGTAATTATGTTCAAAAACCAGGATCTCAGGGGGCAGCTGGGTGGCTCAGTATATTGAGAGCCAGGCCTAGAGATGGGAGGTCCTGGGTTCAAATCTGACCTCAGATACTTCCCAGCTGTGTGACCCTGGGCACTTGACCCCCATGGCCTAGCCCTTACCACTATTCTGCCTTGTGTATTGACTCCAAGATGGAAGGTAAGGGTTAAAAAAAAAAAAAACAGGATCTCTTAAATGCTGAATTCAGTGGCCTTTTCTCCAGCCTCATCTTCCTTCATCTCTCTGCAAGTTGCTAATGATGCTATTTTTCTACTGGGCATTCTCTCCTATCTGGACTTTCATGAGGTGGCCTTCTCTGGACTCTTCCCTTAACAGATAAGGAAATTGAGGCAAAAGGATATTGTGCAACTTGTCCAGGGTCACATAGCTAGTAAGTATCCAAGGTCAGATTTGAACTAAGTCTTCATGACTCTAAGGCCAGTCATCTAACCACTGCTTCACCTGGCTATAGCTGCTTTAAAAAATTTTATAAGGCAGCTGTTTTCATCTTTTTGGTGTATAAAGAATCTTTTTTCTTTAAAACTAATGACTTCATTGGGGTATATCCCCAGCGATGGAATCTCTGAATGACCATGTTAAAAACTCTACTTGCACAATTCTAGATGCTTACATTAAATTCCAACAGCAATCTATTGCCTGCCTTTCCCCAACCCCTTTACTACTGACTATTCTCAGATGGATCATTTGTAATTTTACTTCAAAACTTGATTTAGAAAAAAAAAAACTCATTTATTTTCTATTTGGCAATTGGGGTCATTTTCTTCAATAAAATGAAACAAGAATGGGGAAAGAATACACAAAAAAGGTGGGAGAAATATTTCTTCTAAGAAACAAGAAAGAAATTCAGCTAAAAAGAATGGAAAATAAAATGGGCCAGGCACTCTACTAACCACTTTACAATTATTATCTGATTGCAGCCTCATAACATCCATGGGATGTGGATGCTATTAGTATCACCATTTTACGGATAAGAAAAATAAGGCGAACAGGGAATAAGTGACTTGTGCCCAAGGCCCCACATCTAGTAAGTGAGGATAAATTTGGACTCAGATCTTCTAGTATAGTACAATAATGAATCTACCCAAGTAGTAGAGTCCGGAGGCCATCACCAATCCCAGCTTGGCTTTTTATGCATTAAGTAAGCTTAGGTGAATCACTTAAATTCTCCAGACTTCAAATTTTTTCAACAATAAAAATAAAGGGAATAGAGTGAGATCTAATCCAATGATTAAATAAGGATGAATGTGCTATATATGTGGGGAAAAGAATGCCTGAGGAAAAACTGAGTTAGGTGAAATGACAAAGGAAAGAGCAGGGAACACAAGAGTAAACAACGAGTAAGAGATTAGGAAACCACAAACACCGAGGTCCCACTTCTGGCTTTTTTTAGCAGTGTGATCTCCATCTAAGCTTCAGATTGATCACCTATAAAATGAAGAAAGCTCTTGATCTGCTAAAAAATATTAATTTTTATAATTCATAAACTGGAGCAGTTAGGCAGCAAATTGGATACAGCAGCTGAGTTCAAATGGGACCTTAGACACTTCCTAGCTGTGTGACCCTGGGCAAGTCACTTAATCCCAATTGCCTATTCCTTGCTTTTCCATCTTAGAGTTACTAAAATAGAAAGTAGGGTTTTTAATTTATTTTTTATTGAAAAATTATTGAGTATTTTTCCATGGTTACATGATTCATGTTCTTTCCCTCCCCCTCAGCTGACATGCAATTCCACTGGGTTTCACATGTATCATTGATCAAGACCTATTTCCATATTATTGATAATTACACTAAAGTGATCATTTAGAGTCTACATCCCCCATCTTATCCCCATTGTAAGGATTTTTTTTTAAGTATTATTTTTGCAAACAGGGTTTGCAAATATTGGCTTGGTGGGCAGCAGGGGGCAGCAGCACAGCTAGCTAAGTGAGTTTGGTTGTTTTGGGGCCAGTCTTGGGATGGGGAGAAGCTGGGGCAACCTGATGTTTTCATCCACATTCCCAAGTCAAATGTTCCTCGGTTAGAGTTCTTATTCCTAGTGAGTTAGAATACTAGATACTCATTACATGTGAGGGCATGGGAAAGTCATTTTTCTAAACTTCAAATTTCCTCATTTATAAAATAAGGGCCTGCACTAAATAATGCCTGAGGTTTCCCACTCTCAGAGTATGCTCCTATGATCCAAAATCAATTAACCTAATCTATCTGAAAATACCAGGAAGGGAGAAGGAACACAAGCTGTAAAAAAAAAAATCAATGTTAGCTGGCACATAAGACCTTTAAATTGGGCATGCTCACTTGTTTTTACTCTCTGTCTCTCTCTGACTTTCCTTCTCTCTCTCTCTCTCTCTCTCTCTCTCTCTCTCTCTCTCTCTCTCTCTCTCTCTCTCTCTCTCTCTCTCTCTCTCTCTCTCTCTCTCTCTCTCTCTCTCTCTCTCTCTCTCTCTCTCTCTCTCTCTCTCTCTCTCTCTCTCTCTCTCTCTCTCTCTCCCCCCTCTCTCTCTTCCTCTCTCTCCCCCCCCTCTCTCTCACTTTCCCCTCCCCTCTTCCTTTCTTCCTCTCCTCTTTTTCTCCCCCCCCTCTTCCCCTCTCTCCTGTCAGATTCAGCTGAAGACTTCCCTGGACTCTTTTACCCCAGTTGTGCATCCTCTTTCCAGCCCTGGGAAATGACTATATATAGTGTTTTCTTATCTGCATATACATTAGCTCCCTCAATAGAATGTAAGCTCAGTAAAGAAGCAGACTTCCACTTAGCAAGTGCCTAGAACAGTGACTGGCACACAGTATGCTCCCTGAATGGATTTAGAGCCCAGGAAGTCACAGAAATACTTATCATGTGTCCCAAATTAAAGAATGAATGTGCCAAAAAGAAAGGGAATAGAACATTCTAATCTAACCACTATCTAGTCTGAGGTTATTTACATTGTGGTAATGTTGCCTTCCTTATTAACATTAAAAATGTAGGTGACTCACATTAAAGAGGGAAAGAATAAGGACTAGAATGGTGATTGCAGGGGGTACAAGGAATTCATTCATCTGTTAAATTGTGAGCCTCTTTGAGGGCAGGGACTGCCTTTGGCCTCTTTTTTGTATCCCCGGTGCATAGCACAGTGCCTGGCGCATAACAAACACTAACAGAGGTTCATTTGAAAATTTCTCAATTCTCTCCAGAGAAGGGAGTTGGTTCTCTTAAAGTTACAGTCTTAGAGTTGATCTAGAGCAGATATTAAGTCAAATCCAAATAGAAACAAGGGCCACTTGGCCACATGTAAGGATCGCACATGTTGACTTAGTTTTTTAATTATTTAAAATTATTACCCCAATTATACTTTGATTAGATTTGGCTCTACTGTTGTGGGCCCCACAAAATTCCCTAAACCACTGGGCTATGTATGCTGCCTCTCACTAAGTTGCATAGTTGCTAAAAATTGCCAAATGATCTCTGAATGATATATCTGAATTCAACCACTGTTACTTCAAAAAATCTTATACTTCTATACCACAATGTACGAGAAATACAGAACAAAACATATGAGAATACCCACAGTCATGACATTCGAATAGAAGCAGCCACTGTTTTGTTGTTGCCTCTGAATGCCTAAATACTTATCATATATGGTTAACATTTAAAATCAGCAAACTTGATTTAGTCTCTCATACTACAATCCCTTGGGCACCTACCAATTTGTCATTCCTGTAGGTCCCTGAGCTTGCATTGATAATCCTTCCCTTTAAGGTCTAAATCTTTATGCTTTTCCTGTCAAAATGTCTTCTTCCAGTCCTTGAATCTATTACAAAACATAGGTCCCCGGGGCATTTGACATCATTACACTTTTCCTGGGTTTCTGGTTCATCTTAAAAAATCAGCTATAGATCCTTAGAATCTTCTCCATCTCACTTTGAGAAAAAAGAATAATTAGACTCATATCAACCCTTACTTACAACATGGATTTTAAGTCTTGTCAAAAATAATTTGTATATTCTAGTGCTAAAATACTATTTCCCACTATTTTAAAATTAATTTGCCTTTGAAATCTTAATTCTCTTAAGACATTCAGAGATTAATACCTTCAACAAACTTAAATTGTACCAGATAACTTTTATATTCCAGCTATGCTAAAAATACTGACCAACAGATAATAGAAACAATGATATGGTAGAAGAAATATGACTTCTTATTCTAGTTGTCCAAAAAAGGCTACAGAGCATGATTAACATAGACACACCAAAATGGTCAAAATTCTTCCCAAACTCACATTTTAAAGAGTGCAATCGTACAGCATTTCAGTTTTTCTTTACTCTTTTTGCTAATTTCATGCTTAGAACAATGTCTGGCAATAATATATTAATAAATAGGCCACCTAAGTGGACCAATAGAGAGTGTGCCAGGGCCTAGCAAATCCACTTCAGATATTTACTAGCTGTGTGACCCTGGGCAAGTCACCTCACCCGATTTGCTTCAGTTTCCTCATCTGTAAAATGAGCAAGAGAAAGAAAATAGCAAACCATTCCAGTATCTTTGCAAAGGAAACTCCAAATTGGGATCATAAAAAGTCAGACACAATTAAACAACATAATAAACACCTGACTTGACTACAATATGTCTGTCCAAATTAAGATGACTGATGCTATAGCCATGTTCTTTGTGGTAGCAAAAAAAAAGGAAAATGAGGGGGTATCCCTCAATTGGGGAATGGCTGAACAAATTGGGGTACCTGATAATGATGGAATACTATTGTGCTGTAAGGAATGATGATCTGGAGGATTTCTATTTGAACTGGGAGAACCTCAATGAACTGATGCAGAGTGAAAGGAGCAGAACTAGGAGAACATTGTACATTGAAAGTAAAACACTGTAGAATTATCCAATGTAATGGGTTTGCTTCTAAGTATCAAATGCACCAAGACAGGACACTCCGGAAGGACTTTTGTAAAGGAATGGTAACCACATTGAGAGAAAGAACTATGGGAGTAGAAATGCAAAAGCAAAATATATGACATCACCTATCACATGTGCATACAGGTATGTGATTGGGGGTTTAGGTCTTGAAAAAAAATCACTCTATAGCAAAAATGAATATGGAAATAGGTATCAAGTGACAACATTTGTACAACTCAGTGGAATTGCTTGTCGGCTCTGGTGGGGGAGAGAAAAAGGGAGGGAAAGAAAATGAATCGTGGAAACATGGAAAAATATCTTTTAAAAAATAAACAAAATATTATAAACGAATAGATGAGTAAATAGATACATGAATGAATGAATAGATAAATAAAAGATGACTGATGCTAGGGATGACATGGAGAGAGCACTGGATCTGAAGTCAGAAAGACCTCAATTCAATTCCTTCATCTTACACTTACTGGTTAGATCAGTGTTTCTCAACCTTTCTAATGCCGTGACCTCACAATACAGATCCTCATGTTGCAGTGACCCCAAACCAAAAAATTATTTTGGTGGCTACTTCAAAACTGTAATTTTGCTACAGTTATGATTCGGAATGTAAATACTTGATATGCATTATGTATTCTAATTGCTACAAATTGAGAGGTTGAGAACCGCTGGGTTAGATGAACAAAGGCAAATTACTTAACCTCCTCTGGACTCAGTGCTCATCTATAAAAGTGGGGTGATAATAATCTCTGCCTCACAGGGTTGCTATGAAATTCAAAGAAGCTAACAAATGTAAAACATTATATAAGTGGTAGCTGTGAAGATACTTTTTCTTTACATAATCATTTTTTGGCATTATACCCAAAGCCAAATACCTTAGTCCAGTTTTGATGTACACACAGTTCTCCCATAAATGAACTGTTCCAAAGACCTTATCGCAAAGGGATTTTTACATAATATGAATTTTCCCCTTCCCACCCAACTTACTTAGCCTCAATAACAAAGGCATACACAAAATAATACCTTTATACTAGACAAAAAATGTGCCAAAATGCAGACATATTAAATACTGAACCAAGCCAATAAAATTATGAAATTAAAGGTAAAGTTAATGAAGATGTATATGTAATATTGTACAGTAATAATAAGATTTACAATAGTATGCTATCCCACCTCCACCCACTACCCCTCACCTTTATCACTTTTTTTATGATGCCATAAAAAGAAGTTTGGACAGTGACTCTTTTTTTTTTCCCTTGGGGACAGGAAGCAATATTATCCTTAACTAGTCTTAGAATTTTTTTTTTAACCTTTACCTTCCTTCTTAGAACTGATGGGAAATATTGGTTCCAAAAAAACAGAAGAACAGTAAGAACTAGGCAGTGGGGATTAAGTGACTTGCCTAAATTCACATAGCTAGGACCAGAGCTGAATCCAGGACTTCACAACTCCAGATCTGGCTCTCTATCGACTGAGTCACTTAGCTGCTCTTAGTTTTTGAACTTTTAAAAATCTTTAAATATTTAGACATTTCTCTTTATAAAAGAAAAAAAATAAAAAAATTCACTCAGAGGTGATGAAATACTTCTGCCAACAGTTTCATCCTGAACCTTTCTGGTTTGATCTCTGATCTCAAACTCTTCTTTCTTCTGATATCTTTGTGGCTAGCATCTCAATCGGGTTCTCATTCTAAAGTTCTTCTCCATGAGACTTAATCAACTCCTGCACATCATTCTCATCCACTTCTAGCTACAGTTCTTGTGTTAATTTTACAATCCTTTTGTTCACTTCTTCAAACATTTCATCTTTGTCAAGTCAAGGAAAATCAGGACCTGAACTGTAAGAATACTGTTCTCTAAAGTCTTTATACATGCTTGTTATATCTTCCCATGCCTCTCAGAAGCTTTAGCAAAATGTAAGGCAAGAGCTTTCTGTCTGGATTTTCAATGCAAACTCTAAATCAAAAATTGCCAACTACCCCTAATCCAGAGACTTATAAAAACTACAAGGAAATCCAGAAGCAGGTGACTGAATGATAGAAACATAGTCTCATTTTGGTTCTATGAGTTATTTCTTTGAATTACAAAAAATTTAAGTATTTACCACTATGTGCCAGGCCCTGTGCTTGAACCCTAAAGTTTTTCGTCTAAAGACTACACAACAAACCCATTAATTTTTCCCCCAAAGATGAGTAAAAAAAGATAGAAACAAGTATATGGAAGTATAGTCCTGTAAGAATAGTAGTGGCAAGAGCCTCAAAATCCCCTGAAGTTGGCAAGGAAAATAAAAGATTAAAAATATTTAAAAATTCCAACTGTTTTCTGTCAAGCTATACTGAAAATGCCTCTAAATCCTTTTAGCTGCCTAAAGGAGGAAGATCATTTAACTCTGAATTTTAAACAACTCCTCAAAGTTTATCAGATAAGTCATGAGTCAAGTTGTAGTGGTGAAAGAAAATGATCAAAAGAGAGGAATTCAGAAAAGGATGAATGGGATGAAGCTAACAAAAAGGGAAGATAAAGTAGAGCTGTTCAACTTTTATTTTGCTTCTCAGTTAACAGTGACCTTTGGACTAGGAATGACACAACAGAAATGGTTCAGAGGGAACTGAAACAGAAGCTAAGCAGGACTAGTGTAACAGAACCAACCCTTAGCTGCTCTAGAAGAGTCTAGGGTCAATCTACTCAGATTAAGTCCTTAAAGGAAGGAACTGAAAGAGGTAGAGATGAGTCACTGAGGACTAAGTGATTCTTGATAGATTATGAAGACTTAGAAGTCCTACAGATTGGGACAAAGTCAAATATTGTTCCCATTGTCAAAGAAAGTGGAATCTGCAAAGGCAACTGGGCTTGACTTTATTGGCAAAATACTGGAATATTATCAACAAATCAATGGATGGTGAAAGAATATCTAGAGGGGGCAGTTAAGATGGCTCACTGGATTGAGAACTGGACCTAGAAATGGAAGGTCCCAAATTAAGCCTCAAACATTTCCTACCTGTGAGATCTTAGGCAAGTCATTTAATTCCAGTTGGCTAGTCCTTACTGCTTCTTTGCCTTTGGCACCAATAGACAATTCTAAGACAGAAGGTAAGTGTTTAAAAAAAAAGACTATCTAGAAAAGGAAAACAGTGATCGCAAAGAAGTTACATCAAAAACAAGTCATATAAAACCAATCTCATTTCCTATTTAGTTAGGATTATGAGACAGATTGAACAGAGCTTGTATCATTTAGCTAGATTTTGGGAAACCATTTGACAAAATCAAGAACTCTATCTGGTCTTGTTGCATACAGTAGACTAGAAAAAGTACATTTAAATGGATCTGGATGAATGGTCAGAACCAAAGTAGCCTTGGGGCTGGGTGATGTTATCTTGGAATTAAGTCTCTTGAAGGGTGACCCAAGAATCTGAAACTGGCTGTATGCAGATTTTGTCATCTTTCTGCTTAGAGGCACAGATGGCAAGCATATCAAAATGTATAGATAGCAAAGTAAGGAAGGATAACATAATGGGCAGTAAAGATAAAAAAAAGATCAACCAGCTAAAACTGGATAGAATTTTTTTTAGGCTAGATCAATAGGTTGAACTTAAAATGGATAAAGCCAATAAGATTCAAGATGGCTGTTTATATGAAAAAAAGGCATAGGACAAGCAAGAGTTGCTGAACTCAGATTGTATATGGAGGCCTTCTTGTCTAGACATGTTCAATATGGGAATTTGTTTGGCTTATATCCATATTAGTAAGAAGGAATACTTTTCTTTAAATCTCAACAAAAGGGGGAGGTAAGGAGAGAAATCAGAATGCGATTTAAAAATATGAAATGTAATTTTTAAAAAAGACAGCTATTTTAGCAAAGCACAAACTCAATGAACCAAGAGTATGATGAATACCATGGGCAAAAAAGCTCAAGTAATCATAAGCTGCATTAACAGTACAAGTGTCCAGGACCAGAAAGTTACTCTGTCCAATCAAAGGGACATCCTGAGTTATTAGTTATTAGTGTTCAGTTCTAGGCATTACAATTTGGGAAGATCAATAAGATAGAGAGCATTCAGTGTACCCCAGAAGGCAACTGAAATTGAGATCATGCTGCATGAGGGTTAATTTAAAGAAACAGGAATGTTTTAAGAGCAGTGCTCACCTAGGAAAATCCGTCCCGTAGAAGAGGTTGGGCACTGTGTTTGGTTATAGAGGACCATACTAGGAGCACCTGAGAACAAGCAGATTTATACTTGGCTTAAAGGAAAATCTTGTTAATAATTAGAACAGGTTTTTCCTCTACTAAAGGTCTTGCTTGACCACCACTTCTTCATTGTTAAAGAAGACAATCTTGTCTGATGTGGAATTGGACTATATGACTTTTGAGATTTCTTCTCTGATTCTGTGATAATCATCAGCTGTATAAATTACTGTATATAAAAAACAAACAGTACATAGACTAGAAGTTTCATAGATTATTATATTATTTATAATAATAATAATAATAATACAGATACATTACTATTATTATTACTATTATACTCCAAGGGAGCACAATCAGCAAGAAAAAGTCCAATATTATATATATACTTTTCAGTGACCAGTATAGTAAGAATTTCATAATCTAATAATAATGTACTGATATTTTACTAAAAATAAGTGGAGAAGGAGGAAGAATCCAAATTGAACATCCTGAAGGACAAGATGACTGGGGTAAAGTGGTGCCAAAAGGATAAAGTCAATTCATATGCATAATCTATATCTCTATGTGTCTGTATGAGGGAAGGCAATGTGATATACCCGAGGGTAGGGGTAGAACACTGAATTTAAAGGGAGTTTGAATCCTGACTCTACCACCCTCCAGGAACTTGAGTCAAGTCATAGCCTGTTTTATAAGTAAACTTTCTCAACTGTTAAATGAAGACACTGAACTATTTATGATAGCTGAGGTCCCATCTACATTAACACTTGATAGAATAAACTCATTATAAAAGTCAAGGCTAATTTATCCTATGTATTCAGAATTAATGTTACTAATGTTACTAAAATGACCAATTCTTCCTGTAGAGGTGACACCAATGTTATGCTAATAATGTTACTAAATTTAGGGACTTAGAGAGTAAGTTGTTGTGACTAATAAGTTATGTCATATTTTATAATATATTCTACATTATATTATTCATTACATATTTTCTATTATGTATAACATGCTACATAACTTCTTGTGTTGTGTCATATTATATTTTGAATTCTGTTCACCTCTAACCCCCTAGAATTCCATAACCCTGTGGCACCAAGACCTTCACAGACAGACCTAAGTTAATCAATTCCACCTCTGAAACAAAGTTTTTCTGGCTGAATACTGAGGTGGTGGGACAGGAGCCACTACCATTCTTCATGTCCCACTGGTTTCGAAAAACAACCATGGATTGAGAACTGGAAGAATCCCTGAAGACTACCTACCTTAGTACAATCTCCCCATTGTACAAATAAGGCCATTGTATCCCAAAGAGGTTAAGTGATTTGCCAGTTCACAAAGGCAGCAAGTAGTAAAGACTAAACATGAACCCAGGTCTCCAGACTAAAAATTCAGCTATTTTTCAATTGTAGTACCAAAGCAGAAGTTAGACATAAGTTTAAAAAAAAAAAAGAGTAAACTGAAGTTAAAAATAATGTACTTTGGACTAATTGGTACCTTTCTTCCCTAAAAAGTAGCTCAAAGCATATTTCTACATTATTATCTCATCATCATTACACGTTACATTTATATGAGCACTTTAAGGGCTCGAAGCATATTCTCATGGTTCTATCTCCAGGAAGAGATAGCAGAAATATACGAGATATACTGGATAATAAGTGGCTTTCCAAAACCAAAAATGTAAGCAGGACCCACTGTTCAGTTTAACCCATATTTTTCACATTTTCAGTCACTTTCTTTGTTCAGTCACTCGGTACTGTCCAACTCATTGTGACCTCATGGCATACAGCATGCCAATACTGTCCATGAAGTTCTCTTGGCAAGGATACTAAAGTCTTTCACCATTTCCTTCTCAAAGACAGATCGAGTTGATTTGCCCAGGGTTGCACAGCTAGTAAGTATTTGAGGGTAAATTTGAACTTAGATGTCCATCTACTTCACTACTTTGCTGCCCCTATAAGCTTTCTATAATTTACACAATTCACCAAAAGAAAAAAAAAAAGAACCTGATTTGTAGTTTCTGTTTATTTCCAATGAACTCCTGAATTGGCTCCAGCATACCCCTGAACTACAGTATCCCCATTTTAGAAATAAAAAATTTGACACTCAAAAGAAGTTGATGCTCTCTGATACTCAAAACGGGTCAAGCCTAGCATCAGTGGAGCTATTCAAACTAATACAGGTACTCTTTTAGACACCAAATCCAATACTAGTTCTCTTACACCATGCTATCTCTACCTCCCAACAAGTTGCCCCAGACCCTTGATAAGAATGGGATTAAAAAAAAGGGGGGGGGAGGGATGCAAGTACATATTTCACATGAATATCAAATTCATAAGGGGAAGATACACATAAATCAAAGTTTGGGATAACTTATGGTAATTCACATTCATAAAACTAATTCTGGCTTCTTACTTCTCATATGGGAAGATCTTAATAGCTTAAATAAAAAACCAAATCCCAGTAACTTCTCCATGTAGTTTATATTTAAGTGCCCCTAAACCAAACACATTTTTGAGGTTCCAAAAGCAAGATTCTGTGGGCCTTCCATTAAACTGTCTAGATTATAAAAGGAGGGGACAGAAAGAAGAGAAGGAATTTAGATTGTTTGGAACTACTTTTTTAAGGGGAAGGTAGGGTCTTGATCTGTAGTTTGGTATAGGGAACCCCAGAGCAAGGAAATATAGTATGGATGAACACCTGCTTTGCAACTTTAAAGTTTTAGGGAGTTGTCTTTTACAGGAAAAGATAAAGGAATTTTAAAAAAAAGATAAGAAGCTTTGGATTATTTTGTTAACTCTTCAGGAACTCAGCTGAGAAAAGGGTATTAGATTATTCAGCAGCTATCTTAAAGTAAGTAATTTATATACTGTTAAGAAGTAAAACTAGCTTGCCCATCCCACCAGCCAAAAGGGAGAAAATTAAAGTAACAGCAGAAAAACCAATCAATTTCATCCATTCATTTCATACTTTGCTGACATCTATCTGATACTAGATACAATAAAGCAATCTTAGGTCATGGTTACATGTATGATAACATACAAACCCAAATCCTGTAAGAGTCATAGGAGTTTGAAGTTAAATATTAAGACACTTTTTTTTTTTAATGTAGAGAAAATATGGAAATGGGCTTTGAACAATGATGCATGTAAAACAACCTAGTGGAATAGCTCATCAGAATAGCTCATCAGCTCTTGGGTGTGGGGATGGAGGAAGGAGAAGGGAAAGAACATGAATCATATAACCATGGGAAAATATCCTAAATTAAATAAATAAATTTGAAATGTGGAGAACTGTGTTCCTTGAGCTGTTCTCCCATAAAAAGTCAACCATTAAGACATTCGGTTGAAATTTGTTTCCTAAATTTAAATGAAATCATCAACAACATGGAAATAGGTTCTGGTCAAGGCCACAAATAATACCCAATGAAATTGCTCATCAGCTGTGGGAAGGGTGGGTGGAGAGGAGGGAAGGAAATAATGTGATTATTGTAACCAAGGAATAATGTTCTAAATTGACTAAATAAACTAATTCAAATGGAAAAAAAAAATAAAAAATAAATAAATTTAAATGAAATCAGGAAAAATTCCAATAAATGTATTTTGAAAAGAGTTTTGTTTTGTTTTATTGGGGGGATCCACTTCCATTAAGAAACGCAGGAGCATTTAAGCCATCGCTAAATCCTTTTACATAAGGATTCATATAGCACAGTTATAAAACCTTAGCATCTGCAAATACTGGGGGGGAAAAGCATAAAATGCTCATTTTATGCTAAATTGAGGGGGGGAAACTACTGCCAACTACTTAAGTTCTTTAATTCATCAGTAAGTTTTCTAGAAACAAAAAAAAAATCTATGAATGCACACAATACAGTAGCTATCCACCTATGGGAACAAGAATAGCAGGGTCCTTTCTAGTTATTAAAAAAAAAAGATAATTGAAGGGGAAGACAAATCCCCCCCCAAAAAACCACCATAACTCACCTGGGCTTGCCTCTCTTTCGTTATCATTTTCATTCATCACAGCAAGATCAGAAAATTTTTCAAAAAAGATGAGGAAAGAGAAATCCTGACTCTTCAGTGATTGCTGCAAGGATGGTGAGTGACAGACTGCTGCCCCCACTTACTTGCCTGCACGTCCTCAAATACTCTTTTTAGTAATAGTGAATTGTGGTAGATAATCCTAAGGCAAGTCCATCAGGGGTGGATGCAGGCAGTTTAAACCAGACACATGGCACAGAAACCTAAGCAGCACTGCCCCCACAGCAGCAACAGTAAGACACTCCAAAGGAATTAAGTAGTGGGATAATCATCAGTGATAGATAAGGGGAGGGCCTAAATAGCTAAGATCAGGTGTCTTCATGTACCAACACGAGGCTTCCCAGATAACTGGAGGTACTGCCCCCTCCACCCAAGCCTTTGTCCCAAAGAAGCATGGAGCCAGCAGGCAGGCACATTAGGGGAAAAGTACAAGAGGGAAATTAATCTTGTCTAATGGCTACACTATTATCTGTAATATGTTTCACCAGGATTCTTGTGGGTTAGGTTTTTTAATCCTAGGTATAAGTAAAAGTGCACAGGATTAAATATAATACTTTACATCATTCCTCCCCTTCACTCCCCCCACTCTAAGACTAACAAATGACAGTGATTTTATCCCTAAGCTATATGGCACTCAAGAATCTCACTTATGCAGAAACGGCTTTCTATGGGTTGTTCTTCTGAACAACTATTGCTACAATGAGCAACCACCAAAGTATGCCTTACGTTAACACTTAACAAAATTCATCTCTTAGCCTCAATCACAGGATTACAGAAATATCCAGAACTGAGCAATCATCACGTGTTTTTGTTACTTTAGTCCCTCAGAGAAGGATTTGGTTCCTCCTACAGTCTACTCATTCTACTCAGTTACCCTTACACAAACAGCAAGAACACACTCCAAAACTCTGGGCTGTGTCCCAAATTCTGAATGTGTGCATCTTTGGAAAACATAAATAACTGTGCTGGTCCTCAGTGCCCTGAAAATCATGCTCTAAGACCTCTGCCATTGCAACACTTCTTTTGATGGTACATACAATTAACCCAAACTCAACTATGCTTCCAAAGAATGTCTTAGGATGCTTCCAAAGAATGTCTTAGCAGTAATAGTGGTGGTTCCTCCATTACTACAACCTATGCCTGAAGATCTCTTAAATGCTACTGTCCAAATCCTGCCCCAGACCCTCACTGGCTGTGTGACTCTAGAAAGGTCAATAGCTTTCTCCCAGGCTCAGTTTCCTTATAAATAAAATGGAGGTAATAACAATACCCACCTCCCAAGACAGTGGTGAAGATTAAATGGAATAATATAAACAAGGCGTTTTGTTCAACACAGTTAACTGCTTAATAACCTTTTTTTTTAGACTGAAAGCCAAGTTTTCCCAGGCCAGTCAGATGGTAAATGGGATAGTACTGATAAACATGAGAAAATGTTATATAGAGCATGCCTGGCTTCTTGTAAGTCCCAGCTATCCCCCTTATGCCTCTGTGGACTATTTCTAATTTATCCCGTAAATACCTTGTCTGCACATAAGCATTTGCACATTGTTTTACATATAAGACTAGATTTTTTTAGGATAGGCACTCTCTTTTGCCTTTCTTTGAATCTCTAGCTCTTAGCACAGTGTTTGGAATGTAATAGCACTTAATAAATATTATGAATTGACTGACAAGTTTTAGTTTTATTAGAAAAAACAAAATTTTCAGAGTTTGGACTATTTACTGCTATAAGAGATAGATAGATAGATTACATATGGAACATGTACATATGTATACAATATATAAAACATGCATATAGTGTCCAATGAACAGACACCATGTGATACAAAATATGTAATGCAAATATTTCACATGTATATATTGTTGCATTAGTGTATATATATAAATATAATTACATCTTTCTATTACTGTATTAACATAAAAACAATGGTTTCCAGAAACTATCAGATAATGTATAAAACTTACTATAAATGGATTATATTTATGCATATTCTATGTGTATATGAATAGACATATAAATATGTAATTATAATATACTCATGCTTAATGTGATACATCTATAATAAAATATGATGCAAATGTAATACATATTCAAAATATTACTATTTTGTCTCAAACATACATTATTAGTATGAGGAAAAGAACAAACTGTCCAGAGCTTAGATTCTATTTATTACTATCAGAAATACAATTTTAAAAAAAGATAAACAGAATATGTATAGCTATGTATGTATAATACATGAATAATATATAGTACAAGCACAGGATACATGAGATTAATATAATTTGTATCACAAATATACATGTTCAATACACATGCATATTACAATATACACATTAATTTATTAGCATATATACATTCATATATAGCTACATATCTGTTATTGTATTGCTATCATATATTACTACTCAGTTTCTGCTCACCACAAACCCTTACCTCTTCTTCCTCATATAACAGGTTCCTATTAATTTAGCCAGCTTTTAAACATGTCAGAAATATATATATATGTATATATATATTCATTCATTCCCAAAACCTGCTGGCTTCTAGCACTATTTCTGATTAAAAAAGGAACCCAGCAAGGGCAGCTCAGTGGATTGAGAGTTAGACCTGGAGATGGAAGGCCCTGAGTTCAAATCCAACCTCAGACACTTCCTAGCTGCCTAGGCAAGTCACTTATCTCCTGTAGCCTTGTCCTCTTCTGTCTTGGAATCAATACATATTAATTAATAATTTTAAGATGAAAGATAAGGGTTTAAAAGAAAGGTAACTACCAAGGCTAAATATGGTTTAACCCTTCCTCACTTGATTTAAAGGGTTCCTCCCAATGATAATATACAAACTTTTTTAGTAGGAACCCGAAGACATTTCAACAAGTTATTAAAAAATGTTAATAGCTTGGCCATAAAAATGGGTTCAGTAGCACTACTGCCCCACTAATACAGAGATCTAGGTAAGGTCATCTCAGTAAGGTGCCTGTGCCCAGCTGACTTCTCTACAAATGGACTCTAAAGAATAAACAATGTGGAAAGAGTCCAAGATGATTTACAATTCTTATCTTATTGAATGCATCAATAAGTTTAAGCTCCCAGACAACCTAGTGGGAGGTTTTTCAATTTGCTTGCCATAAATAAGACTTTGTCCAAAGACACATAAAAGTGATTTGTCAAATATGCTAAAGGCTCCAAGCTGAAGTCAGTTTATAAACTAAATGATGGAAATTAAAAGTTTTAAAATACAAACATTCCAGAATGCTGGTTCTCCCCACCTCAGCCTTCAAGGTGATCTTTCTAAAAGCTCTTAATTCTGACCAAGTCACCACTCTCCTCCTCTTCCCCTTCCCAGGAACTCCAGTTTCTCCATTATACCTCTGTCTGGCCTTTAAAGCTCTTCAGAACCCATCTTTACCATTTTGTTATATCTAACTTGCCCTCCAAGGACTCAGTAGCCCAATCTCTTTGCTGCTCCTCAAAGAAGAGACTTACTATCTCCAGGCATTTTAGCTAACTATTCTACCACACCTGGAATGCGGTCCTCTCTTATCTCCAACTACAGGATTCCTTTAAACCTCATTCTTCAAGAAGTCTCTTATCTAAATATTGTATTAAAATATTCATAGCTGTGCTCTTTGTGGTGGCAAAAAATTGGAAAATGGGGGGAGAGGGGAGGTGTCCCTCGATTGGAGAATGGCTGAACACATTGTGGTATATGTTGGTGATGGAATACTATTGTACTAAAAGGAATAATAAAGTGGAGGAGTTCCATGGAGACTGGAACAACCTCCAGGAAGTGATGCAGAGTGAAAGGAGCAGAACCAGGAGAACATCGTACACAGAGACTGTCAGAGACTGATACACTGGTGCAAGCGAATGTAATGAATTTCCCCACTAGTAGAAAAGATCCAGGACAATTCTGAGGAGCTTATGAGAAAGAAAGCTATCCTCATCCAGAAAGAACTGTGGAAATAGAAACGCAAAAGAAAAACACATGATCAATCACATGGTTCAATGAGGATATGATTAGGGATGTAGACTCTAAATGATCACTCTAGTGCAAATATTAATAATATAAAAATAGATTTTGATAAATGAAACATGTTAAACTCAGTGGAATTGCTCATTGACTCCGGGAGGGGGGGGGAAGGGGAAGAGGAAGAACATGAATCATGTAACCATGGAAAAAATTCTAAATTAATGTAAATAAAGAAAATAAAGCAAGCTAAAAAAAATAGAACATCAAAAAAAAAAAGTCTCTTTCCTGATCCCTTTTATAAGCTGCATGTAGCTAGGTGGCACAGGGGATAAAGCAGCGGGCTTGAAAGAAGGAAGAATCCTTGGGAGTCCAAATTTGGCCTCAGACACTTAGCTGAGTGACCTTGGGCGAGTCACTTTGCCTAGTTCCCCATGTGTCAAATGAGCTGGAGAAAGAAATGGCAAACCACTCCAGTATCTTGATCAATAAAACTCCAAATCTGGGAGACAGAATCAGATACAATTTGTAGCTTGATGGTATGTAGTTGTTTGTGTGCTATCTCAACCCCACCCCATTAGATTATATGATCTCCTTTTAAGCTACTTTTTGCCTTTCTTGGTAGGTGCCTAGGACATAGTAGGTGCTTAATACTTGTTCACTTGACTAGAACATCATACAGGAAAAAAATATGAAGTTTAACTAGGTTTAAAGTTTTGCATGTAGGTTCAGAAAAATTCAACTGAATAAGTACAGAAAGGGGGTGACAACTGACATGTTGCTAACACTGATACAGTATTCAAGTTTCTGATGCCACTAAAAAACAACAACAACAAAACTTTGCCTTGTTTCTTAGACACAAAGTATCCATTCTAAGGCAGAAGAGCAGTAAAGGCAAGGCAATTGGGGTTAAGTGACCTGTGCAGGGCCACAAATCCTGACCTGGCTCTCAGTCCACTAAGCCACCCAGCTGCCCCCTGGTACCACATTTTAAAGAAAAGCATAAACAAATTAAGGTCAGTCCAAAGGAGGAAAAATGGGAGGGTAATAATCTGGGAACCATGACAACCAAAGCACACATCTGAAGAAACAGAGGATGCTTGACAACAGCTGCCAAATTTTCAAAGGGCTGGCATAAAGAAGAGCAATTAGATTTATGTATATATAGGGCAGAATTAAGACCAATAAAAGAAATTAGGAGGAGGCAGGTTTTGTTCCAAAACCCAGGAAGAACTAGTGTGGCAATAAATGGAAGAGTTGTCTTGAAAAGTAGTGAGCTCAAGGCAGCTAGGTAGCACAGTGGATAGGGAGGACCTAGGCTCAAATCTGGCTTCAGATGCTTCCGTGACCCTCACTTAACCCCCACTGCCTAGCCTTTGTTGCTCTTCTCTTGTCTTAGAAATGATACCAAGACTGAAGATGGGGGGGGGGGGGTGCCACAGGAAGTTTGGGGGATTAGGAGGAAGACAGAAAGCACTGTGAGCACTCAGCTCCTGTGTGCAAGGGATTATGCTAGATAATAACGTAGAATCAAGAAATTAATCTAGCTCCTACCCTGGTACCCCCCCCCCCTTTCCTACATGCTTCCTTGGAACAGAATCTGTCCTTTTTTTGTGTGCTTGTATTTTCTTCTTAACCCAGTACTAGACACAGGTTAAGCACTTAATTCATGTTTCATTCATTCACTCATTCATATGAAGGGTCACTTTTATCTAAAAGATAGCACATAAGCTAGTTCCCAAAGCAAACTCTTTTTATTTCCAAGGTTTAAGCAATTTGTCTTACCCAAATACACAAAGATATTCTGGTCAGAACCTTGGATTCCTCACTAAAAGGAGGTCTGAGTATGTGAAAAAGAGAATTGTAATACCAGCAGTTAATGGAATCTAGTACAATGACCCATTAACGTAAACAGAATTATTAGTGAAGCATTTGTCACCTTTTTTGGTGCATGTGAGGGAATTAATTTTTGTTCTTAAACCATCAAGCAGGAAAAAAATGTGGGAGAAAAAACAGAAAACCTCCAGTTTCAGGACACTAAAAGGGCATCAGAAAATCAGTTCCATCTCAATGGAATTCCAACTTGCCCAGTGGGACAAAGTCATGGGCAGCAGACTACCATTATCTTTGCATTTGGTACAGTGCCTGGCACTTATTGACTACTAATGAATTACAAAGACAGTTATTAGACAAGTGTCAGCAAATCAGAAGTTTCTTCCTTTAGTTCTTAGTTTAAAAAAAGATAATAAATTCATCAGACTATGCTTTACTTTTTTATTACATTGACACTTTATGGCACTTTGACAAGTAGTCATTTTCAAATTTGTGTGTAGCAGTCTCTCGATAACAGAGGATGACGATTGACTTTGTGTATTTTTGTGCACAAAGACACTTGTGCATGAAGATTTAAGTGGAAAAGTCGATGCACAGAGAATTTAAAAAACCCCATTTTATGGAAGAAGTTGCTTAGGGATGTGAACCAACTAGCTCACTTGACAGTCTTGTGGTTAAAAGCAAAACAAGGACTCTAGACTTATGATATTTAGACAGATGTGTTGTTTGTTTGTTTTTTCCATTTCAGTCCTATAAAGATTTTTTTTTTCAATTTCCTTGAAGGAACAACTAGTCTGTCCCCAATTTTATAGTTCTTAATTTATTTATGCTATGGACTCCCCCTTGGCAATCTCATGACACCTATGAACAGTTTCTCAGAATGGTTTTAAATGAATAAAATAAAATTGTAGGGTTACAAAGGAAACCAATCATATTGAAAATATTGTTAAAATGCTTTTTCAAAACTTTCACAAACCTAAAGTTAAGAACCTAATATTAGTCTTGGAAATAATAGCTCCAAGGAAATTAGGTAACCTGAGACATGCAAAAAATCTACACAATGGATTTATCACTCATGATACCATGTTATTTTTTAAATTATAGACAGCTAGTGGACACTTTCAGAATTCAGGGAGCTTTGTTCTTGTTTTTTATTTCTGTCATCTGCTTATGTGATCCTGAGGAGTATACGTAATGGGACAAGGCAGACAGGCAACAAAAACATTTATTGTTAATAAATAAATAATAATAATGTTATTGTTGCCAGCTGCTAGGCACTGTGCTAAATGCTGGGTTAACCAAAAGAGGGCAAAAGATAATCCCTGCCTTCAAGGGGTTTACATTCTAATGAAGAAGAGAGCATGCAAAGAAATATATACAAAGCAAATTATACAAAGAATAAATATGAATTAAGCAAGAAGAAATTAAGAAGGACAGGAAGGGAGCAGCTAGGTAACAGATCTGGGGGACCTGCATTCAAATCTGACCTCAGATACTTCCTAATGTGTGACCCTGGACAAGTCACTTAATCCAAACTGCCTAGCCCTTACCACCTTCTGCTTTGGAATTAATACTCAATATCAATAATAAGCAGAAGGTATGGGTGTAAAGGGGAGAGCAAGAGGGGATGTTATCCGATGAGAACAATTTGTTCTAAAAGTCAATAAGGCAGCTGAAGTAGATGCTGGGAAAGCTTGGAGCTTGGTCAGACATCAAAGACAACAAGGTCATCTACTACAGCAGCATCCTGACTTGTGTCTTGCCATGGGACCTGGATGACTTGGGAAGAGTGAATGACTCGATAACTGAAATTGAGGAGGCTGAGGACTTTGTGCAACTCTGCCTCAATTAAATTCAATTTACACACAAGTCAAGACATCACCCTGTGATGTCATTGGTCTTCTTTGAAAGGAAGGAAGAACACTTATAATTTACCAGGAAACTTGGGACAAACAATTAATTTCAGCATTGCTGTTTTTATTTGCTTGATAATTTATATTCTATCATTAAAAAAAAATACTTGACTTGCATTTTAAATGGGGCAAACAAGTTCACAATACTTCACTTCACACATTCTTGCTCTAGTATATAACCTGTAATGAACAGCTTCTACAGAAATCTAGAATGTGCTGCAAAGCTGATATTGAGAAATATTAAGATGGAAACAAAGAACTCTCATCAGGATTGGTACAGTTGCAAAAGAAAGCTGCCACCCAAGTTACCAGTTGCCTTTATGACATATCTATTACCAAACAGAAACCTCAGTCACAACTGAAGCATAAAGAGCTGAGAGAATATATCAGAACTAGCCTCCGCCTGGTTTTTTGGTGTTGTTGGGGGGACTGAGGGTTTTGGGGGTTTTTTTGTAATAGATTACTGCTGTTTTCAACTAAATTCACTTTGACAAAGCATCTCTAGGAGAGCAATGGTTTTTAATGATCTGTTCAAAGAACTTAATCTAATCTAACCTAAAGAAAGAAATCCAAAGAACTTGATCTAATCCAAAGAAATAAAAGTTCTCCTCTAAAAAGCTGGCATAAGGAAGCAGGAAGTCCTAAGTTTCTTCTCAGTTTGGAAGTTTCTCATTCTGTTTCTTATTTGGTCAGGGTCTCACATCTCAGTATTTTTTATAAACTCCAAAGACACCACTTCCTCCAAATTATAGACATGAAGGTACCCAGATTCTGAATATTTCCACATTTAAATGAAGGTGGCAATGAAAGGGTTAGGATGGAATGTACATCAGGTACACAATGATACAGCTAAGTGGCTCAGTGGATAGGGAGCCAGGTCTGGAGATGGGAGGTCCTTGGTTCAAATGTTATCTCAGATACTTTCCTAGCTATACGGCCTTGGGCAAGTGATTTAATCACCACTGCCTGGCCCTTAGCACTCTTCTATCATATAATCAATATTTAGTATCAATTCTAAGACAGAAGGTAGAGGGTTGGGGGGTACATAGAGGTAATTTGTTAAAGTACTAAGGATAGGGAGCTAGATGGCTCACATCTAGAGATGTGAAGTTCTGGGTTCAAGTCAGATCAAAGGGGGCAGCTAGGTGGCTCAGTAGATTGAGAGCCAGGCCTAGAGACAGGAGGTCTTGGGTTCTTCCCAGCTGTGTGACCCTAGGCAAGTCACTTAACCCCCATTGCCTAGCCCTTACCACTCTTCTGCCTTGGAACCAGTACACAGTATTGATTCCAATCAGAAGGTAAGGGTTTAAAAAAAAAAAGAGTGGAAGGGATCAACAATGGAGGTTAAGTGACTAGCTCAGGGTCACACACTTAGGAAGTATATGAGGTCACATTTGAACCCAGGATATCCCATCACCAGATCTGGCTCTCTAACCATTGAGCATTTTTGCTGCCCTCATCCCCACCGCTTTACATGTATCTTTGATCCCACACCATACCATCTTGTCTGCTCTCAAAACTTGCACACCATACCATCTTGTCTGCTCTCAAAACTTGCCCAAGTGACTCTTTGGCACAGTAGGCAGCTTGTCAGTCTCGAAAGCTGAAGGTCTTGAATTTGATCCTCATCCTGGGATGGAGGGTGTCATATATTGGGAAAGACTTTGGAGACTAGAAGAGTCACTCAGCTTCAGTTAGGGCTTAGTCCCCATCTAAAGCGCATTGTTAAACCTGAGATTCCCCTCAGGGTGGATTCTCACAGGAACAGGGTCAAACCTGAACTAAAATCACTAAATCTGTCTAAGCTACAAGTTTGGGGACATCTAGATTCCCTGTTGACAATTGTAATACAGAAGATAAGGATTAAAAAAAAAATCTAATCAGATGCCTTCTAGCTGTGACCCTGGGCAAATCACTTAAACCCAATTGCCTAAAACTCTTTCCAATCTTCTGCCTTAGAATCAGTATTTCTCAATTCTAAGACAGAAGGTAAAGGTTTTAAAATAAATAAAAACAAACGAGTGTGGAGATAACACTTTATTATTATGGCAAATCAAAAAAACAAATAGACCTTTAGCAAGAGGTATGTATGGTTTAAGATTTTTTTTAAACTGACAAAACCACATACCCATGAATAGCTAAAACCTCAGAAATGTAAATATTTCATTTTATTCAGAAAAATAACAGGAAGAAAGTATACTGTTGATTTCCCTTGGACAGAAACTCAAAAGTCAAAGGAAAGCACTGTAGTCAAGCACTGATTGAGGTCAACTTGAAAACATCATTTAACAATTTCACAGGTTGATAATTATAGGTTCTGAAGTGTAAAAATTAAAATTATATCTTAATAGTAAAAATGTTATATTTTTGATGTTTATTAAATGATCATTAGAAATCAAGGACTAAAGAAGATACAAAATAAGAACCACGTGCCCATGGCTGATTAGCCCATTTAAAATCCCCCGCGCTTAGCTTACCACTACACTTGCTGCATCATGTCAAAATAAGAGGCGGACTGGACATTTATTCCCTGTCTACAGGAAGTACAGAATGGCAGGAAGTCAGTGGGCTCTCGGGAAATATAGTTCCCCTTTAGGGTAACAGATTTTCAATTATACAGAAGAAGATCATGTCAGACTTTTTTCAAAACAATTTGATACTTTTTTAGTGAGATCAATAGCTTCCTTTCAGTAATCTTTTTTTATAAAATCTCCAGATGCATATTTAATGGCCCTTATCTGCCTGCTCAGCTCAGTTACTGACCACTTAACAGCTTGGAAACTCAGTGCCTAACGTCCCTCAGGTGCTGTCTCCCTCAAGGATGTACAGAGTCTTCCCTGATTCCTAGGGGACTACATTCTCCCTCTTGAAATCACTTTGCCCTGAGTGAGAGAGACAGAGACAGAGTTCCAACTAAAATTTTACCTTCCTAGGGGGAAGCCTTCACTAACCCTTCAAAATTCTATTGCTTTCCCTCATTTGATTATTTTCTAATTATGCTGCATAGAGAATGCTTTATATATTATATATCCATTGGTTGTCTCCTCCATTAGATTATAAATTCCTTGAGGGCAGGGGCTCTTTTTTATTTTAGCTCTTGTATCCACTGAAACTTAGCATAGAGCCTGGCAAATACCAAATTTATTAATTGATTGAGTATGTGTGTGTGTGTGTGTGTGTGTGTGTATACATATACACATACATATATAATAGATATAGATACACATATGTAACATAATAAACACAAAAATATATACATTCACGTGTATTCCTTTTCCTCCTCCTGTCCTACCCCTATTAAAATATATGCTCCTTTAGGGCAGGGATTTTCTCATTTTTTTTTATATTCCAAGGACCTGACTAAGCACAGTGCCATACAAACAGTAGACACATAAAGTACTGTTTCCTTAAGAGGTAGCTACATGGCTCAGTGGAGGGTTGAGCCATAGAAATAAAGGTCCTGGATTCAAATCTAACCACAGGTACTTTCTACCTATATGACCCTGGTCAGGTCACAACCCCCATCATCTAGCCCTTATTTATTTTCCATTTATCTTCCAATACTTAGTATGGATTCTTTTTTTTTTAAACCTTTTTTAAACCTTCTGTCTTAGAATCACTACTGTCAATGAAAGAAGAAAACCAAATCAACAGTATCAGAGATGAAAAGGGAGACTTGGTGAAGTCTTAATTTCCTCTAATGAAGAGGAAATTAAGGCAATCATTAAAAACTATTATACCCAATTATATGGCAATCTAGGTGATATGGCTGTGCATTTCTCCAATTATAAGGGATTTAGAGCAACAAACTGGGAAAAAATCTTCATAAAAACCTCTTACAAAGGTTTAATTACTCAAATTTATAAAGAGCTAAATCAATTATATAAAAAATCAAGCCATTCCCCAATTGATAAATGGGCAAGGGACATGGATAGGCAGTTCTCAGATAAAGAAATCAAAAGTATTTATAAGCACATGAAGAAGTGTTCTAAATCTCTTATAATTAGAGAGATGCAAGTCACAACAACTCTGAGGTACCACCTCACACCTAGCAGATTGGCTAACATGACAGCAAAGGAAAGTAATGAATGCTGGAGGGGATGTGGCAAAGTAGGGACACTAATTCATTGCTGGTGGAGTTGTGAATTGATCCAACCATTCTGGAGGGTAATTTGGAACTATGCCCAAAGGGCGACAAAAGAATATCTACCCTTTGATCCAGCCATAACACTGCTGGGCTTGTACCCCAAAGAGATAATAAGGAAAAGGACCTATACAAGAATATTCATAGCTGTGCTCTTTGTGGTGGCAAAAAATTGGAAAATGAGGGGATGCCCTTCAATTGGGGAATGGCTGAAGAAATTGTGGTATATGTTGGTGATGGAATACTATTGTGCTAAAAGGAATAATAAAGTGGAGGAATTCCATGGAGAACAACCTCCAGGAAGTGATGCAGAGCGAAAGGAGCAGAACCAGGAGAGCATTGTACACAGAGACTGATACACTTGGCACAATTGAACGTAATGGACTTCTCCATCAGTGGCAATGCAGTGATCCTGAACAACCTGGAGGGATCTATGAGAAAAACCACTATCCATATTCAGAAGAACTGTGGGAGCAGAAACACAGAAGATAAACAACTGCTTGATTACATGGGCCGAGGGGATATGGTTGAGTATGTAGACTCTAAATGAACACCCTAGTGCAAATACCAACAATATGGAAATGGGTTCTGATCAAGGACACATTTCGTAAAACCCAGTGGAATTGTCAGCTATGGGGAAGGGGGGAGGGGAGGGAGGGAAAGAATATGATTCTTGTAACCAAGGAATAATGTTCTAAATTGACTAAATAAAATTTTCTGAGGAAAAAAAAAGAATCACTACTGTCTCTAAGCCTGGCTCTCAATCCACTAAGCCACCCAGCTGCCCCCCTTAGTACTGATTCTAAGACCAAAGGTAAGGGTTTAAAAACAGGCAGCTAGATGGCTCAATAGAGTATTAGGCCTGGATTCAGGAATGCCTGAGTTCAAATCCAGTCTCAGGTATGTACTAGCTATGTGACCATGGAGCAAGTTATTTAACCTCTGTTTGCTTTAAATCCACTGGAGAAGGAAATGGCAAAACACTCCAATATCTTGGCCAAGAAAAAGCAATGGATAGCATAGTCAACAACTGGACAAGTTTCATTATTCCAGGACTCAGCCTCCACTTTCATATGAAAATCCATATAGTAGAGGACAACCTAAATTTCAATCATATCCACATGTCATAAAAATTAGTTAAAAGAAGAAAAGGTTATTGCTTTGTCCAAATGAGTTCCACAAGTATACTAGTATATTTTGGTATTAGAAAGACAAGTTCTGGTTAAGTAGTTATGTTTAAAAAAAAAATAAAGACATCTTTAGTTTCTCAAAAGATCTTGTTAGTATCTTCCCCTATCATGAAAGTTTAAAGACTTCTCCTGTGAATCTCTTCTAATAAACATTTAGCAATTTGATGATGATTAAAAGCCTACTATAACAAATGGAAATCTAGGTATATAAAGAAATGAAAGATATCAATAAAAGACATCTTTAAAGATAATAAAAAATATTTTTAAAAGAGATTAAAAATCTAAAACAAAAGCCTACCATATGCAAAGCCCTAAGCAAGATTTGGGGGCTTGCCTATGAAATAAATTGTGCCCGGGAGTTTAAAAAAGGAACTTCATTAGGCTGCATTAGCATTTCAGTTCAATGATGGAGGAACTAGGAATGCTGTGTATTTCTCACACTCCCATTAGAGTTCCATCAAATCATCCAGCTTGCCTGTCATTCCTGTACCTTGCCTTTGGACTTCTCATAAATTTACCATAGTCAATTTCCCAACATGCTAGAGATCTTCCTTGCTATTTTCTAGGATTTTCTTGCTATTATAAGAATATCTCTGCAGCCATGTAACAAGCTCATCTTTTCTGATCATACTGAAATGACTTCATCAATGAAATTGCTTCCTTTGAATAAAGCAGACTCAAGGTAATTCCCAAAAATAAAAGTATTCCTAGGTATTCCATTTCTAATTGTCACCACTACCCAAGAGCATGAGAAAAAGGAGTTTCTCTTTCAAAGTTCTCACCCTGGAATACATTGTGTTTTCCCATCCCACCCATGACATAATACTTTAAAGACATTAACACATTGCTGGTGGAGTTGTGAATTGTGAATCATACTTCCTACTATTTATTGTAGTGTGGGAAAATCTTCACTCCATTCACTTTAGCAAATTATTTCCTCTTTTAGCGAACAAAGATTTATTTAGAGTCTATATATAAAGTACAGTTGAGTTAAACTTTCACCACCACACAATTGGCCAGCTTACTCCTAAACTCCTTTCGTCTCTAGTCTCCCCAATTCAATATCAACATTTCACAAAGTCTCAAATAACACCAGGAGGAAGATGATTAATTTGTCAACATTCTCCAAGACCATCTACCAAAAGGTAGAGATACTATGAGAAATCTGGAATCCTTCAAACCTGTATTCTTCAGCCACTATCTTACATTTTTTGTATTTGTTACATTTTGCACTTGTTAATAATTTACATAAATTCCTGATTCCTCACACTAATCCTTTCCTAATTCCCACCTGTATTCTCTGGACTTAAAACATCATGCCATTCTCCCTTTCCTGCCCTGCAAGGTGAGTCTTCAGTTAGGGTCTTATGATATCAGCAGTCAAGTGTGATTAACTAAAAGGAATATTTGGCTTTTATTCAATTGTTTCTCTTTAAAAAAAAAAACAAAAAACTAAGTATACACAACAATTAAAATTACTATTCTTTTAAAACACAAAGCAGGCGGGGGTGTGGAGTTGGGGAGCTCAGTGGGTTGAAAGCCAGTCCTATAGATTGGAAGTCCTAGGTCCACATCTAGCCTCTGACACTTCCCAGCTGTGTGACCCTGGGCAAGTCACTTTACCCCCATTGACTATTAAAAACAAACAAACAAAACACAAAGCAAGTTTAAAGCATATACCTAAGTACAATTTGGTACCTTTCTCACTAATCTTAAGTATAATAATTTTAAACTGTCTCTTTTTCCTTTTTATCTTAAAAGTAAAACTTAAATCTGTCACAAAGCCCTTCAGCACAGCTTTCTGTCCCTAAATTTCAGTTGTTTCCTATAATCTCAGCCTCTCTCTTACTCAGCTAACATAAAAAGATATTAAAAACCAAGACCAAAAAGCCTCTTTTGTACACTCACTGCGCTGCTCCAACTTCTGACCTCAGCCCCAGGGTATAATTCACTCCTGTGACTGTCCTCCCTCTCTACCCCTGAAGTAAAGCGCCAAGTTTTGACTTCTGTCCAGAGCTCTCCTCCCACCTTTACTTTGAGGCGGAGAAAAGTGAAGCCACGAGTAACCCACTGCTGGGCTACCACACAGGTAGTGTTGCCAGAGATGCCGGACTATGTGATGGCCGAAGAGATGGCCCCAGAATTCACCAGTTTGCTGACTTTTTGGAAAACTTGTGCAAAAGAGAACGTGGAAGAGATTCCACTTCGAGAGTCATGGAGAAGACTGGCAGGCAGCCCTTGCCGGGGCGCAGGCCTCATCTTTGGGTGCTGCTCCCTACTCTCTTCCCAGAGTACTCCCAGGCTGCTGGGACAGAGTGGGAAGGACTGGAACTAAGAGGAGAGCCGGAGACGACTGGGAACTGACTGGCATGCTGATGAGGTTTTAACTGAAGGCTGTCTGGCGTGGGCCTCTCACTGCCACCCACGACGGAGTGGGGAGAGGGAGGTCGGCTCCACGGCCCTAAATTCTCAGCACAATTGAGAAGCTATTTGCCTCACCCTTCCTCGGTCCTGTTAGAAGAGTCAAGCGAGCCAAATGGGATTGTCCTTTCCCCTAGGCCTGAGTCATTTTTCCTTTTATGAACCTTAGCTCTAACTTTAACGATAAAGCTAAAGGTGCCTTTTCAGGGAATGGCCCCTTAGCAGCCATCCCTGACACTCCCTGCAGATTCAACTGGCTAGAAGCGAGAGGCCCATGTTACCAAAGAGGGGATTACCCCATGCTGAAAGCACGCCTAAACAAACCATGAAAACTTTTGTTTTTAATGGATGGTAGCTTCTGCGGTTGCTACTGATTGCATGCTCACGGTCCATCTCTATTCCACTGGTGATCCGCAGTACCCACCTGAAAAGGCTGGTCAAGGGGATGATGAAGAATCTATTTTGTGGGGATGGACTCTTACTCCTATGGGGCTAAGACTGTGGAATGAATCATGGAGTCAACGAAGCTAACCAGACACCGATTAGGTCTTGATTGAGATGAGGGGCAATCAAAAGGCACAGCTGATATCACTGCTGATATCAGCAGACCAAGAACACACAGCACTTTGATAAAGATACATATAACTGAAAAAAACCCACAATTTAGATGGGAAAACTAATTATGTAATAGGAGAAATTCCATGTAAAATCACCTATTCCTTTTTTTTTTAAACCCTTACCTTCCGTCTTGGAGTCAGTACTGTGTATTGGTTCCAAGGCAGAAGAGTGGTAAGGGCTAGGCAATGGGGGTCAAGTGCCCAGGGTCACACAGCTGGGAAGTGTCTGAGGCCACATTTGAACCCAGGACCTCCCATCTCTAAGCTTGGCTCTCCATCCACTGAGCTCCCCAGCTGCCCCCTCACCTGGTTTCTAATCTAAAAAGACGGCTGTAACAAGATCATACCATGTTTCCCCACAAAATCTCCATTGGTAGAGAATATAAACTGAAACACAATTTTTTTTTTAAATTTGCCAGGTTCAAGTATAATTTAGGAATATTACCTTTTCTGGGTGCTAAGCATCATCATTTAGGAATATTACCTTTTCTGGGTGCTAAGCATCATCATTTAGGAATATTACCTTTTCTGGGTGCTAAGCATCATCATTTAGGAATATTACCTTTTCTGGGTGCTAAGCATCATCATTTAGGAATATTATCTTTTCTGGGTGCTAAGCATCATCATTTAGGAATATTACCTTTTCTGGGTGCTAAGCATCACCATTTAGGAATATTATCTTTTCTGGGTGCTAAGCATCACCATTTAGGAATGTTATCTTTTCTGGGTGCTAAGCATCATCATTTAGGAATGTTATCTTTTCTGGGTGCTATGCATCATCAAGTTATGAGATCCAACCAGAGGGATATAGTGACTTCAGGTACAAAGGTTCCACTGAAGCTTTCCATTAGCAGACAGGGCTGTTGGTTCTAAAATACTGACATGCAAGTATGGAAAAGAAAAATGAAAATTATCCAGAAAAGCTATCCTGTGCGGATCACTTCTGAAACATGTTTTGGAGCATCATATTTTAAAAAGGTTATAGATAAGCTGGGTGGCCTCCAGGAATAGGATAAGGGAGATTCAAATCGTAAAAGAAATAGTTGAAACTACATTTTAGAAATATTTAGCCTAGAGAGAAAGTTAGAATGAGAACATGACTGATTTCTTTAAGACAGGTAAAGGCATCAATCGAGGATTATAGTTAAGTCTATTAAAATTAAGAGCTGGATCAGAAACAATGAAGAGTGTCTCAGAGTAGTGAAAGCCAGAGTTCAAATCTGAACTTTGACATTTACTAGCTGTGTGATCCGGGGCAAGTCACTTAAGTCCTACTTTGCCTCAGTTTCCTCCACTGAAAAAAATGAAGATAATAGCATCTACCTCCCAGGATTATTCTGAGAATCCAGTGAGATAATAGCTGTACAGCAAAGCACTTACCATTATGTGCCTGGCACATACTAATTGCTACATGCCAGTTGTAATAGTAGCCATTGTTTTAGTTGTTATTGTCCAGAGCTCAGATTTCACCAGCAGAGCAAACGCCTGTTGAGGAAACTTTACCATTCCAAACTCTTATTTCTAGTCAGAATTGACTGGGCCATTAAGAGGTAGTCCAAGCTCACAGGGACTGGATTGTCAAAGGTATTATATGGTTCAATGAGAAAAAAATTGACTAACAAAAAGGGAAAGTAAAGCAACAATACAATGGGCTGTTTTATGAGTTACTGAGTTTCCTGTCATTTAGCGGTCAGAGGTCTGGTTGGACACCTGTTGAAAATATCTTAAGAAGGAATTCTGAATCCAAGCTGTGGGAGACATAGGAAGTGATCTGGGGAGAAAAACCCTCGGCCCAGTAGGCTGAACCAGATTAAAAGATACTCAGGAAGTGCTCAATAAAATAAAAGTACGACATACTATTAATGTGATTTTTCTAAGTTAATACGCTGCCCACAGAGATCCATCCCTAGTTTGGTTTGACACCACTGGATGAGACTGCTAAAGGCAGCTAGGTGGCTCAGTGGATAAAGGACTGAGCCTGGAGTTAGGGAGACCTGAGTTCAAATACAGCCTCAGACACTTACTAGTTATGTTATCCTGAGCACATCACCACTTCATCCACACTTGCCTCAATTTCCTCGCCTGTAAAACGAGGATAAATAACAGCACTGACCTCACAAGGCTGTTGTGAGGATTAAACGAGATATAACGGATGTTATATAAATTCTTATTCCCCCCTCCCTTCTCTAGACTGTAGCTATTTAAACACTGAACTCCCAAGTTTGCAAAAGGCTTTTTAATCAAGACAATACTGAGAAAATAATACAAATTGTACTCTCATCTTCAGCTATTACTTCTCACTCAGTAGAGGAAAAAGAGGTTCAAACACACTGACAGTCACACATCTGGTAAGGAGATGAGCCAGAAACAGAGGACTTCTGATGGCAAATTCATTACGTCTCTCCTCAATACCACATTTCCTCTTCTCTATCTCATCTCTCCAAATTGTGCCATTGGTTCCAAGGTAGAAGAGTGGTAAGGGCTGGCAATGGTGGTTAAGTGACCTGCCCAGGGTCACACAGCTGGGAAGTGTCTGAGGCCGGGTTTGAACCAGGTCCTCCTGTTTCTAGGCCTGGCTCTCAATCTACTGAGCCACCCAGTTCCCTCACCTTAAAGATAAGAATCATAATATTTGTACTATATCTGCCTCACAGGGTACTTGTGAGGGAAATAACTCTGAAAATTGTATATATCTCATATTTATTTCTCTTTTTTTTAATCTATCCTTTCTAAAAACCAAATCTTTCCCCAGGCCTGGATCAATTCCCTCCCTATGTTCTCCCCAGCTCACTTGTATCATTTCCATAAGTCTCCAAAAAGCATTTCAAATGTGACATTTCAGCAAAATCAAATAGTGAGTTATTCCAATGCTTTGGTATGTATTGCTCCTAATTACATTGCCCTTTCCTTGTCCCATCTCACATTACAAGCGTATCAAATGAAATACAGTGGGCCCAAATTAGGCCTCCATTATCATGATGTAAGATCTTTCAACAGTCTTCCCAAGCCGCACAGGATTTCTCTCTTTCCTCTTCTAGGGTATTTGGGGAAAGGGCATTTCTGCTGCAACTCCTCCTCCTCCTTTTACTTCCTCTGGAGCCAGTCCAGAAAAGACAGTAACCTTTGCAACCAGCAGCCCAGAAAATCACCACCAGCCTGAAGCTGCCAGGTCCTGAGGTTAGTCTGAGCAATAAAAATCCATTTAAGAGAATAATGGCATTCTCTGAGCACATTTAGTCCAATGTGCCTTTGCCTTTGGTCCTTCTAGGATTCCAAGGAGAGTGCTTTCCCCAGACCAGGAAAAAGATGTATTCATGACAGTATATATCGAAGCATAGTTATCTGATACTATTGGAGGCGAGGGGAGGCAGGAAGGCGTTAATTTGGAAGGAAGGCAGATTGTATCCTGACTCTAGGCCCTCAAGAACTCCAACAGGAAAGCATTATGTCGAAATTAAACAAACTTGTAATTGACAGAATTAAGCCTCCCCCTAAGTGGCAATGCAATGATTCTACTCCCCCTCCCCATCTCTCCCTGTTTCTCTCCCTCCCTCTAGCTCTCTCTCTCTTCCTCCCTTTCTCTCTCTCTCTCTCCCTCTCTCCCATCCCCTCTCTCTATTCTCCCTTTCCCCCTCTCTTCTTTCTCCTTCTCTCCCTCTCCCCCCCTTTCTTTCTCCCTCTCTCTCATTCTTTCTCCCTCCCTCTCTCCTCTCTCTCTCTCCCCTCACTCTTCCTTCTCTCTCCCTCACCCTCTCATTCTCTCTCCCTCCCTCTCTCTTCTCTCTCTCCCCTCATTCTTCCTTCTCTCTCCCCCATCCTCTCTCTCTCTCTCCCTCTCTCCCATCCCCTCTCTCTATTCTCCCTCTCCCCCTCTCTTCTTTCTCCTTCTCTCCCTCTCCCTCCCCCCTTTCTTTCTCCCTCTCTCTCATTCTCTCTCCCTCCCTCTCTCTTCTCTCTCTCTCTCCCCTCACTCTTCCTTCTCTCTCCCTCACCCTCTCTATCTCTCTCCCATCCCCTCTCCCTCCCCCCTCTTAAAAACCCTTACCTTCTGACTTGGTTGTGAGGCAGAAGCACAGTAAGGGCAACTGGAATCAAGCGAGTTCCCCAGGTACACATAGCTAGGAAGTATTCACTGAGTCACCTAGCTCCCTAGATCTCTTTAAGAAAAACCATAGGTGAGAGGCAGCTAGGTGATTCAGTAGATTGAAAGCCAGGCCTAGAGATGGGAGAATCTGGCTTCAAATCTAAGATTAGGCCCCTTCCTAACTCTGAGATCCTGGGCAAGTCACTTAGTCCCCAATTCCTTGCCCTTACCACTCTTTTGCCTCAGAAGCAAAACAGTATTATTTCTAAGGGAGAAGGTAAGGGTTTAAAAGGAAAAGAAAAACCACAGGTCCTAAGTGACTGAGTGGATTGAGAGCCAGACCTAGAGATGGGAGGTCCTGGGTTTAAATGTGACCTCAGACACTGCCTAGCTATGTGACCCTGGGCAAGTCACTTGACCTCCCTTGCCTAGCTCTTACTGCTCTTCTGCCTCGAAACCAAAACATAGTATTATTCCTAAGACAGAAGGTAAGGGTTTTTTAAAAAAGAAAACCTAAAGCCAGCCTTGGAGATACATGTTCTCTATCTTCTAAATGTTTTTTAATCCCTGTGTTGTTTATATTTTTAAAGGGAATACACTTAAGCATTAAACGCATGTGCTTTCAGGTTCTGAAACAGAAAAAGGATGGTTATTAGTTGACAGACCTTTGAGCCCTCATACTTACTTATGTGGCCTTACTGCCCCTTAATGGAGCTTACTTACTTTGTATTGATTTTTTTTGATTGAAGTATCTACTTAACCCATTTAAAAATTCAAAATATTACATAAAGTTAAAGCAATTAAAAAAAATCAATCCCTGCTTTTGCACTTTCTCCTTCTAATTTAATCTGAAAAGGAGTGGAAAATAATCTGGTCTTAATTCCTAGACTTCCAGTTGATGAATGACTAAAATACTCCCAGTCCCTTCCCTCCCCTATACTGTAATGAATATATCTTTTGGGTGTGCACTTTCTTGATGTCATAGAATTAGAGAATTAGAGCTGAAAAGAATCTTATGGATAATCTGGTTCCGCTCTGCCATTTCACAGACAAGGAACTAAAACCCAGGATAGATGAAGTAAACTTCCCAAGGTCACATAGGTAGTAAACCCACTAAGAAAATCTAAAACCTGTAGAGAGAGTAGCAGCTATTTGGGAATGCAGGATGAAGAGTGCCAACTCTGCCCCATTGCTATAGCTAAATGAAATAACAGGGTATAACTGCACAGTATGGAATATTGTAGTCACTGAGAGAAATTAATTTATCACCATTATCACCCTCCAAATAAAATAAACCTCAAATGGGCCTGAGGAGTTCACAGAGATGGAGAAAGGAGTTAGTCAAAGATAAAATGCCCCATGGAGAGCTTGCTTTCTGGTTGGTATTCAATAGTAGATCTGATTCTCAAAAAGCTTCAGATTAAAATAGCTCAGAAGTTATGGACTCTCTAGAAACACAGAAGAAAAACAACTGCTTGATCACATGGGTTGATGGGGATATGATTAGAGATGTAGACTCTAAATGATCACCCTAGTCCAAACATCAATAAAATGGAAATGGGTTTTGATCAAGGACACATGTAAAACCCAGGGGAATTGTGTGTCGGCTAGGGGGGAGGGAGGGAGGGAGGGAGGGAGGAAGGGAGGAAGGGAGGAAGGGAGGAAGAGAGAAAGAGAGAAAGAGAGAAAGAGAGAGAGAAAGAGAGAAAGAGAGAGAGAAAGAGAGAAAGAGAGAGAGAAAGAGAGAGAGAGAGAGAGAGAGAGAGAGAGAGAGGAAAGAGAGAGAGAGAGAGAGAGAGAAAGAGAGAGAGAGAGAGAGAGAGAGAGAGAGAGAGAGAGAGAGAAAGAAAGAAAGAAAGAAAGAAAGAAAGAAAGAAAGAGAAAGAAAGAAAGAAAGAAAGAAAGAAAGAAAGAAAGAAAGAAAGAAAGAAAGAAAGAAAGAAAGAAAGAAAGAAAGAAAGAAAGAAAGAAAGAAAGAAAGAAAGAAAGAAAGAAAGAAAGAAAGAAAGAGAAAGAAAAAGAAAGAAGAAAGTTATGGACTCTCATACATAAGAGCTGTGTCCACTCCCCAGGACAGATGAGACCACCTAGTAACTTCAATAAAGAAAGGTGAGCTCCTGACGTCAATAAGTCTTTCTGACTCAACAAAGTGCTCTATTAATTCTGACCAAAATACCTAAAATGAATGCATGGTGAGTGTATGTTGCAAGCAATAAATTACTCAAAGCCCATGATGTCAAATATATCATCCAAGAAATTTTGAAGATTTTACAGTTTATATAGGCACAGATTGTTAAGTTCTGAAGCCATCAGGAACTTAGTAATTTGGATGATTTGTATCATAAACCAAGAGTTAGAATGTTAAATTACACTTAGGTGTAAAACTCAAAACATCTAATACGATATTTTTTTTTAAAAACTAAAATATTTCTAATTTAAATATAGAAATGTAAAAACATCAAGTGTTTGTTTAGGTTTACTTGATAGAAATTTCTGTAAATTGCATTTTATATTGCAAAGTATATCATTGCACATTAATACATGGAACTTCATAGATTTTTGTTACTTTAATTAGAATAAATATCTACAGAATGTTATAAGAACCAGGAGGAGGGCTAGTCATGTTGCAAGAATGAGATATCACTGAGGGGAAGCCTAAATGTTATACTGATCCCAAGGGGGAGAAAAATATTATATATTTTATATATATGATATATAATATTATAAAGTAAAAAGCAATAAATCTTGAATTTCGTATAGTATTTAGGCATTGCAGCCAAATTGGACCATGGTTGGCTAAAATTTACCCCCTTAAAGGTGATTTCATCAGTAACCTAGTACATAGTAAATCCTCTATCTGCCAATGGAAAAGGGCTGTGTGATCCTCACCCTAAATCAAATAAGACGAATGTCTGAAAATGCATTTCCTAACTGTTAAAAAGCTAGATAAATGGCATAGTAATTTCACTTTCTTTGTGTAAATTAAAGTCTAATAATGAACTTGAATCGGTCCTTTGGCAAGACTATTAGAATAACTTTAAAGGTCTAGGTAATGTGGGCAATTTCAAGAAAAATGTTCAGCTGCATAGTTATAGTAACTCTTCCAACATTCTCAAGGTTTTGTGCTTAATCGATGACAATACCACCCTGGAAACAGAAACAGATGAGCCACATGGAGACAGCATTAGAAAAAAGTAGTAAAGTTTCACTCTTCATGACATCATTCCCTTCGGAACATTCAGATGAGGTCCCATGATAAACAAAATCAGCTTTGTTATTTGTACACTACTGGAAATCACAATCCCAGCCTGCAGGAACTGGAGACAAAAATAAATCCAACACTCAGCTGCTCATTGTGGACATCAGCAAGTTAGTTTGGACTGAAATGAAGAGAGAAAAAGCAGAATGTGCCACAAGCACTCTCATGCTCACAAAATATTTTCCTGTAATTTTTTTTATTGCCTGGTAGTTGGGAGGTTCAGAAGAACTTAAACCAGTAGAATATCAACTACTTAAGGTTAGAAACTCTCTTTCTACTTTGTCTTTGTACTTCCAAAGCCTACCAAAGAGTCTAGAATATGTAACTAAAAGAGAAAGAAGAGCCAAAAATGAGAATTGTGATGAATTCAACCTTCCTCAACAATTACTTGCTTTCATTTAATGACAAGTTTGAGGACCGTCCAATAAGTTTGTGTTGAGGAAGGTTGAATTCGTCACACCCCCTGATTTCCTAAGTGATAAGTCTGAGGGTAGTTAGTTAGGCACAGCGGACAGAGTGCTGGACCTAGGGTCAGGAAGAACTGAGTTCAAATCTGGCCTCAGACACTAGTTGTGTGATCCTGGGCAAATCATGTAACCCTCATTGCCTCAGTTTCCTCATCTATAAAATGAGCTGGAGCAGGAAACTACTCCAGTATCTTTGCCAAGAAAATCCCAAATGGGATCACAAAAAGATGGATATGACTGAAAAATGACTGAAAGTTTGAGGAATTAGAGAAAGCACTCATTACAGGTTCTTATTTGGCATCCAAAATTGCTCAAGATCCTAGATCTAAAAGTATAGACAAAAAACATCAGTAAATCCACATGGACACATATTTGCTGTAATGAAGAGGATTTCTGTCTGGGCAAAGAAAGAAAAGCAGAATGAAAAGTTAAGATAGTTATTTCACCAAAAAGAAACTAGAAGGAAAAATGGTCAAGAATGGCCTCCATTGGGGGCAGCTGGGTGGCTCAGTGGATTGAGAGCCAGGCCTAGAGACAGGAGGTCCTAGGTTCAAATCTGGCCTCAGACACTTCCCAGCTGTGTGACCCTGGGCAAGTCACTTGACCCCCACTGCCCAGCCCTTACCACTCTTCTGCCTTGGAGCCAATACACAATATAGACTCCAAGATAGAAGATAGGGCTTAAAAAAAAAAGAATGGCCTCCATTCAATATGGATAAAGTCCAGGCTGTAAACCCCTTATCTCTAAGACAATGCTGATGTTCTTATTTGCCTTTTATTTTTATTCAGATGACTTCTCTGTAAATGAATGGGAATAGGCCTTTATCCTCCAGACATTTGCCTCCCCAAGAGAAATATCTGACCATTAAATTTATCCCAGTGGAATGATTACTTTAATACTGCGGTAGAGGTTGGAAAATCAAGGCTAAATTAAAGCCTGTACTTTTCCAATACTTTGAAAAAAAACAAATACTGGAAGGGACTTATTTTATTTTTAAAGCCTTACCTTATGTCTTAGCATCAATATTAAGTATTGGTTCCAAGGCAAAAGAGCAGTAAGGGCTAGGCAATGGGGGATAAGTGACTTGCCCAGGGTCACACAGCTAGGAAGACTTTGAGGCCATATTTATAAGCAGGATGTCCTGTTTCCCGGCCTGGCTCTCTGTCCACTGTGCTACCCAGCTGCCCCAGGAGGAACTCTGGACATGTCTGCTCCAAGCCTATTATTTTAAGGGGCAGAAACAAAGTAAGCTGCTGAAGGTCGCTCTCCTGGAGTTTATCTGTACTTCATGATAAAAAGGGCTCATTAAACATACCCCCAAGCCCTGGCGTACCAATCACTTGTTAGCACCTCAGGATCTATGCGTATGCAAATACATACTTTCTAGTCAATGTGACTCAGCTATTAATAATGCAAGTTCAACTTGGAGACTACAGGGAGGTCATTTTCCAGTTGTCTGAATTGTAAATGAGAACTTACAAAAACTTTTATCAAAGTAAAGGTCAGAGCTGCGAAAGATAGAGCCAAGAGCAGCAGCAGGGATGGGGAGAGGAGGCAAGAGAGAATCCAAAGCAATAAAATGGGAAATAGACGAGATTGGAGGGAGGGGGAGAAAAAGAGAGAGGGATGGGAAAAGCCAGGGAGAGAGAGGGAGGGAGAGAGAGAAACCGCCAGAGGGAGAATACAAACTCACAGAGGGAGGGAAGGGAAGGAGGGGGGGAAGGTCCAGAAGAAGAGAGAAACACTGAGACAGAGGGAGAGAGTGGCACACAGAGGGAGTGAGAGTGGCACACACAGGAGAGGGAGAGAGTGGCACACAGAGGGAGGGAGAGTGGCACACACAGGAGAGGGAGAGAGTGGCACACAGAGGGAGGGGGGAAGGAGAGGGGGAAGAGAGAGGGAGAGAAGGAGGGAGAATGGCACACACCATGGAAGAGGGAGAGGGAATGGCATACACCAAGGGAGAGAGAGTTGCACACACAGAGGGAGAGGGAGGGAGAGTGGCACACACAGAGGGAGAGGGAGGGAGAGTGGCACACACAGAGGGAGGGGGAGGGAGAGAGTGGCACACAGAGGGAGAGTGGCACACAGAGGGGAGAGAGTGGCACACACAGAAGGAGAGGGAGAGAGTGGCACACAGAGGGAGTGAGAGTGGCACACACAGAGGGAGAGGGAGGGAGAGTGGCACACACAGAGGGAGAGGGAGAGAGAGTGGCACACACAGAGGGAGAGGGAGGGAGAGTGGCACACACAGAGGGAGGGGGGAAGGAGAGGGGGAGAGAGAGGGAGAGAAGGAGGGAGAATGGCACACACCATGGAAGAGGGAGAGGGAATGGCATACACCAAGGGAGAGAGAGTTGCACACACAGAGGGAGAGGGAGGGAGAGTGGCACACACAGAGGGAGGGGGAGGGAGAGAGTGACACACAGAGGGAGAGTGGCACACAGAGGGAGAGAGTGGCACACACAGAAGGAGAGGGAGAGAGTGGCACACAGAGGGAGTGAGAGTGGCACACACAGAGGGAGAGGGAGGGAGAGTGGCACACACAGAGGGAGAGGGAGAGAGAGTGGCACACACAGAGGGAGAGGGAGGGAGAGTGGCACACACAGAGGGAGAGGGAGGGAGAGTGGCACACACAGAGGGAGGGGGAGGGAGAGAGTGGCACACAGAGAGGGAGGGGAGCAACGAAAGAAGAGTGAAGCAACCGAGATAAGGAAATAAAGAGAGAGAGTGGCGCACAGAGTTGCACACACAGAAGGAGAGTGAGAGTGGCACACAGAGGGATAGAGTGGCCACATCAGAGGGAGGGAGAGAGTGGCACACAGAGAGGGAGGGGGGAAAGAGAGGGAGAGAAGGAGGGAAAATGCACACACCATGGGAGAGGGAGAGGGAATGGCATACACTGAGGGAGAGGGAAGGAGAGAGTGGCACACAGAGGGAGAGAATGGTACAGAGAGAGAGGGAGAGAGAGGCACACACAGAGGGAGAGGGAAAGAGAGTGGCACACACAGGAGGGAGAGGAAAGACAAGGGAGACAGGGGAGAGAGAGAAAGAACAAGAACACAGAACACAAACAGCAGTGTAGTTTAGGGACAGATGTATTCAAGGCTACTATTGTCTCTACTACCCTCTTTACAAGAAGGATAGGTTTGAGGCTTCAGCAGAAGGCAATGGCAAGTATCCCTGCAGTCATAGGGAATGATCCCAGCTATGTAAGGGAAGAATGGCAGCCAGCAGCGACTGTAGTTCCTGGCTGGACAGCCTAACAGGAACATGCCAGTCTGGCAAGCATACAGCAGGGAGTGTAGCTGCCCTACCCTCTACTTCCAGGGTATGGAGATAATAAATGTGAAAGTGCTTGGTGCTTTTCTGAAGAGAGGCAAAATATGGAACAAATCATATTTCTAAACCTGTTTGATTAGGAAAAACTATAATGAGAGAAAGAAATAAGTAGATAAGGCAAGTACATAGAAAGTTTTAAAGGATAAGAGACAGAGCTAAAAGGCAAAGTTTTCTTTTCCCTCTCAAAGAGATTGTCTAGTCCAACTCCTCATTTTTCAGAGAGAAATAAGACCCAAACAAGGACGATGAGACCTCTCCAAAGATACATGGCTTAAGTGGCAAAAATCAAGATCTGAACCCAGGAATTTCAAGCCTAAACTGGTAGCTAGTAGAGAAATCTTTCCCATGAATTCTTCCATAGCTAAAAGAAGTTTGGGGGAAAAGTATGAAGTTTTGGAAAATGCATGGTTTCTGGCATTTGAAAGCACAAATGAAACAAGAAAAAAGGTGGCTTTATCTTAAATCCAGAGAGGAAGCTGAGCCAAGAGAATATTTAACTAGTTACTTTCTGTGTGGGAGAGAAGGTAAATTATAAATAAGGAAATGGTTAGTGAACAGTACCAATAACATTACAGTAAAATTTACAGTTAAACCCACAGATGACATCCCACCATCTAATATTATTACCACACACAAAACCGTAGAAGAGGAATTTATAGACTGGTTTAGAGGCATCACTATTGCATAAACATGTATGTGTATGTGTGTGTGTGTGTGAGAGAGAGAGAAAGAGAGAGAGAGAGAGAGAGAGAGAGAGAGAGAGAGAGAGAGAGAGAGAGAGGGAAAGGGAGAGTGAGACAGAGAGAGAGAGAGGAGGGAGGAAAGGAGAGAGAGAGAGAGAGAGAGAGAGAGAGAGAGAGAGAGAGAGCACTCATGCATATCTTAACCACAACTCCCTCCTATGAGACTTTTGTTTTAAAAAACACAAATACAAAGCAGAATTTAATGGGAATGATTTGTCCACCTATAAAAATGATTCACATTCAAATGATCTGCCCTTTTGATCTCTTCCAGCCATTTCCTCAGGGCATCTGCCATCTCCCTCCTCTTCCATGAAAAACTCTGGGGTCTTTTATGAGCAGGATATGAACTCCTGACAGAGGTCTAGAGGCTATGTCATGGTCTCTGAAGACTGCTATAACTGCACATTTCTATCTCAGACTCTGCCATATCTCCCTGCTCCTTTTTATTTAAGTCTCAAATACCCTGGAATCTATTTCTCTAATGCTTTCCTCCCTCCCCTCAATGTCCTAGAAGTCATTCAGCAATTGAAAGAAGAGGGAAGTCAGACCTGTTGGTACTTAAAGACTTCAAAAATCCAAAAGACTAGTCTTACAAGTTATAGAAAGTGGCTAAAAAACAAAGAACGAGAAACCTTGAGCACACACAGGTCAGCACAACCTCTTCCCAGAAACACACGCTCAAAAGGCTCCAAACAACCCACTTAAAATGTTTTCATTGAATGGATAGTTTCAAGATTTTATATATTTTTTAACAGCAACTATCAGTATATTTACTCATCTAGATCTGGAGACCACTGACATTCAGTACAGTGAAGGAAACAGTTTGTGCTTTAGTGGAGATTCATTATTAAAGGGAAGGGGGGGGGAGGAGAACAATGGTAGCCTGCTTCCTTTTCACTGACAGATGTCACTATTCAAAGCCATTCCCTAGCAACTGTCAAACAGTCCTTCTCTGGGCTTCCTCCTCTAAAAAGAGTGTGAGAATCTTGGCAATACAGTAAAACAAAGTCTTATAAGGGGACTCCAACTCTGTGAAATAAGGATGAAAGAAAAAGCAGGACGGACCAAGAGAATGTTGTAATCCGCAATAGCAATAATGTTTGAAGAATTACTGAGAATATCCACCTCCAGAAAAAAAGAACTGATTAATATTAGTAGGCATTTAAATATATGTGTGTGTGTGTGTACATATACACAGACCCCACACTCATTTTTTAATTGTTGGGGTTTTTTTTCTTTTTTTGCTCAAATGATAGCCTCATCTAAAGAGGAAGAGGGAGGGAAGGAGGGAGACAACTCAAAACTTAAAATGTATCCAAATATAATAATTTGATTTTAAAAAAAGAAGACTCTCTTGGGAAGAGGATGGGAATCATTTACAAATGGCAAAACCCAAAAAGTCGTAATAAAAAATGTCTTAAAAACAAAAAAACTTTAAACAGCTACTGCTATACTGAGTCTGAACAAATTAAAAGGAAAATATCGGAACACTACAGGAAATAATATTTAGGCTGTATCTCACCTATTTGAGACTACTAATTACTGAGCCCTAAGGACATGTTTGAAAAGACAAAAACTTGAAAAGCACTCAAATTGGAATGTGCAAGATATTTGAAAATACTTGAATTGGTCCCATCTGAGCCAGAAGCGGCACAATTCATTCACCATACAAAAGCTATAACAAAAATAGAACAATGGGACAGAAGAAAAGATCTGTCCACTAGGAAAAGTTCTTTGGAAACAATTAAGCCTCAATTATCATAAAAACTACTTCCTTTGAGAAAAAAAGGGATAGCAAAAAGAAGGCATTTCCCTTCTTGTGTTTACATATATGCACAAGATAAAACTAAGGTCCTTACAAATTAAAACAAAACACTATCCAACATGCTTGATGCTATTTTAGGTAATACATAAAGTGCTTGCTTTTTTAAAGATTCTTGATAGTAAACAAATAGCAAAGAAAACAATCTTTCTACAACTCTATAAACATTGCTGACAAACTTTCCCCTAACATATTTGAAATACTCATGTGAATCACTTAAGAAAATATTTTAGATGGCATCCCAAATAAAACAAAATCCAACCAAAATCTTAAAAGTTGTAATGAAACTTTTCTTTAGGACACTAAAAATTAGTGAAATCACCAACTTTTGGTCCTGAAATGCATTAAGCCAGACAATGTAGTTGTTAAATTAAGACACATTCCCCCCCACCCCCCCCAAAAAAAACTTTTAAAAGTGCCCTGTCACTTAAAAATATTCATAATCTCTAAGGATTTGCCAACAAGGCTTTCTTTGAAATGGCTGCCCCAATACAAGTGGAAATGTATTCCAGTTTCCAAATTACATGAATGAAAAAAGTTACCATTACTGGATATGACAACCATTAATAAAAGTACTGTATACGGTACAAGTTCCTCCCACCATATTTTACCCATAAGAAAATGCTTACCCATTACATCAGACCACTGCTCAATTACTATTAGGGCACAGGCCATAAGGGAGAGCTGGAAAAGACCATTCAGCAACGTGGCTTCACATTATGTAGAATGTTTCTGGTTTTAGTTCTTCATCTTATCTTTATGAACCAGAGGTCCTCATTGTACAAAGCTATAGGGAGTTTCCTACTTTTCTTAATATAGATGAACTATTTCTATTTCATTTGCTCTCTTTCAAATAATACTAATTCAATAAAAAATTGAAAATTTCAGGTAACTCTTGAAGATGCTGATATTTACCACATAAGCAATAAATTCTCGGTCATCCAGCCAGAGTCCAAGATTCCAAAGTTAGTTGAAACTTATATTCTATCTATCAAACTCCCAAGACTTTTAACTGGGTTAGAGGTTGTCGACTAACTTTTCCAAGGACCAGTGAAATTATTTACCATTTAACATTATCTATGCCCATGCTGAGGCAAATAACCAAACGCTCCCATGCTAATTATTTAACATTTTCCGAAAGGCTTCCAGTGACAGGCTTCAATTCAAGTTACCATAACTCCTAACTGTCCAAAATTTCAAATCTTCCCTATTACAAAATAATTTAATGACTTACAAAAGCATATATCAAAGATAATTAATAAATTGAATGTTAATAATAGACATGGCCAACTGTCTTTTATATTAATGTATACGTAGGGGTATGGGCACAAAGCACAAGCATCCATTTCCCTCCTAATACTGATCACGTAAATTAGTTGTTTTTGGCAAGTATGTGTGAAGATTTCATTGAGCAAAATCTTTCTTATCCTCAACACCAGCAGCACTCATTTCTCGAAGGCTTTCCTCACCACCATTCTATGGAAGTCTTAATATTGAACATGGAATTTTAAACCACAACTTTTCTCCAAGGAATTCAAGGGCTCAGTGCACACATGTCATTTGTCCTCACTCCAGCTGTGCTGAGATAGAGACAAAAGACAGGCAGTTTATCTGAAAGTTTATCCCTTTCAGCTAGGGTAAAGGGAATTCTGACAAGGTCACCACTTGCTATGGTTGTATTTGAAGCTACTGCGCACTGAAGACGAACACAAGAACTTCCTTGCTCCCTATAAGGTCTTAATGATCACAACAGTCAATTTTGATAAGGCAGAAATAAAAAGACTGTCTTCCTATGGTACAGTAAAATGTCTACTAAAAAAAGAAAACTTATCCTATGCTCTAAGGAGGTCGAAGAAAGAAAAGAACCCTACATATGAAAATAAAGCAACTCTTTACATGGTAAAAGAAAAACTGGAAATTAAGGACTTTGTTACATGGGATACACAGAAACTATATGAATACAACTACAAAATACTATTTACAAAAGTAGAAAAAAATGGAAAATAAGTTTTAGAATATTTCTTGTCTGTGGGTAGGTCAAGACAATAAAAAATACTATCCTAGTTTATTCAGTGCCATCCCAAAGTACCAAATGAATTTTTTATATATCTAGAAAAAATAATAGCAAAATTTATCCGGAGGAAGAAAAGGTCAAGAATAAAATCTCAAGGGAAATGATAAGGGGGAAAAAGGAAGGAGTCCTAGCAATAACAGCTGTCAAGCTAAACTACAAAGCAGTCATCATCAATGATTTGGTTCTGGTTTAATAATATAAAGGTCGATACACCAAGAGATTTGATATGCACATAAAGAAGCAAGGGAGTCAAGTGTTCAATACAAAGATGTTAGCTACTAGGGGAAAGACTCAATCCTCAGGAAAAACTGAGATGTAGTCTGGAAGAAATTGGATTTAGATGAATATTATCACACCAATCAATAAACAAATGGACACATAACTGTTGATATCTCATCATAATCAGACAAAGAAAAAACTGACTTTTGGATCTATGGACAAAGGAAAGATTCCTAGCCATAAAAAGTATATAAAGTATCACAAAAATAAACTGAACCATTTTGACTACATAAATAAAATATCTTAGAAAAATCTACATGAAGTAATAAAGAGTGAAATGAGTAGAACCAAGATATTATATACAACCATAGAATATTTGAAAAATAACTTATGAAGGTCCAACTCCAGAAAATAAATTGAAAATTGGAAACACGAAAGACAAACTCTCTATATACATTATTTTTTTTAATTGGGTGATGCCTTCTATGGTGGCCAAAAAAAAAAAGAAACTAAAAGAATGTCATTAATTGATTAATTGGGAAATGACTATACAAATTGTTGTATATAAATGTAATGGTATACCACTATACTATAAGAAATAATGGTTTCGGAGAAACCTGGGAACACTTAAAGAGCAACATAAGAAAAATTAATATTTTAAACTTCACATTATCAAAAAAGAACAAATTTTAATGATTTAGGAATCCTGACCAATTACAATGACTACCCAGGATATTGGAAGACCCATGATGTAGAATACTACCCACCTTGTGACTGAGAAGTGATGGGCTAAATATGCAAAACTGGCCAACAGCGTTAGACTACTATACTTTTTATGAAGGTTTTATTTCTTGCCTTTTTCCCCTGGGAGAGAAGACAGGAAGATAGAAGTAAGAAAAATAAATAAATAAACGGACTTCTATCATCAATGCTAGTTCTGTCCTTTGAGGTCAAGAAAAAAAAGACTAATTTCTCTACCAAGTGAGGGTCCCTCAAAAACTTGGCAATTACTATATCCCCTAATAGCTTCTCTTCTCCAGACTGAACGTTCCAGGTATAGTTGACAAACAATCCTCCAATAGTCTTGATGCAGGGTCCCTTTACCAAACTAGTTACCTTTTCTGAACATACTCCAGTTTGGCAACATTTTTTTACATAGGAAGTCCAGAAATGAACAGAGCACTGTAGATAGATTTGGCCTGGGCAAAGCAAAGGGCAATTGCAGAGGGAAGGGGAAGGGGAGGAACTTCCCTCAATTCTGGTAAGTTTCTATATTGCCATTTAAGATCTCATTTTAAACTGCAACGTCTTTGTTTTAGTAAGTCCAGAGAACCTCCCACATCCTTGTAGGAGAAAAGGTTACCCAGCCACATGGTCCCTCTATCTTATTCTTAGAAAATTACCTTTTAAAAATTATTGATAATATTTTTACACAGATATTTGCCAAACAAGTCCCTCTCAAAAACAGATTCCCAAAATTGTTAAATTACCTATTAATGGGGTTGGGGGTGGAAAAAAAACACATACTTTCTTGCTGACCCTTTATAACTCTCTGCATTGACTATTTACATTGTTCTCACTGTGTATTCAAGTTCTGCTTCCTTTATGAGTCTCCCCATGTTTCCACAACTCCTTTATTCCTTATAGTGCAAGCAACATTCCACTGTTCACATCTATTCTTTAATCATTTGGCATATTTTGTTTCCAGCTATTTTTTCTTTTGCAACAAATAATAATGGCCTAGACATTTTTTATACATACAAGCCTACCAATTTGGAATATAATCCCAGTAGGGAAAAATTTCTAAGTCAAAGAGTATGTACAACCCAGTAAAATTTCCTTTACATACTGTTTTCCACAAGAGTCAAACTAATTTGCAACTTTACTAGCAATAGTACACCAATCTCTCCACAGATCCATCTTATAGCATCTTTTTCTGACTACAGGGATCATTTTAATTTACATTTCTCTGATTACTAATGACTTTAACATACTGCTTCTATATTATATCCTTTTACAAGCATCTTTAGAGAATGGCTCTTAATCTTAGATATGTTCCAATTCCCTACTGGTTTTGGATACACTCCTAAGATTAAGATGTTTTAAATAATCCTATTTCTTCTCTTTCAAACTGTATTGTTAGGTTAAGATTTAAAAGAACAATTGAGCCAGTTGTCAAAGAATGTCCTCTCTCTTTTTAAAAACTGTAGACCAGAAAAATACTATGTCAAGGGATGTTAAAAAGCTTTTTTTGTTGTTGTTTTAACAAAAAGGGTGTTTAGCTAATTGTTCTAAAACAACTGTGGTCTTTTCCCCCTTAACTCTAAAGCCAAGACTTAAAACAGTCAAAATATCTTATAAAACTAGTTATCAACAAATATTCATTTGAAGGCCTTAATGGGATATTTAAAAATAGCTAAAGTTATCTGATCAAATATGTGGGAGGGAAATAACAATCTTGAAAAATACACTATTTCAGCATCTTCCTCCTTTCTTTACAGAAGAGAGGAAGAAAGAGCATGAGTATGGAATAAAGTATGTCAAACTTTGTAGATTCCTTAAGAATTCCTTTATGAATTCTGTAGAACTGCTTCTGATGCCCCAATCTCAACATACATACATCCCTTTTTAATGTTACAAGAGATGGCTCTTTCTCCTTCAAAGGCAGCAGGAAAGGCATCACAGGGTCATAGATTCAGAGTAAGAAGGAATAAGAAATCAAGGCAACAACATAAAATCAAAAGATACCACTAAAGCTTTTTCTTTTAAAAAATTGTATTTCAAGTGACAAGCTTTCATATCCAAAATAAATGTTCATTGATACGGTAATTTTAAAAGTCTAGCAGCTTTTGTCATAGGGTTCTTCCAGAAAAATACTAGACTAAGCATTGGGACAGCAGGATCTTAATCCATATTCTGCCATGAATTTGCCATATGAATCAATAAGTTGTTCCAGGTTTTAGCAGAATGCCTGGAATAGCGAAGACACTAAAAAAAGTTTGACTTCATTTCTTTGGGCTTTCATTTTCTCAATGAAGCAGGGGGTAACTGGAATAAGAAGTAAAAGCAGTGACTCATAAGTGCTTTGATGTTGGAGAAGCCTTCCAACATTTATTCAACCACCAATTAATTGTGAACCATCTTAACATATCTGGCAGGGAGAATTTGGAGTTGAAAAAGCTCACAGCTTAGACATGTAAGTTCAAACTCCAGTTCATCTAAGTTACTATCTGTGGCTTCAAGCAAGTCACTTTTAACTTCTGTTTCCAGGTCTAACTCTATAATCTTGTGATTTCCGGAAACAACTATAAGAAATGTTGGGTTGTCGAGTCAGTTACTTCCAACTCTTCCTGACCCATTTGGTGTTTTCTTGGCAAAGATACTGGAGTGGTTAACCATTTCCTTCTCCAGCTCATTTTACAGAAGAGGAAACTGAGGCAAAGAGATTAAGGGCCTTGCCAGGGTCATACAGTTAAGTGTCTACGGCCACATTTGATAGTCTTCTCTGACTCCAGGCCCTGCACTCTATGAACACTGTTCCACTGAACCCATTTGAGGTTAACACAGGATTATTCTATAAAGCTAGTTGGTTTTGAAGAGATCTTTATTTGAGATAGGCCTTTTTGGGGCTTAAATATTTTATTTTTTTTCAATTACATGTAAAAAGAATTTTTTATAATTATTTTTAAGTATATTTATTTAATTAATTAGAGCATTTTTCATGTTCTTTCCCTACTCTCCTCCTGACATGGGCATTGTACCCCCAGAAACCCAGGCAAACCATTATCAGGGAAACTCCCTTGCCTTTGCATCCTTGAGACTCTTAACCTAGAAACACCCAATGACCCCACCCAGGGTCCTGAGATATTTACCCTCTTTCGTCCTCTAGATTTAAGGTGGACAAAGAAATTAATCTTTATGCCTCCAGGCAGGCCCCAGTCAGATGACCACCTCACCCCACCAAATGCCTGAGGGACTAACACTCTCCAAGTCACGCCCACACCAGGACATAGCATCTAAAGAGTATATACACCCCAGAACTGATGTCTGGGGGACAGCCTCTCCATCCATGCTGTCCCCATGGAGGAACAGCCTTTCCTTAAATGCTGTCCTCCCAAGGAACTGCTCCCCATCTTGCTGTTCCACCTTGCTATCCTCCTGGCCACTCTCAACATTACTTTCTAAATTAATAAATCTCTTTTTGTTTTTAAGCTAAGTTTTGGAGTCTTGCATTCTTGCAAAAGGTATCCTTCCCCGAACCCCAAAAGGTATCCTTCCCACCCATAACACTCCCACCCCCTCCCGGAGCCCATAGACAATTCCACTGGGTTTTACATGTATGATTGTTCAAAACCTATTTCCATATTATTACTATTTGCAATATCGAGATCATTTAGAGTCTACGTCCCTAATCAAACCATGTAATCCATCATAAGAACAACATGATGGGTCACATGGTTCAATGGCAATCTTCTTAAAGGAATCCTGAAGAGTAAAAGAGGGGTGGCCCAATAAAAAGCCTGGGTTCCAAAGTCCCACCTACCTACGTCACACCCTGGCTATGGGCTCTGGACCCCAGGCCACAACTTGAATATCTGGCTGCACAGATAGGAGAGGAAAGCCCTTCACTATGATTTACCTAGACCAGAGAAATCCTAGGCAGAGAAACCAAACAACAGCCAAACCACATTCCAAGTGTTTTATTCAGTTTATAGGGACCAGCTCTTTGTAAAAGGACAAGGAAATCTTTCGGTGTTCTCAAGACACTGAAATACAAAAAGAGCTCTTTAAAATTGCTTTAGTGGGAGATAAAAGGGGAACAACCACACACAAGAGCAAAGACTGAAAAAGGATTGAGATTCTGAAGCAAAGGAAAGCTAATACCCTTGTGGAAATTTCCAGGCAGACAGTAAAAGAAGGGGGGTTGGGGAGAGGTAGGGGGAGAAGAACTAGCTCAGTTTGGGTGAAACCATTTTTTTTTTGGCCTGGAGATTCAAAATAATTCTACCCTGGCTTACAGAAGTAGCCTGGTTCTCTTTGGACCAGAAGAAAAGGCAGAACCACATCATGGAAAATTCTCCAGAAGCACAACAGTGAGTCCCAGGTAAGTTTGGCTGAACTTGTGAATATTTAATCAATTCCTGTAATTCATCTTCACCTGGGATCCTTCTAGGAGATGGATCCCTGTGTCCCCTGAGCCCAGGGACAGAGGACTCGGTGCTAGAACCTGTCACACTGAAGTATGCATAGGCTTACAGGGGAAAAGATGGAAGACATCATTCAAAACAGTCTCTGAAAAGACAGTAACTTTAAAAGGATTTGTTATCGAGAAAGCAAAGGGCAGACTGTGTGCTCTACAGTGTGCCAGTAAACTTGGATTCCATTATAAAGAAAAAAAAACAGCTCGGCACTGAGCATTCACAGCCAGTGTCTTATTAATACCTTTCATTCTAGAAACAGTACATTTTCCATATTTAATGAAAATACTAAGGACAGAAAACAGGCCTTGCCTTCAACCCACCAACCAGGAGGGTTCAAGACTCACCTCTGACACTTTACTGTGTGACCCTGGCCAAATTACTTAACTTCTCAATACACTAGGCCAGTGGTCAAACCAAATAGGAAAAAATCCTTGCCAGTTGCAAGCTAACTTAAAAAACCACAAATTGACATTATACTATGGTGTATTTTCATTTATTTGGTAAATATTTCCCAATTACATTTTAGATCCATCCAGTTGGCATTCTGGAGGTTTTATGGACCTTGAGTTTGACCACTCCGTTGTAGGCAATCCACAAAGATTATAAATTACAAAAAAAAAAAAAGTGCCAAACTGAATTGGCAGAAGTACTCATGGCTTGGGAATTCCTTTTTATTTTTCTGGGTTAAACATGTATTATCATACAAAACCTATTTCCATATTATTCATTTTTGTCAGTGAATACTCTTACAGAACCCAAACTCCAAACTCCAAATAAACAAGTGACAAATCATATGTTTTTATCTGCATTTCTACTCCCACAGTTCTCTCTCTAGGTGTGGATAGCCTTCTTTTTCACAAGTCCCTCAGATTTGTCCTGGATCACTGTATTGCTGAGAGTAGCCAAGTCTATCATATTTGATTGTTCCACAATATTGCTGTTACTGTGTACAATAATTTCTTGGTTCTGCTTCTTTCACTCTGCACCAGTCCATGTAGGTCACTCCACCTCTTTCTGAAATCATCCTGCTCATCATTCCTTATAGCACAATAGTATTCCATCACAGTCATACACCATAATTTTTTCAGCCAGTCCCCAATGGAGCGGCATTCCTTTAATTTCCAAGTCTTTGCCACCATAAAAAGTGCAGCTATAAATATTTTTGTACAAACAGGTCCCTTTTCCATTTTTTTTTCATCTCTGCTAGATCAAAGGGCATGCATTCTCTTTAAAGCCCTTTGGACATAATTCCAAATTGCCCTCCAGAATGGTTGGATCAATTCACAACTCCACCAGCAATGCATTAGAGTATAATAATATTCGGGAATTCCCTGTACCAATGAATTTACAGGTCTCATCCCTGTCCTAAAGTTCAAAATTCCACCAAAGGAACAAACAAAATATATACTCATGTACTATGAAAGGTGATGGAATGGATACAAGGAGGAAAGCAAGCCATGGTCTCATATCTCAAATCAGGCGTGTACTAGCTGTGCAACCTTCAGCAAGGCAGAACCTACCTCAACTGCAAACTGGAATATTAAAAACTACTTCCCAAATGCAGTAGTGAAGAGTCAGACACAACTGAAAACAACCGAAAGAGCCTGCCCACTGATACAGACTTCTAAGATTCACAGTCGCTGGACTAGGCACTGCAAAAGTAAGAGAAAGTTAATAGAAGGCACCCAGATGCAACAGGGGAAGAGAGACTGGGCATATCACTGGGGTAAGATGGTTCAGGGTCTGAATATATACATGAGTAAATATAATTTTTTTATTATATGTAACAGCAGGGTATAACTGCTTTTATTTTTCTTTTAACAGAAAAGTAATTTATTTGTTTGCCTTTTATGAAGCCAGTACTGATATTCTTTTTATTGCTTTCTATTTTGTTATCTGTACTGGTTAATGAATTTTTAAAAAGAGAAACAGATGGGGCAGGTGGGTAGACACTTCCTGTGACCCTGGGCAAGTCACTTCACCCTAATTGGGCAGGCTTTACTGCTCTTCTGCCTTAGAATCAATACTTAGTGTCCATTCTAAGACAGAGGGTAAGGTGGGAAAGAAAGGGAGGGAGAGAGGGAGGAGATGGAAAAAGGGAAAGAAGGAAAGAGAAAGACAGACAGACAGACAAAAGCAGACACAGGCTTGTCATATGTGTTTAGGTATAGCAAATGTTCATTTGTTTTCACTTATGAAGAACAACATCTGTTTCTGGTTTATTTTTTGGTAAACATTAATTGAATAAAATCAATATATCTAATGGAAAGACTACTGAACTGGGAGATCTGGGCATTAATCTTGGTGCAGGTTATCTTGTAGCTTTAGACCAACAGACCAATCATTTATCCCTGTTTTAGGGATATGGAAACTGACTCATCTGTCACTCAAACTTGCAGAATCTACCTAAAAGGCCAATAATGAAAAAAAAGCACCATGAAAATACTATCCACAGCAAAGAAGGAACTGTTCAGGAATGATTGCAGATAAAAGAATGCCATTGTCCACTCTATTTCCTTCATGAATTATCTTATTATATGTGATGTCTTTTTTCATGGCATGAGGAATATGAAAATATGTATTACCTGACAGTACTGGATATATATTGGATGATTTACCACCTTAAGGGGAGGGGTGAGGGAGAGAATCTGAATCACAATATATCATAATTTTCAACAAAAATGGTTTCTGTATGTAATCAGGGGGGGGGAAAATGTAAGTTTGTTGGTTTGTGTTTTTTTTTAAATACCTTGTGGGGCACCTAGTTGGCTCAATGAATAAGAGCTAGGCCTAGAGACTGGAGAGGTCCAAGGTTCAAATCTGAACTCAGAAGCTTCCTAGCTGTGTGACCCTGGGCAAGTCACTTAGCCCCTATTGCCTAGCCCTTGCCCGTTACCACTCTTCTGCCTTAGAACCAAAATATTGTATTGATACTAAAATGGAACTTAAGGATTTTTTAAAAGCAACTTGGAAAACTTTTATATCATAGATTTTTCTATATAATATTTTATAAGTCTTATTAAGGCATCAGAAAAGAACTTTAGTGGAATGTGTCATAGTAGAAGAAATGGGCTTAGCTAAAGTATCTCAGAAAGAAGAAATATTCCAAGAGTCCCAGGTCCTAGACCTGATTCACACTACCACTAAGAATTAGACAATTTCTCTGAGCTTGCTTTCCCATTCCATGAGAAATAAGTGGCTGGTTTGGAGAAGTCTTGTTACTCCTAACTTGATGTACTTACAATAAAGAAATGAAAACTGAAATCTGCTCAGTGTCATTATTCTTCTGGTCATGAGGTGACTGAATAAAAAGAAGTTTCCAGCTCAAAGGCTAAGAAAATATATTACTCCAAGTTTTCCAATTGTAAAGGAAAGGATATAATATTCCATTGATTTGAGTCTCCACCCCTTAGAATTCCTATGAAACACAAAATTTCAGGCTTCCAGGACATGCCACACAATTGCCCTCTTCCCAAACTCTTCTTTAAATCATCTTAAACCAAGAAGCTATTCCAAGTGGTGGGCAGAATACTGAAAGTACATAATCTGATCTGGAGATTAAGGAAGGGGGGTAAAAATTGGTACACATGCAAACTGGCTGATTATCTCAAAGGCATAAAAATCAACAAAATCTACTCAAATGTATACATTAGATAAAATTAAAACAGAATTCTTTGCTATCTCTGTCACCCCACCCAAATTCCCCCCTTCTATTGAACCCATCCTGCTCCAAGTCCTCCTTCTCCTTAAGGTCCTGATGGCCAAGTCTTCCTTTTACTCTTCATTCACCCTCCCCCTCATTCTGAATGAGCAATCACTTGCCCAAGCCTTCTTGATTCTGCTTACACATTTCTTTTGGGAATGCTCTTCTTTCTTTTCCTGGACAGTTATACCTACATCTCTCACCTGGACTGCGTGAAGAATTAATTCACTAACTGGTCCCCATGAATCTAATCTCAAATACATTCTTCACATAGCTGATGAAATAAACTTTTTTTTTAATATTTTCCCAACTATATGCAATAGCAGTTTCCAACATATACTTTCTGAATTATATGATCCTTTCTTTCCCCCATCCCAGACATGGTGAGCAATTTGATTTGGATTATACATGTATGATCATGGACAACATACTTTCTTATTGGCCATCGTTGTATGAGAATACATTCCAAAATCAAAACCCCCAAATAAAAACACAAATAAACTAAAGTGAAAAATCATAGGCATTGATCTCCATTCTGACTTCAATAGTTCTTTCTCTGGAAGTGGAAAGCATTCTTTGTCCTTCAGAATTGTCCTAGATCATTGTATTGCTGATATTAGCTAAGTTTTTCACAGTTGATCATCATACAATATTGCTGGTACTGAAGGTTCTCCTGGTTCTGCTTATTTCACTCTGCATCAGTTTAATTAGGTCTTTCCGCAGTTTTTGTTTTTGTTTTTCTGAAATCATTCTGCTCATCATTTCTTACACAGGAGTATTCTATCCCCATCATATACCACAATTTATTTGGCCATTCCCCAACTGATGATTATGCCCTCAATTTCCATTCCTTTGCCACCACAAAAAGAGCTGCTATAAATATTTTTATACGAATAGGTTCCCACTTTTTTTATCTCTTTGGGATATAGACCTAGTAATAGTATTCTTGGATCAAAGGGGATACAGAGTTTGATACCTATAAAATATGCTTTTTAAAGAAAGGTGGACATCATCACTCCCAGGTTAATGGTTCCCTACTGCCACTAAGATAAAAGGAAAACTTCTTAGTCTGACATTTAAATTCCCATACAGTTTCATCCTCATTTATCTTCCCAGACCTGCCATACTTCCTCACTTCACCAATTCCCATTCCAACCAAATGGATTATCACTTCGTCCTTGAATATCCCCCACTCCTACCTTAGGGCATTCATGAAGTCAACCCTCATTCCTGCACTTTAGAATGCTCTTCAAATCCTCCAGTTTTAACAACTCTCATGAAACAGCCTATCCTATTTTCCCTACCATTTGTAAAGTTATTCATGCTTTTGCTCTCTTCAGTTTTTTTCTAGCACTATTCTTACTTGTGCACATGCAAGAAAATACAAATTACTTGAGGACAGTAACTGTTCTATTTCCCTCTTCATATTGCTAACCATATCTAGCATGTACATAATAAAATCCCCATTAAATGTATGAAACTTAACCTTAACAAAGAAGCAAATATCAGTATCAATTTATGCGTTATATGTATTTAAAATAGAAAATCATTTAAAACATTATTTTGTGAATTTATTTTTTTAAGTGCTTTTAAGTTGAAAGGTTCCTAGAAGGTCTCAACACCTTTCATTTTTCAGGAAAGAAAATGGAGACCTAGAAGAATAAATAAGAGCAGTGAGCATTTAGATAGTGCTTTAAAGTTTGCAATGTGATTTTCATGTGTTAACTCATTTGAAGCTAAGTGACTTGCCCTCAGTCACACAAGAAATGAGTGAGTTGGGATTTAAATTCAGATCTTCTGGCCCCAAATTCAACATTCTTTCCAGTGCACCATACTGTTATTTTCCTTAAAAAAAAAAAAACCTCTACTCCTTTTCTCTCTACATACCTACATATAATCAACTACAGATTTTCTTAACTCCTGAAGACAATGGTGCATTAGTTAGAGAACCAGGCCTAGAGTCAGAAGGCCTGAGTTGAAATCCAGAGTCAGATACTTCCTAGCTTTGTGACTCTAGGCTTAAACTTTTTTTGCCTCAATTTCCTCATCTGTAAAATGGGGATGGGGATGATAATAGCACCTACCTCCAAGGGTTGTTGGGAAGATCAAATGGGACAATATTTATAAAGCAGTAATCATGGTGCCTGGCACGCAGTAAGCTCTAGAAAAATGTTCACAATTGATGAGAACAATTTTTATAAACAGAGAAGAAATGCAACAAGTAGGGAATACCCTGGATGTTGCACTGCATTATGCTGTAAACTTTCTCTCCTTAAAGAAAGTGAATGGTTGGTTTGGAAAGGTTTATCAAATTGAGGGAAAGGGAAATGGAGAGAAAAGAAGAAAAAAGAAAAACCAAATTTAAAAAGACTGTGGCTCTAAGGTGAAGGCAAAGTGCTTCCATCAAGCACCCTTTGGTTGTGATGTTATCTATCAGTCCTGGCAAGAATCTTCAGATTATTTAATGGAAGCACTGACTTTTTAGAGAGGAAGAACAGTTCTTGAAAAGAAATCTTTTACTACCTGGAAATAGTGACACTTGCCCACAAAAAGTCTATTGGAAATGAATCTAATTCTTCCAGGTCAAGCTGTCAGACACCTTGATCTCAGGAAGAAAGGCTACCTTTGTCCTTTCCTGAAGTCCAGACTCATCCTCGCCTCTCCTACACATCTACATCCAAGTCCTCTGGGCTTACAGGGGGTGTATCTGCCCCTTCTCTCTTTCCCTCACTTTCTCGAAGTTCTGAGCCCGCCATGAACTTTTGTTACTTATGTGTGTGTAACTGTATTCTGATACAATTTGTTCCCTTCTTAATTTTAAGCATTTAAAAACATTTTCCTGAGCAAAGGTGCATAGGGTTAGACTGGCAACAGGCTCCATGAAAAGAAAAGGTTAAAAATCCCTGATTCAAGGAATCCCAGGCCAGGAGTAATTCACTCCAATGGTCCTCTAGAATGCTATAATCAGCCTAGAACAAGCTAAGCCTCCAAAGAAGTTCTAGGTTAAAAGATTTCTGTTCACTTATTCCCAGTCCTACCCCAGTCTCTACCCACGGGGACTGACAGGCCCTGGGGACTCTAACCTTCTCAGATTGCCCAAGATATTGAGATAGCATGCTATGCCAGAAAAAAGTCTTCGAAAAGGCCACCAGCAACATTCAAGGCAGCACATTCACAATATCAACCAACAAATGTTCAAGTGCTCAATTTGTCAATGGCAACACAGAAGCTGGTCCCCTTTAACTATTCAGCCTCTAACTCCTAATACAATAAGACAAAAAAAAAGCATCTCCATAGACCTTCATTTCAGGACGTGCAATCAATTCGTTGACACTGCCATTCATTCATTTTTAAGATTTTTTTGTCCCCAAATCAAAATTGATTATATCTCCAAAACTATCCATTTATTCTTATATTAACCCACAACAAAGTCCATGACTAATCAAGGACTTAATATGCATATTAAAAATGAATACTTCAAGTGGGCAGCGAGGTGATTCAATGGATAGAGAGCCAGGCCTGGAGATAAGAGGTCCAGGATTAAATCTGACCTCAGATTCTTTAGCTTGAGACCCTGAGCAAATCACTTAACTCCAATTGCTGAGCCCTTACTATTCGTCTGCTTTGGATTTGTAACTTAGTATTGATTCAAAAACAGAAATTAAAGGTTAAAAAAATGAACTTAAAAAAATAATACAAATAGCATTTATAAGAAGGTATCCTGAAATTCTCCATCTTCCCTCAGTACACATTTTTAAAAAAAAAGGATAAAAACAAAGGTGTCAAATATTTTACCAGAACCTAGAAATCCCAAGAGTAAGGTCTGCAACTGCTCAGCTCATTTTTGGAAACCAAGCTCAACCAGAACAGAGCATTATTGTTTGAACTAATAAATTTCCTATAAAAACACTATACCAAGTTAAAGGAAACTTGTTCACAAGATGACATAAAGAGATCTGGTTTGATGTTATAGTTAAACTGCACAGAAATAAACTCAAAAGTTTCTAACAACAACTAAGGACAGAAAAAGAAATTGGAATCCAGGAAGAGTATATTACTGAACAAAAAACAGAAAACAAAGATATCAGTGATAAGTTATAATATATGAAGTAATCAAATGAAAATAATAAAGTATTGAATCTGGAGTCAGAAGATTCAAACCCAGCTGTGAACAACTATGTGACCCCAGACAAGCAGTCCTTGAGGTCCTTTCTGGGCCTCAGGTTCCTCACCTTTAAATTGAGACAGTAATACTAAGTCATATCAGGTCTCTTTTTCTCATCTATTTAATGAAGGAACTGGATAACAGCTTCTAGTTCTAAATCTCTTATTCAATCTCAGAATTGTATCATTTATGACTTATCAAAGCCCCTAAGGCAACTCTCCAACTTTTAAAAAATATCTTTTCTGGGTTTCTTGATTTATTGGGCAATAATGATAGCAAATGAATCACAGTTTCCCTTGATAAAAATACTGCAAAAGCATTATTCACAATCCCAAGAGTTGTTAAATAGCCAGAATAGAAAAATTTTAATGTTCTTATCATAGTCAAATGAAATTCAATTCACAAGAATATTTAAGTGTGTCTAATGTGGGCCAAAGAATACCACGACAAAATGACATGATTCCTTGCTGTCAAGAATTTAACAGGTTGAGAAAGGGAAGAGCTATACATCACTAAATAATACAAGGTAAGGTAGAAAGGGATGAGACTTCTTTGCCTCTGAGGTGTACTTGAGAAATTTGGGATGGCAAAGATCACTCTCAGATGGGATTTGAAGGAAGGAGAGGAATTTGGGAAGGCACTTTCTGGAAGAATAGGTATGTTTTAAGAAAAAGAGATTATGAAGCAGTGGAATTGGGAAGGAAGTATATTCCAAGCAATAGATAACTCACGTGTATGCACAAAGGCCAGAGGGGGCAGAGACTGGAAAAAAAAGCCAGCTGTACAGTTGACTGAAACATGACTATGAGACTTAAATGCCAGACTCAAGCCTGTTATCCTATAGGTGATGGGAAGTCACTGAAGGTTTTTAGATCAGGGAAACTGTAGTCATATCTCTGCAAGAGAAAGATTATCTGGTAGCAAGGAAGGATGGATTAGGAGGGCAGAGAATAGACTCCAGGAGTTCATTAATTCTTCCTTGTACAATTTTAATGAAGTCCTGAGCTATGGGGGAAGGAAGGGGTTGGGAAAATAGAGTGAGTATAATGGATAAAAGATGGCAGAGGCAAAATCAGCAGGACAGGCACTCAATTGGATGATGAAAAAAATAGTCATTTGACCCAGAGGTTTAACCCAGATCACCAGGCAGGTATAGAGCCATCAGGGAGGAATATAGGGGGACCAGGATCGGGGGAAGTGGGGAGGTTGGGGGGGCAGGCAAAGAAAGGATAACTGAGTTAGTTTTGGAAACATTGACTTTGAGATATAGGCAAGATAAACCAGTGGTTATGTCCAACAGGCAGGAGGGAATGCAGAACTATCACCCCAGGGCTAAATATCGATTTGGGAATTATCCAGAACGGTATAATATTCTCATTCTCTTTCTCACTCACTCACTCACTCACTCACACACACACCTCAAATAATAAAAGCTAAGAAAGTAAGATAAAGGGTTAGAAGGATACAGCTTAGAAAAAAGGACAGATCCTTGGATAACAGTTTCTCATCTGAGTGAAGGAAATGTCTCAAGTTATAATTATATATTCCTGAAAACCTTCTTGCTACACAGTCTACTGATATATTTAATTTACTGAGACCTGAAAGGGATCTTAGAAGTTTTCTAATCAACTGTTTTTTTTTCATAGATAATAATAAACTAACATATAGAGCTTTACATGTATTACCTCATTTTGGCCTCAAATAACCCTTTTTATTATCCCCAACAGAAATTTGAGGGAACTCAGGGAAACAGATGTTATTTAATATCACAATTTATACAGGTCTAGCACTCTATCCACTTTATCTAAGATGTTAAATGACTTGCCCACCAAGTTAAAATGGATTTGAACCCAGGTCCTTTGACTATTTCAGCATTCTCTCCCTGGGACCATAATATGCAAGTCTAGATTCCACAGAATCTCCTCATATTGGTCATTATAAAAATAAGGAAGTTCCTCAGTAGAAAAAAAGTGTTTTGCAGATTGGCCAAAGTATTCCAAGAAGAAAACACAGAAACAAAAGGAAATGGACAACTCATGCTTTTGGCTTCTATCAAGCTATACACTGAAGCTGTACATACACTAATAAAAAACTATGTAAATATCACGCTTTGATAAATAATTAAAACATAACCCACATTAACTAACTTGAGCATTGTCTCAAAAAAACTCAGTGATGGGACCAGTTAGGAGGATCAGTAGATTGAGAGTCAGGCTCAGAGACATGAGGTCTTGGATTCAAATTTAACCTCAGATACTTCCCAGTTATAAGACCCTAGGCAAGTCATTTAATCCCAATTGCCTAGCCCTTATCACTCTTCTGACTTGGAACCAATGCTAAGTGTAGCTCTAAAATGAAGGTAAGAATTAAAACAAACCAAAAAAACCTCAATAATACCCAGGCCCAATTTGCCTAGTGATTGTTCTCAAACCTGCTGCATCTTAAACTATAAAAATGAAACACACACCCTTCTCCGAAGGTTCCGCTTCACCTTCTTGGGTACTTATGAGAATGTTCTTTCCCATGGTTGAGTCACTTAAGCAGGTAAATAAAAGGGATCTAGCCTAGACCTAATAAGGAGAAAAATTAAAGGGCTTGTGGGAGAAGGGAATGTGGCATGGGAATGGACAGACTAAAGAAAGAAAAGAAAGAAATCAAGGCTTCATCACAAGAGATAAAGCCCAATAATACTGTGTAGGACACAGAATTTGGAGCTTGGCTTTGTTTACAGAATTTGTAAACTTAGATTTGTTTCTCTCTGCCACTTAAAACTGTGGGTCAGTAGCAAATAATTTGGCCTCTCTGGGCCTTAGTAGTGGACTAGTCCATAAGGTCTCATATCTCTTAAGTCTTTCACCCTATCTCACAGGGTTTTTACTAATTTAAAACTATAAGGAAACTGCATGAGTTCCAATTCACCCTTCTTATCACCAGTTAGAAAATTTTCTTCACTTCCCTGGGCATCAGTTTCCATATCTGTAAAAAGAAGTTGGATTACATGGTCTCTAAGACCTTCCAGAAACAGTTAGAAGATTCTGTGATATCCATAAGTTAATACAGAAGTTATTAACTCAGTAGTGAAAGAACAGGGTGGAAACTCAGAGGAAGGGAGGTGTTGGGGGAGGTACTGGAAGAAAACAAAAAAAGATGCTGGAATCAAGGCCAAGATACAGTTGCCTTGTATAGATATAAGAATAGATAGGCAGTTGGGATAAGCATGCTTCTTGCTTTTTGTTGCAAGGAAATCCCATCCTTCCTTTTTTCAACTGAAAACAGTTTAGTCACGGTCACAAGAGTGGAAAATGAACTGAGGGAAGGCAAATGACTCTTTCCATCCTATTTTCTAGACTAATTGCCTGACAACCCCCTCCCCATCATATCACCACTTAGAGTAGTGGCAGCATCCGAGAGGGTGCTTCCTACTCTGCCACTTTTTTTTTTGCTACTTTGCTCCCTCCTGCACCCCCAGAGCTTCTCAATGTGCCCCAGGTCCGGCATCCCACACTTTCCACCGAGGCCTGATCTTCCACTTTCACAAGGACAGCGGTCCGGCTCTCCTCTCCCAACCCCGTTCCCCCTCAATCCCTTTTGCGCTTAGTCTTCCATCCGTAGCCTCCAGAAACAAAGAAAACCAAAATGACTCAAAGGAAGCAGGTCCGCGACAAAGACCGCCAAGTCTCCAGGGCGACTACACAAGCCCCGGGGCATGCCAGAGCCTTCTCTTCCGTCTTTGTCCGGGCTCAGGTACACACTCCTCCCCCTGCACCGCCCCATCCCGGGCCAGGAACTTGGAAATCAGTTCACCTCGCTGCCAGGACCAAGGGGCCGGGCTGGGACTGCAGGACTCCCGCGGGGAAGAGGGCATCTCCCAATCCTGTGCCCCCTTCCTTCTCTCTTACTTACCCAAGATCTGGGGGCTGCAGTCTCGTGGCTCCAGGCCAGGCGAAGGCTGGACCTCCGAGGGAGCCGCCAGAGGCTGCCGCTCCTGCTCTTCCCCCAGAGCTAGCCCGGAATCCCCGGAGCCATCCACGGCGTCTCCCTGTGCCTCCACGGGCACCACGGTGAAGTTCGTGGGCATCGTGCCCCTGGACGACGCTGCCCTCCCTCTTCCTTCTTCTTTCGAGCTTTGGGGGTGCGGGCTAGTAAGCAGGGGGATGTTCCAGGGCTTGGTCCCTGGAGTTCTGCCCGTGCGCTGCCGCTGCCGCTGCCGCTGCCGCTGCCGCTGCCGCTGCCGCTACTGCTACTGCTACTGCTGCTCTCGCAGCCTCCTCCCGGGCAAGAGTAAGAGTTGCGCTCCCTTAGCTACAGGCTCTCACGTGAGGGCCATTTCCTTATTTGGGGGGATGGGCGGGGGAGAAGTGGTGCTGGCAGCCCCCGCCACCTCCCTTCCCGCCAGCCCGCCTTCCCTTCCAATCTAGTCCCACATGACATCACCTGCCATCCGCAAGTGGCTGCTGCCTAGTTTTTTTCCAGCTTTCCCCAGCGGCCGGGCACCTCCCACTTTATTTGTAAAGAGAGAAAAAGTTTGTTGGGTGAGGACGCCGAGAGACTGGGAGGAAGCGAAAAACCAAAAGCCTGGGAGGTTGGGAGGAATGGCGTGTAATAGGCAGGTGTTCTTCCACGCAGGTGGAGGGTGCTGCCCCAGCGTAAAGAAAGGTCGTCTTCTGGGAAGGAACCCCGCCGAAGCTGAACTGTAACTTAAGCGGTCGTTGTGCTTAGGCGCTTTCAGAGCTTGTTCTTAAATTCAACAGGCAGTCATTAAGGGCTGACCCCTGGCATTCCTAGCTTCCCTGGCTTCCTTCCAGCCTTAGCTACAGTCCCACCTTTCGCGAGACGTCCTCAGCCTAGTTGTCTTCCCAATTTATCCTCTATATTTTCTTTGTTCATGGTAGACGTGCATGTCGTCCGTCTCCCCACAGATGGTGAACTCCTTGAAGCCAAGAATATATATATATATATATATTTTTGCCTACTTTGTATCCAGGGCTTTTAGCGCAGTACCTGGCACATAGTAGATGACTAATCAAAGCTAGTTGACTGATTTAGGGGCTGGGTATGCAAAGTCCAAAAAGAAAAAAACAAAAAACAAAAAATCGTTCTTATTGATTGACTCAAGCAAAGTAGAAGACAGGGATTGGCGGGATGGGGGTCGAGATAACATACAAGCTGGCTTTGTGTGAGCTATTCGAATAAATCATGCCATATACTTTTACTTTCTTTGGAGGGGGGACCCTAGGAGTTATAGTACTATAGAGAATAGAGAATCAGTAAGAGAATCACCTCAGACTAGTCATCTAGTCTTATTTTACAAATCGTCCTAACTCCCTTACTCCACGAATCCTCCCAAACCCACTCACACACTCAGAAAGCAGCTCTGCCAACATGGAACACATCTGTAATAAATCCTCGAACTTTTGTGTTTTCCATGATAGCCCGTTTGCATCCCATATAATGATAATAAGACCAACTTGCCAATTTATTTGATATTGTTTGCATACATGTTGTTGCCTTTAATAAAAAGTAAACTCCTTGGGGGAGGGATGGAGGGGGAGAACTGTTTCATTTTTGTTTTTGTAACCCCAGCAACCCCCTTACTGTTGTGCTAAATACTTAAATGCTAGTGAGCAGATTGATTGATAAATCCAGAAAGGAAAATCTGACTGAGAAAGAGGTATGTTTGGGAGGTACACTCAGAACAATGTCCAGTAGTGTGTAAATTCTTTGAGGTCAGAAGCCATTTCATTTTTTGCTGAGGCCTTCCATTACAGGGGTACCCCTGAGAAGTGGTGGATAGAGTTCAGGGCCTAGAATCTGAAAGACTGAGGTTCAAAGCTTGCCTTATACACATATCTGTGTGACCCTCCCCACCATGGGGCATTTTTTTAAAGCTCAGTGCTTCAGTTTCCCTTTTTGTCCATTGAGGGTGTTGAACTGGATAGTCCTTCTAGCTTTATGATCCCATGATCCATCATTCCTGCATAGTTATGTAATGGGTACTTGTTGAAAAAAGGATAATTTTCTCAGCAGCTACACTCAAGTTCTTTTCAAATCCCATCTCCTGAGAAGCCCTGGGCTTTGCTTTTTTTTTTCCTTGCTCCCTCCTTATCTTCCAGGAGAAGCAAAGCCCCAAAGTAAACATTCTTCTGACATGGATCTTATATCTCTTTTCTTCCTAAATCACTCAATTAGGGAGACTCTCCCACAAAACCTGTCCGATTCTGAATCCTCTGAGCAGTGAGAGTAGTCTTAGCAGCATGAATACTTGGCAGTAGCTATGTCCCCAGATGGGTCAGTGCCCAGTATCATCGACCTTTCTAGTTAAGCTTCCAAAACCCTTTGTTGACTTTCCCCTAGAGTGCACAAATGGCTTTTTCTGCCCACCAGCCGTCTAAATGGACCATACAGTTTGGAATCTGAAGCAGCCAAAGCCATTGCATTGCAAATAAGTCTTTCTGACTTTAGTATGATTCCACTGTATTAGATCTTTGCCAGATTTTCTTTTCTTCCTTATAAAGCAGCTTTTCAAGGTAATCAGAGGGGTCTAGAAGCTGTTGCCCAGGCTTCTAAATTTTCTATCTAAATGTGGGACCAAAGCAAAATCAAGCAGGAAGAGATAGTGAAAAGGGCTTCTTGGGGCTGGATAATAGAGATGAGGACTTTGTACAAGCATGTGATTTTCTCATCATAATCAGAAACCTATACTTTACAGTGCCTGTTTTTAGAAACACAGGATTAAAGGAGGCGTTTTATTGTTTATCCTACCCTTCAGAGCTTCAAGAGGGTATCCCTTGGAACCAGACTGTATTTGTTTGAATTCCTCCTTTCCCTCATTTCTGGATTTAAGAATTTTAAGCAGGAAAGGGGCAATCTGTTCATTGTATTCCTAGTCTATTCCCTTTCCTACTACCCCAACTAATTCAGGGCTTTCCACTGAAGAAATTCAGCAAGAAAAAAGGATCTGTCACTGCTCACTGTTGGAAGGGAACACCCGCCTTTTAATACCGCTATATTGGGGGAAAAAATGGTTCCTCCATGTTGTCACTTGAAAGCTCAAGAAGAGTCTGAGTACTTGTTAGACCCAAAAGAAAAAAGCTGATCTGGCCTTTAATCAAGTAGCATTTTTTTTTAGTGCCTTTTCTATGCCCCACACTGTTATTTTATTTTATTTTCCAGATTACATCAGCATCATGGGCATGCACTGAGTATGGCACCAGATGTCCCAACACACCTTAGGGCAAGAATCACCATCCACCCTTCCCCTTTTTATAGAAATGACCACAAATGCCATATTTAATTCCCCATAAATGTTGTTTCCCCCTGAGGGAGAGGGGAAAAGCCAATAGTAAAGCATGCCTCAGGATGTGCCAAGAAACTGAGGCACACCCAGCCAAATTCTATACAGACCTATGATCATCAAAGTAATAATAACAATTACTCATATTTCTATAGTGCTTTAATATTTGTGAAATGCTTTTCTCACAACACCCTGTGAAATAAGGAGCATTATTATCTCCCTTGATAGAAGAGGAAACTTCAGACCTAGAGAAAAAATAAGCCTCGATTTCTTTGTCTATAAAATAGAGGTAATAATACTTGAAGGTTGCTATGAGTAAAGAGCTGTGTAAACTATAAAATACTATAAAAAGCAGAGTTATTATTATTACCATCAGAAGTCTTTAAGGAAATTACTTAGGGAAGAATCTTTGTAATTAGCACAGTGAATTTTATAAATGATATGAATAATGTCCACTTTTCCTATAGACACATTTTAATAATAGATTACTTTCCTAACTAAAGAGCTAATACCCAATTTTCTATAAAAATGATTTAAAATTACTATATTTCATCTACTATAAATGTTATATGAGTACCTATAGTAAAGAGTTTTAAATAGTTTATAGAATTCAATTAAACAAGACAGTAATCAGTTTCAGATTTGATTTATATAAGGTCTCCAAAAAGCCAAAACTGAGCAGAATATTCTAATTCTCAAGTCAATGTTCTTCCTATGCTGAACTGCACCTATAAAAAAATGAGATCAAGACAGGAATTCACTAGAACACACATAAGGAACTTCTTGATCTCTTAAGTTGACTCTGTTGAATGATATTTCAAGTATAGGGTTATAGAATGTCAAAGCAAACCCAGCTTCCCTCTGCTGTCTCCCTGCTAAAGGCCTGCTCCTGCTCCCCAAGATCTTGTAAATAAATTAAATTTGTGTGATTGGTTACTGTACTGGCTACTGTTTAACTGCTTTACATCTGCTTTAAAAGGTAGTATTTTGTATACAGAAGACAAAACCCAAGTCCACAGGTATAAAGTGACTTACCTAAGGATAAGATGAATTTAGCAGATAGGGCTTATCTCCCCCTGCCATTGTTGACTGTCAACTTTTCTACAGCTCTTCTTAATGGTTATAAACCATTGTAAATACTAATAGCTTAAGAACATGTATAACCTATGTCAAATTGCTTGCCATCTGGTGTAGGGAGGACAAGGGATTAGAACTCAAAATGTTAGAAAGTAAAAGTTAAAAATTGTTTTTACATGTAATTAGAAAAAATAATACAAAATATACTAATAGCATATAAAGTCTCTATTCTTCATGTGCTGAATTTATACTCTGCTAACACTGAATACTTTATTGGAAGATGATAATAAAGCAAAATGCTTAACTTACATTCCCATATTGCTATTAGGTAAAATGAAATCGTTTTCCTCATTACATCATCATGCAAAATTTCATCCAAATTAGCAATTTCCCACTGCCCCAATAAAGAAAAAATTTACCACAAAACCCCAGGGTTATATTATTGGTAAAAACTTAGAAACACTAGTCCATCAAGTTTTCCAAATTCCTTAGAAATTCTGGCTACATGCCATAGAACCACAGGTAAAGAAAGTTCAGCCATAAATAATTACATCCATTCACAGAGTATCCTGGCTGTCAGAAATAGTTGTGATAGTTTCATAATTACAAGGTCCTTTTCCCTAGGAAATACTGAGTTTAATTCTTCTCTTTGAGCTAAAGAGGAGCTAGCCATAGTGGACAGCTACCATTATCCAGTGTGAAAGTGACCACTAGAATTCCTAGTGTTATTCAGTCTGATTACATCTCTAAAAGAAAAAGCACTGTCCTGGGAATCTTGATTCCAAACATGGATTCCAATTCTGCCATTCCCTCTTTAGGAAACTATATAATTTCTATAACTCAATTTTCTCATCTTAAAAGTGAGAATAAAAATGCAGGTAGTTTTCATTAACACTGATAATATTAGCTAGCTTTTATATACCACCTTAAAGTTTCAAAGTGTTTTAAATACATTATCTTCTTTAATCTCCTGATAGGTACAATCCAGTGTTGGAGAGACTATGGTAAACTGGGAAACTAACCAAGTTTTTCTTCCACCATTTACTAGCATCCTCATTCTGGGCAATCCACTTAGATTCTCTGAACCTCTGTTTCTTTATCAGGTAAAGAGAGACAAATACTTGCATATCCTGCCATGAGAAAAATGCTTTGTAAGTTGTAAACAGCCATATAAACTGTAAATGAAAGCTATTTTTATTTGTTCTATTTGGACAACTCTGAATGAGGGCAAGAAATTAGATTATATAAATTAATATTATATAAAAGATTATATAAATTTGTGTATATTAAAATATTATATAAATATACATTTGATTGAGTGAGCAAAATGGGGAAATGCTAAACAGGAGTAACTTGTACTGGACTAACCTATTATATAAGGCTACAGAAAGGATAAAAAGGAAATAGTACAATAAGCCCTCATTTACAAAGCACCACACTATGTCATAGATTGATTATACATCAAGTCAAATTATATCCTTTGTGGAGATGCTAATGGTAATAGGGAATTCTAAATTTATTAGTTTTCACTACAGAATTATCTATTTTGTACTGCAACCACAAGGAATTCAGTTCTTTCACACTAGAATTATCACTACGGGAGGACTTGCCTCTCCTTCACCTTTGCCTTCCTCCTCTCCTTCTAGCCACTCCTATCACCAATACCCTTAATTCTTTTTCCCTCCTCAGCCCTGGAGCTTCTGCCCCAGTTACTCCCTCTCAAAATCCACCAGAATCAATGTCCCTATACCTCTAACACTCCTAAACAAATCCTCCCCCCCCCCCCAACAAGGCTCATGCCCTTAAGCCTATAAAGAAATATCCATGGAAGGCATCAGTCATTGCCAGGTCTCCCACTTGTTAATCTTCCTTGTAGGCACTTTCCCTTTTAGAGATCTTATAGAAATGGTGCCAAAGCCCTAATATCTCAGTTTGCCAGTGTTTCTTTTTTAAATTCCATGTCTTAAACAGAATTTGACTCTCAGATTATTGTACTGTTTTACAACTGGACTTTTGCTTTTTTTTTTTTTAACATATCATTTATTCTATTTTTGTGTGGCATAATAATAGGAGGAACTCTGAAACTGGAATTAGGACCTGGGTTTAAATACCAGCTTTTTCCACTTACTTTCTCTATAATTTTGTACTTTATCTACTGGATCTTTAATTTTCCTATCTATAAGGTGAAATTATCTTATTATATATTAAAAGAATATTGCCATTGTGGTAACTGTGAAATGTATTAGATACTAGACTAAAGATTTTAACATTTTTTCCCCTAGTGACAATAGGGAACTGCTAAAGCTTTGGAATGGTTAGATCTTAGTTTTATTAATGTTGATGTAGCAGCAATATGGAAGATGGATTGATGAAGAAAAAGCATGGAAGCAGGTAGATCAACTTTTGGCATGAGTACTGGTGAAAAGTGATGTGGTCTTAAATTAGGGTAGAGAGAATATATTCAAGAGATAATTTGAAAGTAGAATCAACACAATTTAGCAACTAGTTGGACATGAAAAAGATGAGTTTATAGAACAAGGTCTAAATAAATATGTAGAACTGTAAATTGGTTTAAAAGGTCTGGAAAAAAATTTTGGAATTCTTCAAAAAAAGATTTGCTAATTTTTTCATGCCCTATTGACAGCAAGAAAAGCTATATAAATGTAAAAATGTTCAAAACAACATTATTAATCTAAAAAATGTTGAAAACAAAACTATGTTCCTATCAATTGAGAAAGGACTATATATAGTCATATATGAATGAAATGGACAGATGGGAATGTTACTATGATGTAATAAATGAGTAATATTAAGAATTCAGAGAAACATGGAAAGATTTATATAAGGTGATGCCAAGGGAAGAAAGCAAAGGAAACAGCCCAATACATGCATTCATTATAACAATGAGTAGAATTGAAAAGAGTGCTGGATTTGGAGTCAGAAAACCTTAATTCAAATCCTTGGTTCTACTATCTCTACTGTCTCTTACTATCTCTATGTCCCAGGGCAAATCACTGTACTTTCTGGGTCTCAATTATGGGTTTGATTTGATGATCCCTAAGGTACTTCCCCCTACAAAACTAGTAATCCAATGTAAACAAGATCAACATGGAAAGGTAACAAAACTCTGGCCAATTTCCATTGGTTTCTGCCAACTTGTCAAAATTAAAGAATTGGTTCTTCCGCTATTAATGAGTAGTGACCTAAATCCTTTGTTGGGAAGTACCTGTTTTATAGAAGCAAAATATATTCATAATGTGAGTAACTATTACATCTCAATAAAAAAAAAAGAGTGAAACATTTGGAGAAATATGTTAAGATTTGTATAAAGTGACACTGACCTGGAAAAGAGAGGACCAGAAGAGCCCCCAAATAAGCAAAGACTTCAACAATGAAATCAATAATGATTGTCAACAAACAAATGCAAAAAAATCAAAGTAAAACTCCTTTCTATTAATCTTTTTAGAGGAATCTAAGGGCACAGGGCTGGTATTTGATGGGAAGCATCAGATTTTCCCAAACAAAATGTACCATTCAATCCAAATAAATGAATAATTAGTAATCCCCAAACACAATTAAATCCCTTAATCACAAATCCACTTAACCTAGTCTCTTTTTTCCTTTTATGACTTTAAAGAGAAAAACTTTTAAACCCTCTCTTACCTACTTACATTGATATCCCTTGGTAAACAAACACCCAACTAATGCACTTAAAATCTCTGTAGTTGCTTTCCCTTTTTAGTCCCCTTCTCTTCTGAGTTCTACTTTTTCCTTATACATGGCTTGGTGGAAACCAGAAGAGTTTTGATATGCCCCTTACTATCAGTAAAATATTTGTGAGCACACACCCAATATAATGTGTAGATTTATTTATTTATAAATGTGTGTACTTCTATACTAATACTTATATAACAGAACTTGTTCAAAATAATAAGATAAAGCTGAAATAATATTTGATCCTGGTGACAATAGGAATCCACTGAGTAAGGAAAGATATGGTGAGACCTTCCATTTCTCTGAATTCTGAGGCTCCTGTCCCTAGGCAAAGTGGGACTCCCTGAAGCATTTTGAGCATCCAGAAACATATGATCAAAGTACAGTTTTAGATTTGGGGGAAATTAGTCTGTGGAAAAAATATTAGATCAATAGAAAGGAATCAGGTCAGAGGCTATTATTATCATAGTATAGACATAAGATCATATGAACTAGGGAACTGCAAAGATTAAATTTCTGGTAATCCTATTCTTAAATAATCCAGTCCACCTTTTTAATAATTAAACCTTTTTTTTCCCCATTACAGAATAAAGAGTACATGTAAGAGATAGAGAAGTAAATTCCACTGTTGTAATGTATTGTATATAAGGGATAAAGGAGAGGAAGAACTGTATTATAATAGAATTTTTGAGCCTGGATGATTTGTATGCCTAGTGCATAGCCAAGAACATACTCATCTTTAGTAGAACTGGCCACCATTTGCACTCTACTGGCATTGTCCTACTGAACTTCCAAATCACAAAGGAGAAAAGGAGTAGCATTTTGTAGAAAAGGGTCTTCACTCCCAAAAAAAGAAAAAGATCTGGTTTTGAATCACTATTCTGCCATGCATGCAACTTACTGCCTGTGTAACCTTGGGCAAATGATTGAACCTCTCTATGACTCAGTTTCCTCATCTGTACAAGATAGGGATTAATCTACATAAATTCTAAGGTCTCTTCTAGCCCTAAATCTAATTCTATCACCCAGAAAATGATGGTAGCAGGTAGAAAAAGGAGTCAGGTGGGGCAGGGGGCATCAATGCCCATAAGTTTAGCTTTAGACCCAGAGAGTCTGAAGTATGCATGGCAAGAAGAGGAGAGAGGAGAAAAGACAGAGAACAGAAAGGAAGAAGACAAAGAGACAGGGAGGAGAGAAAGAGAGACAGAGAGGAGATAGACACAGAGAGAGGGAAGAGGAGAGACAGAGAACAAGCAGTCAGACAGACAAAGAGAAACCTGAACTTTAGGGAACATCCACATTTAGGGAACAAAAGAGGACCTAGTAAAATAGAGAGAGGAGGAGAAAACAATTACCAGGATCATGAAGTTGTCTATTCACATGGCTCTTTTCTACTCTGCTGTCTGCAACAGCCCCACCCTATCAAAAGGACCTCAGATTTGGTGACCCCATTGGGTGAGCTTTGCAAGAGAGCAAAGACAATAGTTGCCCAGGGAAAGGAGACACGGATGGATTATGATCTTGAGTGCCAGAAGGAGTAATCCACACTCCTGAAATAATAGATACAGCAGACTAATCTGACTTTATCAAGGATGAAATGTCAGTAGAATGCCCGGGATGGAGGGCAGATAGCAAAGGATTAGAGAGAAATGAGGAAACAGGCAGATAATAAACTATTCTTTCAAAAAAGAAAGCAATGGGACATAACTAGATGGGGCAGCAGGATTAAATTAAGTTTTTTTTGTTTTCTACTTTTGAACCTGTGCCCATATTTGAAGGCAGAGAAGAATGAGCCATTGGAGAGGAAGACATTGAAAATGCTGGAGAAAAGAGATAATTGAAAGGGAAAAGAAGCTCACTCAAGTGTAGTTTACCCAGTACATCTCTAATCAATTTTAGAACAAAATAGAGAGGAGTTTAGCTTTGAAGAGGAGGCATATCTATTCCTGGGATATAGTAGGTGTGTGCTGGAACTATCTCCAATCCAGCTTTCCAAACCAGTTGTTGCATTTTCAACTACATTTATACTTTGGAAATCAGCAAATGCTACTTGATTTATTGTTTTATTGACTACCTAGCTTTAAGAAAGTGATGGAAAAAATGTCAATAATGGAGAAAATGTCAATAAAGGAGATTAAACCCAAAAGTGTATTGTGTGTACATTTTTCCCTTGGAAAGTCAGTCATTAAACACTTACCAGCACACTCCTGGATTTAGAAGAAAAGAAGAGAGGTTATGTGTGGAATAAAGATGTTTAGAAATGGAAGGGGACGGGGGTAATCTCATAACTTCTTCTCACTGCTCAATAGTAAGGTAGTGAGTTGTTCAATCTTTTTCATTTGTGTCCAACTTTTCATGACCAATTGGGGGGTTCTCAGCAAAGATACTGGGATGGTTTGCAATTTCCTTTTCTAGCTTATTTTACATATGAGGAAACTGAGGTAAACAGTTAAGTGACTTGCCTGCAGACCCATAGGTAGTAATTGCTAAAGTCAGATTTGAACCAGGGAGATGAGCTTTCTTGCACTATAGTCACTGAATCACCTAGCTGCCCAAAGGTAGTGAAGCTTCTGCCAAAAGTGAGAGATAGAGGGACTACTAGGTTGCACAGTAGATAGTGTGGAGACAGGAGACTGGAGACAGAAGGTCCTGGGTTCAAATCTTGCCTCAGACACTTGCTAAATGTGTGACCCCAGAGCAAGTCAGTTAACCCCAATTGCCTAGTCCTTGCCATGCTTTTGCCTTGGAACAGCTACTTAGTATCCATTCTAAGACAGAAGGTAAGAGTTTAAAGAGAGAGAGGGAGAGAAAGAGGGGGAGCGAGAGAGAGCGAGGGAGGGAAGGAGGGAGGGAGACAGAAAGAGAGAGAGAGAGAGAAGAGAGAGAGAGAGAGAGAGAAGAGAGAGAGAGAGAGAGAGAGAGAGAGAGAGAGAGAGAGAGAGAGAGAGAGAGAGAGAGAGAGAGAGAGAGAGAGAGAGAGGAGTAGTAGATTTGGAGTATGTCTGGAGCAGCCATTAGAAGTAGACTAGGATGTTGATTAAAGATAAATAACAGGCTATGAAGCTAAGAAGCTATGAGAGCGCAAATGAAATCAGCAGACATAAGTTTATAGGTTCTTTTCAGCAATGATCTGTAATATTAAAAAAAAATACTACCTCCCATATAGTAGGGAGTCCTTGGGGATGAGCCAAAAGGAAAGTTAAGGAGGTTGAGAATCCAGAGTGTTAGTGAAATCAATATTGACTTTCACTGGAGGAGGAAAGGAAAGAGTGGGAGGCTGGAAATGATAAATGTGAAAGTTATTTAAGGTTGTAAACTCTGAAAAGGAAGACCTGAAACTTACAAGGGATACAGAACCTGAATGCCTCAGAATGATTCCAAAAAACCCTAACCATTAGGGTTAAATCTAACAGAATCAGGCTTGTTTTAATTTATTAATTTATTAATGGTGTACAGCCATGGAGGCAACTCCTACAATCTATGAAGTCACAGATTCACCAAAGTTCCAAAGAAAGTCATTTGAAAGTGGGAATAAGGGCATGTTGCATAGACAGAGCATTAGATTAGAAATCATCTCAAAATTTCTGATTTCTCTTTTCCCTTGAACAATCTAGGTTCTATATTAACTAAGCTAGATCTTACTCTGTGTTCCCCCAAATTAGTCAATTAACAAATGAATAGATAAATCAATAAATAGAAGAAAAGACACTATATTATCTATTCTGTCTATAGAGATTGCATGGCATAATAAATAGAAGACTAGTCTTAAAGCTCAGAAGACTTGGAATCCTACCTAAGACGCAAAGAAGTTAGTTGTATGACCCTGGATAAGTCACTTAAGTACCTCTCTAAGGGGGCAGCTGGGTGGCTCAGTGGATTAAGAGCCAGGCCTAGAGATGGAAGGTCCTAGGTTCAAATCTGGCCTCAGATACTTCCTAGCTGTGTGACCCTGGGCAAGTCACTTAACCCCCATTGTCAAGTTCTTACCACTCTTCTGCCTTGGAACCAATACACAGTATTGACTCCAAGAAGGAAGGTAAGGGTTTAAAAAAAAAAAGTACCTCTCTAAGACTAAGTTTCAGACATGGTGCTGAGCTGTATTGGAAAAAAAAGTTTTCATATCTGGGAGTTCCCCATACTAATGAAATCATAGGTCTAGTCTCTATTCATTCCATCTCTACTTAAGGATGGCAAAAATGATAATTATCATCACAAGATTATCACTAACCTATTTAACTTTAACTGGTCAGGTGCTAGGAATTGCAGTAATACTAGAATCTATTGTTTGTAAGTGTATTCAGATCCATTTTTTAATCACCCCAGTTCACTAACTTACAACTTTGCAACTTTAACTTTGATTAAATAAATATTTATTCTTACTCCAAGGATGGTGCCACCAAATCTAACTATTTAAGTATCGACTAGGAAGCATACCTGCTTAAGAAATAAGAGCAGTAAGTTGATAGAATGCATTATTATTATGTTCCTATGAGTCTGGATGCTTTTTTTTTTTAACCCTTACCTTCCATCTTAGAATCACTACTGTATGTAGTGGTAAGGGCTAGGCAATGGGGGTTAAATGACTTGCCCAGGGTCACACAGCTAAAAAGTGTCTGAGATCAAATTTAAACCCAGGACCTCCCATCTCTAGGCCTGCCTCTCTATCCACTGAGCCACCCAGCTTCCCTGTACATATCTTTTTTAAAGTGTAAGTTTATTAATGTATTATTTGTGTATTCACATTGGTCTCCCTTTTCTTCCTCTACATTTTCTCTTTCTGTCTTCTAATTCAGTCTTATTTAATTAAGAAAATTTTTTCCATGGTTGCATGTTCTTTCCCTCCCTTCTTCCCACCCCCTTCTATAGCCAATGAGAAATTCCACTGGGTTTTGCATGTGTCCTTGATCAGAACCTATTTCCATATTATTCATATTTGCATTGGGGTGATCATTTAGAGTCTATATCCCCAATCATATCTCCTGGACCCATGTAATCAAGCAGTTGTTTTTCTTCTGTGTTTCTACTCCCACAGTTCTTTCTCTGGATGTGGATAGCATCTTTCTCATAAGTCCCACAGAGTTGTCCTGGATCGTTGCATTGCCATGAATGTAGAAGTCCATTACATCCTATTGTACCACAGTGTATCAGTCTCTGTGTACAATGTTCTCCTGGTTCTGCTCCTCTCACTCTGCATCACTTCCTGGAGGTTGTTCCAGTCTCCATGGAACTCCTCCACTTTATTATTCCTTTTAGCACAATAGTATTCCATCACCAACATATACCACAATTTGTTCAGCCATTTCCCAATTGAAGGGCATCCCCTCGTTTTCCAATTTTTGGCCACCACAAAGAGTGCAGCTATGAATATTCTTGTACAAGTCTTTTTCCTTATTATTTCTTTGGGGTACAAACCCAGAAGTGCTATGGCTGGATCAAAGGGCAGACAGTCTTTTATCGCCCTTTGGGCATAGTTCCAAATTGCCCTCCAGAATGGTTGGATCAATTCACAACCCCACCAACAATGAATTAGTGTCCCTACTTGCCACATCCCCTCCAGCATTCATTACTTCCCTTTGCTTTCATGTTAGCCAATCTGCTCTTCTAATTCATTCTTTTTTTTTTTTTTAAACCCCTACCTTCCTTCTTGGAGTCAATATTGTGTATTGGCTCTAAGGCAGAAGAGTGGTAAGGGCTAGGCAATGAGGGTCAAGTGACTTGCCCAGGGTCACACAGCTGGGAAGTGTTCGAGGCCATATTTGAATCTAGGACCTCCCGTCTCTAGGCCTGGCTCTCAATACACTGAGCTACCCAGCTGCCCCCTCTTCTAATTCATTCTTGACAGCTTTCCACAACTTGTGGGCTGACTCTCCCTATGGACTTTTTGGCCATGGCATCCTACTGACCCTTTTTCTGAACACTTTCAAAGCTATTCTCCCCAAACCTAGAGTCATCCAGCTAATAAACATTTCTGAAGTTCCTGCTATGTGTCAGGCACCAGGCTTGGCTCTGGAGCATGTCAGACTATGCCCAGTCATTCCCGGACCCACTATTCTGAATAAATACTCCTTTGAACAACTTAACTTGTACTTCTTTTCCATTTTCTTTTTATTGCCCTTTAACCAAGCAATGTCCTTCTATATGTCATCTAGTCATTCTTTTGTTTAATGAACAGCTCTGTTGGCGGGGGGAGGGAAGGGGAAGGAGAAGGGACATTGTACAAATTATTTGCCAAGGTGACTTTGTTCCCTTGGCAGTATCAGACGAGATCGCTCTAGAGCTCGAGCCAAAGCCACTGGGGCAAGCTTTACAGGGTATCTGAATTGGAGTGACTTCAAATTGATCGTATTTTGAGGAAGTCACCTCATTTGGCTCTCTGTTTACATATCCTTGACCCTGGTATATTGGTCATACAAAGAAAAGAAAATTAATCGTTCTTTAAAGTATGAAATAGAAAGGTCCTGACTGGGGTACTAGGATTTATGACATAAGGACATATAAATAGAGTGAACTGAGCCTCTACTCTGAAAACCTGCTCTATAAGAAGTTTTCCACAGAGAACGGTGATCTTTTTCAAGATGAAAAAGAGAATGGGAGGGAGACTTCATTAGTGGTAAATACTTGAAAGCTATGCCCTAAAGTCTGATCAGTTTTAACGACAGCTTTCAGATTCTTGAGTAAGTTGGAAGTTAGGGAAACAAGTTAAGTAGTGAAGTGTGAGGTATGTGAGGAAGGAGGAAATGGTCATGGGTGGTGGGTAAGATGGGTACTGCGCAGCTAGGTGCCTAGAGCCAGGAAAACTTATTTTCATGAGTTCAAATTTAGCTTCAGACACATATAAGATAAGCTGTGTGACCCTAAACAAGTCACTTTACCTTGTTTGCCTCGGTTTCCTTTTCTATAAAATGAGCTAGAGAAGGAAATATCTTTTCTAAAAAAAAAAAAAGAAAAACCAAAATGGGGTCAAAAAGACTCAGACACAACTGAAATAACTGAACAACAACAAAATTGGGGGAGGAAATGGTGGTGGTAATTATATGGATTCTCTCTGTCCATTTATATGAAAGGGTAAGATATGACAATATGAACAAATCTCCCAAATAGATGTGAGTCTAATCATGGAGTCATAGCTGGAAAGAAACTTTAAGATCATCTAATTCGACAATTCAATCATTTCAACTCAAAAAACATTTATCAAGTCCCTGCTATGGGCAAAGTGCCATGCTAGGTGCTGAGAAGACAGAGACAAAGCTGAAAGTCTCTGTACTTAAAGGACTTATACTTCTTCCTTTACTGATGAAGAAACTGAGACTTGATGTCACACAGCTAAGAAAAGGCAGAACTGAGGCTAAAACATGTGTCTTCTGATTCCAAAGTTCTAACGAAATTTTTGCTGTATTATACCACTCTGATATTGGAACATGTCTATATATAACATATGGAGGTGTATGTATGTTCCATATATAAATTAGATAAATCAGATTTCCATGGGCACATATAAGTTTAGGTAGAGAGAGAGATGGATAGATAGATAGACAGATGGATAGATAGACAGATGGATGGATAGACAGACAGATGATAGATAGATAGATAGATAGATAGACAGACAGACAGACAGACAGACAGACAGACAGACAGACAGATAGATAGATAGATAGATAGATAGATAGATGGATGGATGGATTGATGGATAGATGGATAGATAGATAGATAGATAGATAGATAGATAGATAGATAGATAGATAGAAAGACGGACGGACGGACAGATAGATAGATAGATAGATAGATAGATAGATAGATAGATAGATAGATAGATAGATAGATAGATAGACAGATGGATAGATAGATAGACAGACAGATGGATAGATAGATAGATAGACAGACAGATGGATAGATAGATAGACAGATGGATAGATAGACAGATGGATGGATAGACAGACAGATGATAGATAGATAGATAGATAGATAGATAGATAGATAGACAGACAGACAGACAGACAGACAGACAGACAGACAGATAGATAGATAGATGGATAGATAGATGGATGGATGGATTGATGGATAGATGGATAGATAGATAGATAGATAGATAGATAGATAGATAGATAGATAGATAGATAGATAGATAGATAGAAAGACGGACGGACGGACGGACAGATAGATAGATAGATAGATAGATAGATAGATAGATAGATAGATAGATAGATAGATGGATAGATGGATGGATAGATAGATAAATATAGATATAGATATAAATAGATTTAGATAGATATAAATAGCTATAGATAGATAGATAGAAAGACAAATTGGCAGACAGATAGAGAGATGGAGAAATACAGAGAGAGAGAGAGAGAGATGAACATATACATGTACATACACACACCAGAAAAGGCATAAGATACTCAAATATTTTTGGAATGTCCCTGATTCTATATAAGAATAATTATAATAGTAATTCTAAGATCCTGAAGGCTCCAGAAATTACTTGGATTCAAATAATAAAATTCTATGAGAATGTATATTATCTCTGAAGTCCCTTTCAGTTCCAAATTCTATTAACTCCTCTACCTGTTGTAGATGGGGCAGCATATTTAACTCCAGGTGGATATTACTGAAAGCCAGCAAACTCCAAACTTCCTCTTTGGCCCTTGCCCTGCTTTATCCACTCTCCTTCTCTTCCTCTCCCTTCCTCCACTTTAAAAAATCAAAGGTCGATTGATAATCTGGGGAGGTTGATCTCAACATAAACCATCCCTCAGATTTGTAAAAATAGCCAAAAGTAGGGTCACCAAGAGGCCAGTAAGCAATTTCCAGTGAGAAAAATTTGCCAGATTATTATAGTATTACAATTTCTCCTCCAGCTGTCCAAAACATCATTTCTCAGCCACAGCACCAGATGATTTTATAGCAGAGATTTTTAACCTATTTGTGCTATGGACCCCTTTGGCTCTCTTCATAACCATATTATTAGATGCAGAAAATAAATTACATAGGATAATAAAGGAAGCCAATGATATAGAAATATAATTATCAAAATGTTTTTTTAAAACAAGTTCATGAACCCCAGATTAAGAACCCATGTATCTAGTGCATTACAAAGGTCCTCTATGTGTCAAAGTATACTGAATTCTCTCTCGTTTCCCTATTTCCCTATTACACTGCTGGATTCTACATGTTATTATCAGCAATTACCAAGCTAAAGCCCAAAGACAAAGTTTTGATAACTTTCCTGTCTAATAACACTTATTCATTTAGAGATATTAGATACTGCATATTCTGACCATTAATTTCTCTAGTCAACCAGTGTGACATATTTATGAATAATGTCAAATAAAAAGCGTTTAAATGAGCAGAACAATGGTTTTATTCATAGTCATTGTTTTGATCTTGACAAGTAACTATTTTTTTACATGGAATTAATCTTTGACAAATGTTTGCTCTGGGAACAATTCGACAAGGTCACTAGCTGTCCCACTGTATGCCAGGTAAACAAAGTACTTTCACTTGACAAAGCAAAAAATTAACCATAATCTGTTCTGAAAGAGTCCACTTAATTGTTAGAACAAAGAGGTATATTCTCAAACTCACTAAGGTATATTTTTACTTTGCTTCCACATTCTAAATGAGGCAAGTTGTTTCTCTTTAATTTTTTTTTCCATTCAGTTCATAAAATTGCTGAATGGAAAAAAAATTAAAGAGAAACAACTTAAAAAATTTTTTTAATTTAAAAAAATTAAAGAGAAATACACATGCATGATATGTGAGCTTGTGTGTGTGTGCGAACTGTTTCTGACTGTATTGTGAGCTCCTCCACTAGACTAAAAACGCCATTAGAATGAGGACAGATACTATTTTTGCCTTTTTTTTTACCTTCTCAGCAAGTAACAGGGTACCTGGCATATAGAAGGTCCTTAATTAATGTTTATGAAGTTGGAGGAAATAAAGGTGGCCAAAGATTGAATTTTCTATGATTTAACCACAAGCAGATGTCTGCCTTTCCTCATTTAAATTTCTCTGTCACCTGGAAGGGCCTTCTGGCTTTCATTTGACCCTTTCAAGGGCTGCTAGTAAAGGTGACTACTTTGTAACCTAGCTGTAGTCTAGTCAGGATGGGTTAACACAATATAATGGACAATATAATGATAGATTAAATACTATTTGGAACAACAGAATACAGTCAGAAACTCTAGGTTTGAGTCCTGGCTATACTGCTTAGTCAATGTTAGCCTCAGTTTTTTTACCTATAAAATGGGAGTAGGGGTACTTTCCCTGTCATCTCACAGAACTGTTGTGAAGAAAGTACTTTATAAATTATAAAGCTGTGTGCCACAAGAAATGATGTTGGGGTTAAAAAAAAAAAGCAAAGACCTATATATGAAATTATGAAGAGTGAAACAAGCGAAACCGATAGAATATTAATCTATGGCAACAGAAACATTGTTAGAAGAACGACTGTGAAAGTAAATATATATATATGTATATATATATATATTTTTTTTTTTTAAATGAGGGGAGGGGAGGGATGGGAATGAAGGAAGATATCCGGGAACTTTAATATAACAAATAAAATTCACATTACCCCCAAGGGTCAGTTGTTAAAACATTTACCAGCTGGGAAATTATATGGCAGAAACTAGGTACAGATCAACATCTCACACCATATATCAAGATAAAGTCAAAATGAATACATAATTTAAAAAAGGGGGGGAATACAATAAACAAATTAGGAGGCTACAAAATGTTTTCCTGTCAGACTAGTGCATAAGGGGAGAATTTCCATCCAAACAAAACATAGAGAACATTACAAGGTATAAAATAGATAACTTTGAGAACATTCAATTAAAAAGGTTTTACACAAACAAAACCAATGCAACCAAGATTAGAAATCAAACAACAAATTGGGGAAAAACATTTATAGAGACACTGTTGTTAGAGTTGTGTATTGATCCAACTATTTCAGAGAACAATTTGGAAACATGCCAGGGCCATAAAATAGTACATACCCTTTGATTTAGCAATGCCACTACTAGGTTTATATCTCAAATAGATTAAATATGAGAGAAAAAGACCCACTTGTACAGCCCTTTTTGTGGTGATAAAGAACTGGAAACTAAAGAAATGTCCAATAATTGGTGAATGACTAAACAAGTTATGGTATATGATGTTCCATAAGAAGTAACAAATAAGATGATCGAAGAAAAAAAAAAACCTGGAAAGGCTTATGTGAAATGCTGCAAAGTGAAATGAGCAGAGACAGCAGAATATTGTGCACAATAACAATAATGTATGATGCTCAACTGTGAATGGCTTAACTATTATCAATAAAGCAAGGATCCAGGACAACTCCTGGAGACTCATGATGAAAATGACTATCTGCTGCCAGAGGAAGAACCGATAGAGTCTGAATACAGAATGAAACAGGCCATTCTTCACTTTATTTCCTATATGAATTTCCTCTGGTTTAAGCAATATGTGTCTTCTTTTATAACATGACAAACATGGAAATGTATATTGTATGATAACACATGTACAACCTATATCATAGTACGTCTAGTCTTGGGGAAGGGGGAAGGAAGGAAGGAAACATGGACTGCAAAATGTCAGAAAACAATTATCATCATTATTATTATTGATTAGAAAGCAAAGTTAGAAAAGATTACTAAAAATTCATTGACATAATCTGGAAAGAAAATTAACAATTAAGCATTTTCTTTGCTTTGTTTTTCCTTAAGGTCAGAGCAGACCTTATCATCCCCTTACTCACTAAACTCCAATGTATCTCTGTTATCTCTAAGAATACTCTTTTTCTAATTTTAAACCCTTCACAACTTGGCCTTTTCCCATTTTCCCAGTTTTTCTACACTTTACTGCTCTATCCCACCCTCCACATTCTGGGATCCAGTAACAATGGACTTGTTGTTCCCCATACAAGACATTGCAACTTCAGATTTGATGTGTTTTCACTGACTGACCCCTCATTTAAAAACACTTGAATATAAGGAAGGAAACTATGAGTAAATTAGATGATCACAGAATAGTATACTTGTCAGATCTTTGGGAAAGTAAAGATTTTAACACCAAGCAAGAGTTAGAAAAAATTACAAAATGTAAAATCAATAATTCTGATTTCATCAAATTAAAAAGAGTTTGTACAAACAAAACCAATACAACTAAAATTAGAAGGGAAGCAACAAATTGGGAAAAAATCTTCATAACAAAAAACTCTAACAAAGGTCTAATTACTCAAATTTACAAAGAGCTAAATCAAGTGTACAAAAAATCAAGCCATTCTCCAATCGATAAATGGGCAAGGGACATGAATAGGCAATTTTCAGATAAAGAAATGAAAACTATCAATAAACACATGAAAAAAATGTTCTAGATCTCTTATAATCAGAGAAATGCAAATCAAAACAACTGAGATACCACCTCACACCTAGCAAATTGGCTAACATGACAGCAAAGGAAAGTAATGAATGCTAGAGGGGATGTGGCAAAGTCAGAACATTAATGCATTGCTAGCTAGTGGAGTTGTGAATTGATCCAACCATTCTGGAAGGCAATTTGGAACTATGCCCAAAGGACACTAAAAGACTGTCTGCCCTTTGATCCAGCCATAGATATAATAATAATATAATATAGAGATAATAAGGAAAAAGACTTGCACATGAATATTCATAGCTGCACTGTTTGTAGTGACAAAGAATTAGAAAATGAGGGGATGCCCTTCAATTTGGGAATGGCTGAACAAATTGTGGTATATGTTGGTGATGGAATACTATTGTGCTCAAAGGAATAATAAAGTGGAGGAATTCCATGGAGACTGGAACAACCTCCAGAAATTGATGCAGAGTGAAAGGAGCAGAACCAGGAGAACATTGTACATAGAGACTGATACTCTGTGGTACAATTGAACCATAATGGACTTCTCTACTAACAGCAATGCAATGATCTAGAACAATTCTGAAAGACTTATGAGAAAGAACACTATCCACATTCAGAGAGAGAACTGTGGCAGTAGAAACACAAAAGAAAAACAACTGCTTGATCACATGGGTCAATGGGGATATGATTGAGGCTATTAACCCTAAATGATCACACTAGTGCAAATATTAATAATTTGAAAATATTTTTAATGACACATGTAAAACCCAGTGGAATTGTGCGTCGACTATGGGGCAGGGCTAGGGGGAGGGGAGGAAAAGAACATGATTTTTGTAATCCTGGAAAAATACACTAAATTAATCAATTAAATAAAATTAAAAATAAATAAATAAAATTAAAACAGTATAGTGATAAGAAGTTTATAGACTTTAGCAAATTGCCAAAGGGGCACATGACAGAAAAAGGGTGAAGAGCTTCTCATCCAGTCTTATATTTTAATTTCAAAGATAAGGAAACTCAGTGCCAGGGAAGTTAAGCATGTCCAAGGTCACATAAGTAATCAGCATCAGAGCTTGGATTTGAATCAACATACTCAGTTTCCAAACTCATCTCTTCTTTCCCCTTTAACATAACTATCTTCAAATTTGGCCAAATTCAGAGCATGTGAAGCATGAAACAATGAGAAATAGGACTGATGGGATAGACTGGAAACAGATTATGAAGAATGTCAAGGTTCAGGCTTAGGAACTGGTATCTTGGTTTCAAAGAGAGTTTTGGAGCAGGAGAGTAACTGTAGTCAGAAGACAACTGGCAGCAGTTTGAGGGATGGATAAAAGAAGACAAAGACAAGAGAAAAGTAATATCAATAGTAAAGCAAGTCCAGGCGAGAGGGAATGAGTGCTAGTGTTAGTATGGCTAATGTTGTTAGTCCTTCATTTTCAAAGAGGACCAATGAAATCATAAGGGTGATGTCTTGACACCTATATGGATAAGATTTAAATGAGACAAAGTTGCACAAAGTCATCCAGAGTCAGCAAAATCCAATGGTAGGACAAAAGTCAAGAGGTCTGGTGATGGCTTGGGATGCAGTGGATGACCCTGTCATCTTTGATAGCTGACTAATCTTTATATGCTCTTTAGTCCCTATTTCAGTTGCCTTCATGCACACCCATTCTGCTGAGAGATGACTTCACATGCTTGGGGTAGACATTCCTTCAAGGGCTTGAGGACTCTTGGTTACCCTCAATCTAGTTTCGCCCATCAGTCAAGATTACTAGCATGTGGCCACTGTATCTGCTTCTTGGAACCACAGGTGAGAGAGGGATGAAAGGTGGACACCAAAGTTATAAAGGTAGAACCAGTGAGACCTGAAAATTGGTTGAATGCGGTGGGTGAAGGAGAGGAAAGAGAAGATGACTGCAAGGTTTCTAGCTTAGGTGACTGGAAAGATAGAGTTGCCTTCAACTGAAATGGAAAAGTTAGGAGGACAAGGTAGGAGAAGGGATAGGAAGAGTTTTTTAGACAAAAAGAAATGATGAACCTACACCAAGATAAATTCAAAATGGGTGAATGACTTGAACATAAAGAAGAAAACTATAAGTAAATTAGGCAAACACAGAATAGTATACACGTCAGACCTTTGGGAAGGGAAAGACTTTAAAATCAAGCAAGACTTGGAAAGAGTCACAAAATGTAAAATAAATAATTTTGACTACATCAAATTAAAAAACTTTTGTACAAACAAAACCAATGTAACTAAAATCAGAAGGGAAACAACAAATTGGGAAACAATCTTCATAAAAACCTCTGACAAAGGTTTAATTACTCAAATTTACAAAGAGCTAAATCAATTGTACAAAAAAACAAGCCATTCTCCCTTGATTCTCCCAAATCTCCATTGATAAATGGGCAAGGGACATGAACAGGCAGTTTTCAGATAAAGAAATCAAAACTATTAATAAGTACATGAAAAAGTGCTCTAAATCTCTTATAATCAGAGAGATGCAAATCAAAACAACTCTGAAGTATCACCTCACACCTAGCAGATTGGCTAACATGACAGCAAAGGAAAGTAATGAATGCTGGAGGGGATGTAGCAAAGTAGGGACATTAATTCATTGTTGGTGGGGTTGTGAATTGATCCAACCATTCTGGAGGGTAATTTGGAACTATGCCCAAAGGGCGACAAAAGACTGTCTGCCCTTTGATCCAGCCATAGCACTGCTGGGTCTGTACCCCAAAGAGATAATGGAGCAAAAGACTTGTACAAAAATATTCATAGCTGCGCTCTTTGTGGTGGCCAAGAACTGGAAAACGAGGGGATGCCCATCAATTGGGGAATGGCTGAGCAAATTGTGATATGTGTTGGTGATGGAATACTATTGTGCTAAAAGGAATAATAAAGTGGAGGAATTCCATGGAGACTGGAACAACCTTCAGGAAGTGATGCAGAGTGAGAGGAGCAGAACCAGGAGAACATTGTACACAGAGACTCATACACTGTGGTGCAATCTAACATCATGGACTTCTTTCTTCATTAGTGTCAATGCAATGTCCCTGAACAATCTGCAGGGATCTAGGAGAAAAACCACTATCCACAAGCAGAGGACAAACTGTGGGAGTTAAAACACCGAGGAAAACCAACTGCTTGACAACAGGGGTTGAGGGGATATGACTGAGGAGAGACTCTAAACGAACACTCTAATGCAAATACCAACAACATGGAAATGGGTTCGAATCAAGAACACATGTGATACCCAGTGGAATCACGCGTCGGCTATGGGAGGGGTGCTGGGGGAGGGGGGGAGGAAAAGAAAATGATCTTTGTCTCCAATGAATAATGTTTGGAAATGACCAAATAAAATGATGTTAAAGAAAAATGATGAATTTACATTCCTGACACACTGAGTTTGAGATGGCAATAATCTGCCCAAATGGAGTGACCCAGCATGCAGTGAGACATCCAAGCCTACAACTCAGGGATGTGGATATAGACTTGAAAACCAGGTACCTGCAGGATTATGATAAATGAAACCATGGGCGTGGATAAGGACACCAAAAGAGAAGTTACAGCCCCATCACCCTTTTATGGTATAATGGGATCTTGTGGCCAGCTGGTGAAGTCTAATGGCTCCTTCTCATCATAATGTTTGTGAAAGAGAATTAAACTCTTTGTTTATTTTAACTTCACCAATAAAGAACTTGGAGTCCCCAGACTTTCACACTTAGTTAGTCATTAACAGTTAGTAAGAGCCCTTTACTAGAAAAGGATGTTCATACTCTAAAAGACCATAGGCACTGCCCACCTTAGGCAGTGCTAGGCAAATTGGGAGATTGTGATTGATTCCTGAGAAGAGAAAAGGAGAGCAGATGGGTGGAGAAAACTGCATATAAGTGGGAGCCTCTGGGACCCAGAGTTCTTATACAGTCTTTTTGCCTTGTGGATCTAGCGCTTGGATGGCTCAGTGTCTTTTGTGGCTTCAGATTTTGGCTTCCTGATTTGGACTTTGGATTCTGGTGATTTCCAGCTTTCTGTGTTGGAAACTCAGGCTAAGTGACGCTTACTCAGGTGAGACTCTTGCCTCCTTGGTGTGAGACTGTGGCTTTGTGGCTCAGCCTCTGAGGCATCAGGCTGAGGCATCAGAGGTGGTTGAAACGCCTGGCTGGAGACACTCCTGGGCTAGTGAGATTTGTATTTGGATTCACATTCACAGTCTGGAGACACTCATATCCGGACTTAGGGTATTTTTAGCTAGGCAATATTTTCTATCTTCTTCCTACATTTTCCTCTCTTACTATCACTATTTTGCTGTGATAAAGCTACTAAAAGTCTCATGGCTTAATATTTAATTGTTATAAATGGTGACCACAATTTTTTAACTCATATTTTGTCAAACCCATTTTAATTATTACATGTCTTTAAATACATAAAACAACATGCAAAGGATTATAAAGGGAACTGATTATATCAAAATACAGTTTTCAAAGAAAATAAATTCACAGATCCCCAGTAAAGAGAGAAGATAAAAGAGGACAATGGATAGATATATCATAACGTGGGAGATGCTATAATTGAAGGGATGAGAAGAGAGGGGGTGGCCTGACCCATACAGTCCAGATTGGAGGGGAGAAGGGTGAGCAGTCATCCCATGGGTTGTTGCACTAGTGGAGGGTTGCAAAGGCACAGAGAAACCTCAGAATGGAATGAAGGGGAGGAGATCCTATCCAGCCTCCTCTAACAACTTCCCCACCACTTTGTCCTGGGCTATTTATGGATTTGCTGATTTGGAATTCTGTCTCAGTCATGAAAGAGCTATATGATATGGAAAAAAATCCCTTAACTTCTCAGGAATTCTGTTTCCTTATTTGTAAAAATGAAAGGGCCAACTGAGATCATGTCTAGAGTTCCTTCTAGCTTTTTAACCAGTGAGTTTTTATTGGCAGCTTCAATCAGTCCATCAAGAAGCCTTAAAATGTTTACTATTTGCCCAGCTGTGTGCTAAGATTTGTGTATACAAAGAAAGGTGGAAATGTGCCCTCTACTCTCAAGGAGCTCATGTTCTAAAACAGGAGAAAGCATACAAATAACTTTGTATACAAGATGTATGCAGTGTAAATGGGGGCAATTTATGGATCTGCTGGTTTGGATTTCTATCTCAGTCAAGAAAGAATTATATGATATCGAAAAAATACCTTAACTAGGGAGGAGAGAAGGACTTCAGCTTAGAAGGTTAGATTTGAGTTGAGTCCTGAATCATTTGAGTTTACAAAATACTTTCTCTATATTGTCGTTGTTCAGTTGTATCTGACTCTTCATGACCCTATTTGGAGTTTTCGTGGCAAAGATACTAGTGGGGGCCATTTTCTCCTCCAGTTCACTTGACAGATGAGGAAACTGAAGCAAAGAGGGTTAAGTAACTTGCCCCGGGGTCACCCATCTAATTGAACTCAGTGTAACAGTTAAATTAGTCTCTAGTAGTAAAAATATTATATTTTAGAGGTTTATTAAAGATTATTAGAAATCAAAGATACAAATCAATAAGCCACATTTCTAGGGCTGATAAGCCCATTCAATTTCACTTACTCTACATCTTGAGAGACATGTGCTTAGAAGCCGAAGCAGAGAGCCCAAGTAGGCGGTACAGTCAGTTTAAATACAAATTTTGTTCTCAGCCCAGGTGGGGATCTCAGCTGAGATAAGAGGGCATTCTGGGAAGTGCCAAGGACTTCTGGGGATTGAAGTCTGGGGTTCAAATCTCCATTTTTACATTCAGAAAGGCGAGTCTTCCTAATTCCAGGGCTGGCACTCTATCCACTGTGCCACCTAGCTGCCCTTAACTTTATTATCAGTGTGTAAACATGTATACACATATATATTTAGATCGTATTAATATATATAAAGATAGCACCTGACTCACTCTTTATAAAAGTCTTCAATATTTAACACTAATGATAAGTGAAAATTAGAAACACAGATGCATTATAAAAAATCGACATTCATTCTTCCATTTTACCTCAATCTTCATTCCCTCAGGTTATTCCAAACCACAGATTAGTGCTAAGTAAACCGATGCCCTGATGCCAATATCTACCCTCAGATACTCATACTCATTTCATCAGTCAGGTCAGCAGGAATTGTGCTAATCTATATTGTGTCAAAGCTTAAAACTGATCTCAGACCTTAGAGATACCCTGTATACCAAGGTAGAATATGGTCCCCATGGTTTATTTCAGCAGATTTAGCTTCCTATCTCAATATTAAGGATCAAAACCCTTTTCTGGACAGGAAGTGACTCAAAAAAGCCTATGTCTATAGCCTTTTTTCTGCTCTGTAGACAGAAGACTAATAATTTTTGTAATTATATACAATCCATTGGCACTGTTTTGTCCCAGTTTATCAAAAATACAACCTCTGTTAATTAGTTCCTTTTTAAGCATAAACACATTCACATCATCAACCCAATGAATCAACCTTGGTAACTCTGTCTTCACTGCCCAATAATAGATGTTATGAGCAAGGATTATGGTGAGCCAATTAGTGGCAGGATATGGGGAGCTAATAGGCATCACCTCACTTACCTTTCATTAATTAAAATAATCTAAATGGTGTAGCCAATAAAAAATGTATATTCCTGGGAAACATGCAAGGTGGTTTTGCAACATGCTACCACATTTAATTACTGTTCCAAAGAAACTTGGCTCCCCAGGAAGGTATTTCTATAGTGTGAAATGCTTGAGGTATTTTTTACAGATTAAAAGGATGTTGGTCTCTGGTAAAGTGAAAGTGAAAATGGGCACTAGGCAGGCCAGTACAAATCCACAGAACTGCAGAACAAACGAAAAATATAGTCATCTGTGTTTCTCCATTAATTTTCTTTAAGGGAAGAGAGCACAGTGGAAAAAGAACTGGAGTTCATGCCAAGGGGCTTGAGTTTGTATCCTTAACTCAGTTTTTACCTGTAGGATTTTGTGCTTAATCTCCCTGGGATTTAGTTTGCTTCATTAATAAGATGAAGTGATTGGTCTAGCAACAAACAAATTAATTAATTAACAAAAAATAAAGCCGAATCCAATGGAGTGGGAGGTGGGGACAAGAAATGTCAGAGGGTTGTCTCATGTTACACAAAATCTTTCCCTAAACAAAGTACTTATTTTTAGCCACACTTTTCCAGTTGTCTTTGAATAGTCTGAAAATTTAATAATTATCTTAACAAATTTGTCTCTTCTCTCTCTCCCTTCCTTCTTGTTTTTCCACAAAATGACTAATATGGGAAAATGTTTTACATGATTGCACATGTAAAATTTATATCAGATTGCTTATATCAGGAAGCTTGGAGAAAGAGGAGAGGATCAGCAGAAAAGAGAGAATTTGGAACACAAAACTTTAAAAAAATTAATGTTAAAAATCATTTTTACCTGTAATGGGGAAAAAATAAAATATTACTTAAAAAAAAAGGTCTGCCTTTGTGTTCTGCCCTCTTCTAAAATGCTTACTTCACTTTATCAGAGATCACATGCCACACACACTTTACACAAGCCTTAATGTCCTGCTCATATTCTCCTCAGTCTCATTCTTAGATGCTATCAGTGAGAAGAATCAGAGGAATTGATTGATCTGTCTCTACAGTCCTCTGATCTCCTTTAAAAGGTGGAAATCAAAATGGGGGGGGGGGGGCAGGTGAGGACAGGAAGTTTTCCAAGACTGCACAGCAGTTAAAAGTCAGGGGAAATGATCTGTGGTAGGTCATTGGTGGGGAGAGCGGAGAATCAGAACCAAAGGCAAGAGATGCTCCAATAGCCAAAGTTTGGATATTAACAAAAATATCTGGTCCGTTTTTATTGTCTGGTCCATTTTTATTCCTGGATAGGGATGGTGAAAGGGTGGCTCCAGGATTTATTTACCTCTAAATTGCAAATTCTAATTTCATCCCCTTGGGGAATTCCCAACTTGACTTGGGTTAGTTACTCCCCTCTTACTCAGAGGCTAAAAGAATTGCCTGAGGCAGAGTCAAGTTAAATGACTTGTTTCAGAGTATTATAGATGCCAGTGAGTCAGGGGTAGGGCAAGAGCCTACCTATCTCTTCTTGCCTCCAAAATAGTCCTTAACCTACTGGACCACATCAACTCAGAAAATAATTAACAGTACTACTACTGGAGGCAGCTCGATGGCTAGGGGATTGAAAGCTGGGTCTAGAGATGGGAGGTTCTGGGTTCAAAGGTGGCCTCAGACACTTCCCAGCTGTGTGACCCTGGGCAAGTCACTTAACCTCTTTGCCTAGCTCTCACTGCTCTTCTGCTTTGGAACCAAAACACAGTAGTGATGCCAATATGGAAGGTGGAAGGGAAGTTTTTACCCAGAGTTGAGATGGAATGCTGGAGAATCAGAGTTCAGTTCTGAACCATGGAGTGAATCAGCTTCCATTCCCACCTCGGGATTGGAAACCCACCATTTCCTGAGGATTTCCCAATCCTATAGGACACCCACAGGGACTGTTTACTGATCCTGTCTCTGTTCATTCAAGACCAGTGTGGACTGGCTGGACATTAGGCTGCCTGGTGTGAATTTTAAAAGTCTCCATCTTGGTATAGCACAAAAAAAAATTGTGCATACCCACACTACACGGGCATGTGCTAGTCAATGACAAATCAGAAATAACTAACTGCCCACCTGGGCTGCCCTAAACCAAGCTAGAGCCAACCATTGGCACTTGTGAGACACAGGAAGTGAGGTAGGGAACAGCCTCTGGAATTCGCTCACTTCCTGTAGAGAGAGCGAGATGGGAGTTCGTGTTAGAAGTTTGGACAGGGAGAACGCCCGCAGACAGCTTTCCTTCAGGTCATGTGAGTTAAGGACTGATTCTTTCCACCTTGGCCCTTTGGGCCTAAAACTCCCTCTGCCTTGGTCAGAGGTTGAGTAGCCCCTTTCCCTTTTCTCCTCTCTCCTTCTCTCCCTCTCCTTTCCCTACTCCCATTGTGATTAAACCTCCATAAACTCCATTCTGACTTGAGTGTTTCATTTTAGGAATTTCATAAGTAAATTCCTTGGCGGCCATTGTTCCGTATTAAAACAATCTTAAAAAGGTGAAATTTTCACCATTACACTGGGAGGGCTTTCCCTGAAGGGCGGGCTGAGTCAGTCCTGAGCCTGAAGCATCTCCCTCCGTGCCAGTAGCACCCGAAGACATCGGCCATTTCTTTGATATTGGATGGAGTGAAGGAAACATCAAAGACAGTCCTAGGCCCCAAACAACGCAACCACCAGGACTGGTTCAACAAGAACAACACTGCGATTGAAGACCTACTGAGCAAAAAGAACAAAGCCTTTATGGAGTGGCAAAATAACCCAAACTCTGCTCCTAAAAAGGACAGATTCAAGTCTCTCCAAGCCATGGCACAGTGTGAGATCAGGAAGATGCAAGACCAAAGGTGGGAAAAAAAGGCAGAAGAAATCCAGCGCTTTGCTGATACGAAAAATTACAAACAATTTTTCAGTGCCCTCAAGACTGTCTATGGGCCATTAAAACCACCACCACCCCCTTGCTATCCTCTGACGGTGACACTCTCATAAAAGATAAAAAAGGCATCAGCAACAGGTGGAAAGAACACTTCAGTCAGCTTTTCAACTGACCCTCTTCAGTCGACCAAAGTGCCCTTGACCAGATCCCCCAAAACCGAACCATTGAACAACTTGACGTCCCTCCTTCAATAGAGGAAGTCCAAAAAGCCATTAAACAAATGAGTGCAGGCAAGGCACCCGGTAAAGACGGGATCCCAACCGAGGTGTACAAGGCCTTAAATGGAAAGGCGCTCCAGGCATTCCACATAGTGCTGACCAGCATATAGGAAGAGGAAGACATGCCCTCAGAACTCAGAGATGCCTCCATTGTAGCCCTATACAAGAACAAAGGCTCACCAGCAGCCTGTGACAACTACAGAGGCATCTCACTACTCTCCACTGCTGGAAAGATCCTAACCCGTGTTAGACTCAACAGACTCCTGTCATCTGTTTCAGAGCAGAACCTGCCTGAATCACAATGTGGCTTCCGACCAGATCACAGCACCATCGACATGGTCTTCATGGTGAGGCAAATGCAGGAAAAATGCCTTGAGCAGAACCTGAGTCTCTACATTGTCTTCATAGACCTGACAAAGGCGTTGGACACAGTGAACAGGGACGCATTGTGGGTGATCCTCAGCAAGCTCGGTTGCCCAGCAAAATTCGTCAAACTGATCCAGCTCTTTCATGTCGACATGACAGGGGAAGTCCTATCTGGGAGACTTCTGATCGCTTCAACATCTCCAATGGCGTGAAACAAGGCTGTGTCCTCGCTCCGGTACTATTCAACCTATTTTTCACCCAAGTATTACGACATGCTGTGATGGATCTAGACCTGGGTGTCTACATCAAATACCACCTGGATGGCTCACTATTTGACCTTCGCCGCCTGACTGCAAAAACAAAGACAACAGAGAGACTCATCCTGGAAGCTCTCTTTGCAGATGACTGTGCTCTCATGGCCCACCAAGAAAATCATCTCCAAACCATTGTGGACAGGTTCTCCACCACAACAAAACTGTTTGGCCTGACTATCAGCCTCAGCAACACAGAGGTGCTGTTCCAACCTGCACCAGGGAGGCCAACGAACCAGCCGTGCATTACAATCGATGGCACGCAGCTTTCTAACGTCAACACTTTCAAGTACCTGGGCAGCACCATCGCCAACGACGGGTCCCTAGACCATGAGATTAATGCCAGGATCCAAAAGGCCAGCCAGGCACTCGGGCGGCTGCGCTGCGAAGTCCTCCAACACAGCGGTGTAAGCACTGCGACGAAGCTCAAAGTGTACAACGCAGTGGTCCTCAGCTCGCTCCTGTACGGTTGTGAAACATGGACACTGTACCGGAAGCACATGAAGCAGCTGGAGCAATTCCACCAATGCTCCCTCCGGTCAATCATGAGGATCCGATGGCAGGACTGAATCACCAACCAGGAAGTCCTCGACAGAGCCAACTCCACCAGCATCGAAGTCCTGGTCCTCAAAACCCAGCTACGATGGTCTGGACACGTCATCTGCACGGACCCACAGCGAATACCAAGACAGGTATTCTATGGTGAACTGTCAGCTGGACTCAGGAAACAAGGTCGACCAAAGAGAAGATTCAAGGATCAGCTAAAGTCCAACCTGAAGTGGGCTGGCATGACACCAAAGCAACTAGAACTCGCTGCCTCTGACAGAAGCAGCTGGCGAGCCCACATTCACCATGCTGCCCCCACCTTTGGAGATGAACGACGTCGATGTCTTGCCGCTGCGCGTGAACGCCGACACCAGGCCACAACCGCCCCTCCCGTAACAACTGGAGTCCCAGGCCCCATGTGCCACACACTCTGCGCCTCAGCCTTTGGACTCCATGAGGGTACACCGTAGAGGAAACTGCACAAAGACAATCGTCATTCTCGGTCACCGAGAGACTACCACTAGATGGATGAGGTTAGCCAGCATAGGAGAAACAAGAAGGCAGAGAAGGCTTCCAGGCCGGTCCTGGCTATGGGCGGGCGAAAGCCGAAAGGACCCGCCTTCGGTCTGTGCTTTTCCCTTCGGGAACCCCTGTTTGACCTCTTCCCTCACCTCCCCGTGTTATCCCATCCCAAATAAAAAGCTCTTGTTCATCATTAGCAGTCACCGCTTTAAAAGGAAGGAGAACGAAGGTGGGTGGTGGGAGGGTTTTGATCCGGGAGGGAGGGAGATCTCTACTAGATCCAGTTTAAGCGGAGTCCTGTTCGAAAGTCATTGATCTCCCGCCAGGTGGGGTTAGGTTTCGTAAAATGGCCTGACCAGCTGTCACTTTCACTCCTGTGGTGTTCCTCATCGGGTATAGACCTCTGCAGTTACCTGTGCCTCCACCTTACTGAATCCAGGACAGAGGGCAGTCATCAACTCTCGGTGCCACGGGAGGGAATACCCTAGGGAAATCCTCAGCACACTCAGACTAACCATTAAACCATCATCACCGCAGGGGTTCCCTCCTTTCCCTTTTAACAAAGGTAAGGACTTTTTTTTTTAAATAAACCCTCACCTTCCATCTTGGAATCCTTATTGTGTATTGGTTCCAAGGCAGAAGAGTAGGCAATGGGGGTCAAGTGACTTGCCCAGGGTCACACAGCTGGGAAGTGTCTGAGGTCATATTTGAACCCAGGACCTCCCGTTTCCAGGCCTGGCTCTCCATCCACTGAGCCACCCAGCTACCCCTGATCCCAGACCTTCCAATGCCTAATGTGGTATGCTTTGCACATACATACTCTGTTGCCTCAGAAGACTGAGATTCCCAGCTTAGAGAACAATACAAACCAGAATGCAATTAAGTGACCAGGTGAATGGGACAGACTTTAAGCACTATAGGAATTTTAAAGACAGGGAAGATGTCAGTGGGAAGTCAGAGGCGGTTTCCAAGGAAACATAGCACAAACTAGATCTGGAAAAACCCGGGTGCAGGGGAGGGCAGCTTGGAGCTCAGTGGATTGAGAGTCAGGCCCACAGATGGGAGGTCCTGGGTTCAAATCTGGCCTCAGACACTTTCCAGCTGTGTGACCCTGGGCAAGTCACTTAACCCCTATTGCCTATCCCTTACTGCTCTTCTGCCTTGGAACCAATACACAGTGTTGATTCTATAATGGAAGGTAAAGGTTAAAAAAAAGAAAGAAAGAAAAATAAAAATGGGTAAATTCAGAATAAACAGAGAGGAGAGAAGGGAGAGCACACAAGTGGAAAATGAGCATGATATTCATTGAGGAACAGGTTAACAACAGTGTGGTTGGTGCTGGATTCCCCCCCCCCCCCCCCTTTTCCAGTTCCCTCCTGAGGTTAGGGATTGTTTGGCTTGTCTGTATTTGTATCCCCAGTACTTAGTCTAGGGCCTGGCACAGAGAAAGAATAAATGCTCTCTGCCTTTCATGAAATGGACATTTGTGAGTAGCTATTCTTCATTAAGGGAGAAGAAGGCTATGTGCTTTAACCTCAACAAGTCAAAACAGTCTACCATATTTAATCTATAATCTAGGTTTTGTTGTCATTTAATTTTGTCCTCATTTACACAGCTATAATTTTGTGTATATTTTTTAATTCATTTTTTTTTTTTGCTTTTAGATGAAAGATTGGACTTGATAATATATTGGATGTATTAGTTGGAAATGGATGGGTTTAAATGATTTTTTAGTCTTGATGCCTGGAAAAATGAGGGGACCAGGAGAGTTAATGGGATTGGCTGGCATAGAAGGGAGATCATTTATTTTGGAAACATTCTGCTTTGATGCAACAGACACTTTCCAGCCAACTCCCAAATACAAAAGAGGAATTTGTCATAGAAGAAAACACATGTGAATTCACTTTTAAATAAGCTCAATTTGAAGGAACAATAGTTCCTCTAAATAGTAATGTCCTTAATTTTACATATGATTGTAAATTTTGTGCTGGAGATGGAGTAAGAAATCATAGTGTATAAATAAATCTGGAAATTATCAGAATATCAGGGAGAGTGTGACAGAGGTGCCAGCCTCTGTCACAATAGATAAGGCCAGGAAAGGATAAGAAAGGATAAATTCATGTAGAGAGAATATATACAAAGAGAATAGCAGAGAACTGAGGACTGAATATTGATGAATGCCTAGGGTTAGAGTCTAAACCAAGGAGGAGTACAAAAAAGGGGACAAAGAAAAAAAAAGAAAAAGGAACAAAAGAAGTGCTGGTTAACAGCTGACTTCTAAGGTCCTTTCTAACTCTTTGATTTGTTTTTCTTTAACTACAACAACTTCCTCTCTCCCCATTCTCCATCTATCCCTAAGTCATATTATTTAAGGAACCTTTATTTCTGTTCTATCAGTATAATAATACATTAGCAACAGACATACAGTGTCCCAAAAGTCTTAGAACAGTTTTAGGCATTAACATATTAAAAACTGGTTCAAGAACCAAGTCATTTAACCCCAACTGCCTAAGCCTTGTTGCTCTTCTGTCTTAGAATTGATACTAAGACAGAAGGTAAAGGTTTAAAAAAAAATTAGGAACCTTATTTTCCTTTAACCTCTCCTCTAATTTCTGGAGTACCTTAATTTCTATCAGATTTTAAAACACTAAAGAATCTTTTCAAGCATTACTGGTTTGTTTGTTTTTTCTTCCAGAGACAGTAAAATACATCAGAAAGTATTAGACTAAGATTCTGAAAAATTTTAGTTTAGATCCTGGTTTTGCCACTTAACTGTTTAATTCTGGGTAAATCACTTGTTTTCTTGAGGATTCCACAAAATGTGTATAATCACACTTCTACTACCTATCTCACTGGGGTATGGTGAGTATCAAATTAAATAATGTATTTAAGGCACAATATATTTACAAGCTATTAGTATATTTAAAATTCAATTTCATTTTATTTCCAGGTTCAAATTGTTTCCCTTTTCCCTTCACCTTTCCAATGAGAAGGCAAGAAAAATGAAACCCAATTCAAATACATTTGATCATTTGATCAAGCAAAACAAATCCCAGATTGATAACTTTCTCTCTCTCTCTCTCTCTCTCTCTCTCTCTCTCTCTCTCTCTCTCTCTCACACACACACACACACACACACACACACAATACACATAAATCTGTGTATATATATACATTATATATATACGATTCATGACTGAAAATATTATCTTCCTTCTATATATTAAGGCTACTTAGTGCACCAAGTAAATAATTTGCTATACAAAATAAACCATTCCCTGAATCCTGTGGCATGTATCTGTGAGTACATAAGGAAAATGAGTTTGGGACTTTCACAGTTATAGGTAGCAAATTCTTTAGATTGCTGGAACTCTGGGAAGGAAGAAAATAGTCAAAGCATTTAACACATGACCAGGACACAACTTAGGCATTAGGGAAAATCTAACTTAGTGGGAATTGTAAAAATGGCAAAGAGAGAATGGCATAAGCACATTTCTTGAAAGTACTGTAGTGTTACAAAAATATCAACTTGTTTATATTCAAAATATCACGAACTACAGTTTGGGAGAAGATTTATGCCATTCATGAGGATGATTACATCCTTGAATCAAAAGCAGCCCAATTTATATAATTATGCAACTATAAATAATGTAAATAAATTATTCCAAAATGAAAAAAAAAAGTCATTATCCAGGTTTAGCAAAAGATGGCAATTTTTTTTGAAATTTTTATTTAATTAGTCAATTTAGAGCATTTTCCCTTGGTTACAAGAATCACATTCTTTCCTTCCCCTCCCCTAGATGACCCACAATTCCACTGGGTTTTACATGTGTCCTTGATCAGAACCTATTTCCATGTTGTTGATGTTTGCACTAGGATAATCATTTAGAGTCTACATCCCCAATCCTATCTCCATTGACCCATGTGATCAAGCAGTTGTTTTTCTTCTGTGTTTCTACTCCCCGAAAGATAGCAATTCAATGAGATAAATAAGCAAGCTGCCATGAAGACATGAATCAAGCCAAGTTCTCTGCCTAGGAGTATAAAGAAACATAAAACAACAAGGAAAGAACTAGTAGATTTCCAGCTAAGAAGAAGCTGCAGCTATTCTATGGTCTAGTTTAGCTGTAGCTTAGACATTGCAGGCAAACCTGAAACCATCTCCCTGACTCAATAACATGTGCAATGAATCAACTAGCATTTATTTAGCACCTACTTTATGTCTGACACTGGGTTAAGCACTGAGCATAAAAAGAGAGGCAAAAAAAAAAAAAATCAAACAGTCCCTGTGCAGCTCCTCTACCTTCTCCCTCCGTTTCCCCCAGGGAAACACACTTTCGATAACCACCGGGTCCTCTTGTGGTTTATAATCTGGTAGGAAGATGTTTCGATCCTTCAAGGATTTGAGATGACATAATTCCGGAGATGCTGTACCAGCAAAGCTCACTCCTCTCCTGCATATTAGTAGACTGATCATAAAAACTGCTGTGGCTGGGGGGGAAAAATCACTGCCCCACCCCAAAAAAACCCCAAACCCCTTACTAATATCTGATCTTCTGGAGAGACTGGTCTGATGACAGATAGGTGATTCATTGCCAGATGTGTACTCAAATTCCTCCTAGTGAGGGACGTGAAATGCAAACATAAAATAAAATGAAACAAGACACAAGAAGTACCCTGCCCGCCACTAAAGACCTAATTTATGGTCTTCTCTGGCTGGGAAATGACCTTAGGCTTGAAATGATGATTTTAGTAGAAAGCTGACTACGGGACACCAGCGCTTGCAGGGGGGAAATCATCCCGTTTCCCTCTTAATCCTTTCATTCAGTTTTATTATTAAGCAATTCTAATGTAGTAGGTGGTCTTCAGAGATACAAAGGCAAAAACAATGCATTCCCTGCCCGCTCTTCTTCCCTAGCTGGGCGACTCCGGGCAGTCGCGTATCCGCACGTCTAGCCCTCGCGCTCTGCCTCCTCAGAATGAATACACAGTAAAGGTTTACTTTAAACTGTTACCTTCTGTCTTAGAATCTCACTCGCGGGCGAACCTTTTCCCTAGTTCGAGTGCCCAGGAGGCAAATTCAAGTTGTACGGGAGCCCTAATGTGCTTGCATTGGGCAGCTGGACCGTGGGGCAGGGTGGGCAAAAAATGCGCTCCGGCGCTGGGAAGTGGGGAAAGGAGCAGCTCCCGGAGGGCTTTGTCATCGCTGAGGCTGAAAGTGGTAAGGGCTAGGCAGTGGGGGTGAAGTGACTTGCCCAGGGTCACACAGCTCGGAAGTGTCTGCAGCCAAATTTGAACCCTTCTCTGGACCTGGCTCTCAATCCACTGAGCCACTTAGCTGCCCCGAAGGGTTTATTTTTTAAGTTTACTTCTACTGGAGTAGGGGTGAAAGTTGTAGAATATAATATGTAACCAAATAAATAAATAGTATGTGCATATATATGTGTTTTTCATATATATGTGTATAGCTATGAATTTCACATGTGTGTATATACATATGTGTGTTGTGTGAAATAAAGGTGTTTCTTCCACATCATGACTGTCCCCATCATGGTAGAGGTCAGTATAAGAAATTTAACGGGAATTTTTTTGGGAATTTTACAGAAGCCACAGATAACTAAAAAGACCAGTAGATAAAACAGAAAAAAGTTTAGAAACTCAGATATGCATAAAGTATGTATAGCATTGTAGAATAACAACATATTTTCTCTTATAATACCACAAATATATACAATTTCTTTTTTTAAGTTAATTAAGTAAAACAGTTAAAGTTTGCAAAAAGAACATGAATGCCAGCAGATGACACACAGAGGCTAGACATGTAGAGCTATCTTTAAAAGTTTAGTCACTCATAAATGCCTATACGGTCTTCTAAACACTCCATAAAACAGTTAGAAAAAATGGAAACTTTTTCTCTGGTATGAAGGGAGGGCCAAAAATGTTTATGTGGATTTCTCCCATTGCAGGGCCACAGTGACCCTAACTCTAGTGATGTGTAAATGATATCTATACATACTGTAATAGTTAAAACTAAGTTATGAGAATTTTTTCTCTCTTAATGTCGCTTTGTTTTACGACACTAATATGTGATGTAAAACAAAGGGACATTATTAAGGGAGAGAGAAATTCTCTTCCAACAACACAGTTATTTCAGGAGGAAGAGGAAAAGTAGCTACTAAAAAGTAGGAGAACCAAGAAAGACTTCCTGAAGGATAGAGCACAAGAGACTTCAAAAGAGAGGGGAATTCCAAGGGACAGGGAGAAAGCCAGAATTCCAAAGAAAGGGTAGTGGATGGAAAGTAGAGGGTGGGCAGCCAGTGCAAAGATTTGGAGATAGGATATAGGTTGCTCAGGGCAGAGCAGATAGACCACCGGGCTGGAAGCACAGCATGTGAAGAGGAAAAGAAAAAAGTGTGAAATCAATTTGGTGGGATAGACAGATTGTGAAGTGCTTTAAATGCCAAACACATTTTCCTCAAAATAATAGGGAAACACGACAATTCTGAGGGACTTATGTCAAAGAATGCTCTTCACCTCCAGAGAAAGGACTGTTAGAGTTAGAATGCAGATCAGAGCATACAAATTTTCACTTTAGTTAAATTGAATTTTATTTTGGGGTTTTGTTTTTATATGAGGATTATCTTACAAAAATGAATAATATGGAAAAATGTTTTGCATGATAATACATGTATAATCCAGATCAAGTTGCTTACCAGTTCTGGAAAAGGGAAGGGAAAGATAGAAGGGAGACAATTTGGATCATATAACTTCAGAATTTCAAAAAACCAATTTATAAGGTAAATTATTGGAACACAATTAAGGAACAACCTATTCTTTACATCAAGATTGATGGTCACTAAAGCCCTACCTGGCCCTTATTTCAAGCCCTCTTTGAACCCAGTCAGAGAGTCACAAAAATCAGTGGATCCACAACTCAAGATTCCTCAGTATAAATCAACCTTGGGACCAATTTTCAAACTAATGTCCTGGATTTAGAAAAATCAAATAACTTGAGAAGCACTGTAGTACAGAAGTCCTTGGTTTGAGTTCCAATTTCTCCACTCATTTAACTGTGTGACCTTAGACAAGACATTTAACTTCTGAATCTAAGTTCCCATATCTGTAAACCAGGGATGATAATAATACTTCAGTTTCTTAATTCAACAGAAGTAATCTGTGTGAAGTGATTTGGAATCATAAAGAACTGCTGTAAATGTATGATATTATTATTTGGGGAGAAGTCAGCATAGTATAATAGAATGCTAGTTTTGTAGTTGGAAGTCCTCCGTTTCTGCATCTGAAAATGAAGATAATGACATTTGTAGGACTTGATATTAAGAGTATTAAATGAAACAGTGAAGTGGTTTGGAGACTGTTATGTGCAATACCTATCACTTATCAAGAGAAATAGTCATATTAAAGAAATTTCTAACCTTGACCACTAAGATCAAAGTCCCTTACCTGTATTTCCACTTTGAACCCTGGCCAGTAAAAGTGTTCCTGTGTTGCCCTTCCATTCTAAGACCCTGTCTGTCCCTGCCTTGTATCGTCTTCTATGGGAACACCTTCCAGCTTTCGCAGGACCTGGAGCCCTGTTCTCAAACTCTGCAACCCCAAGTGCCTGGGTTATTCCTCCCCACCACCAGCCTGGTCTGGTACCCTAAGCTTCTCACCTGCTGCCTGTCCTAGCTAGCTAGACCTTCCTTCCTGATGCCTGGCACATGCCCGCTTCAATCCCTGTCTGACCCAGCAGTGACAGGGACAGCTGGTACCGTACTAACAACTTACATATCAAGTACAATTATATTTTTGTCCTTCATCTTGAGAGAGGGAGGAGGCTGCAGTCAAGAGTTGTGTTTAAGAATGGCTCTGCTAAAGGGTCGACATGATTAGATGTAGTCACACAGGGTCTCTCACCTGTTAAGATAAGAGTCTGGAGGGTAGGGGCTGAGACAGACAAGCAATGGCTCATTAATAAACCTCATATGCCTACCCTGTAGAAACATGAATGTCAAAATATTTGCATGGCTTTGTTTGCTTAACAACCAGGGGCATGGTAGTCTTATTGAAAAGATACTTTGATTAAATGGCCAAGGGTAAAAGGAAAACTTACAATAAGAATTAAAGGCTAAAACAATTAGAGACAGATGAGGCATATTTCTGATTTATACTTTAGGTGCCCTTCATCCCATGGCACATATGCAGTAGTTTTAAAAATTAAATTAAGCTTATATACTTCCCCAAAACAAATTTATTTAACTTCCTCGTTTTTTTTTAAAACCACAAACTAGTTAAGTCTGTTAGAGCTCCTTATATTTTTGTTTTGGGTCTGGAGTGATATTTTTATCTCAGTTGATGTAGATTGGTGACTCTGTTATTTTTTAATCGTAAAAAAAAAAATTCCAGGCTAAAGGTTAAGGTTAAGAGGTTAAAGGACTTGCCCAGGGTCAGATGGCTACTATTTGTCTCTGACCAGGGTCTTCCTGAATCTATGCTACTATGCTACTTGGTTAATCAGTGTAATTGATTTGGATATTTTAAAGCATCACTCCTTTCCTTTTGTATCCAAGACATGATGATCTCCTGCTGCATGCCCTCCCTTAAACATTTCAGCTTCATGAAGAATGGGACCTGCTGACCTCTCTATTGGTAGTGAGGATATCAGTTACCAGGAAATCCAGGGAATTAGATGAGTTGGGGTGGGAGTAGAGTGCATCACTTAGATGTACCCTCAGTAGAATAGATGTAAGCATTAGTATATTTTATTTTGGAAAAAGAAACTTTTGAGTTCATCCTCTTCCAATTGCTAATGCTTCTCCAAACGGGGACACCGAGGGTCAATGAGACAACATGACATGAAATGTGTGCACTTGAGGTAGAGTATGGTAGGAATTTTTTTAAATTATATAATCCTGCAAAACCTACTTCCATATTGGTCATTGTTGTAAGGGCACACTCATACAAAACCAAAACCCCAAAATAAAACTGTAAACACACTGATGTGAAAGTATGCCTTGATCCACATGCAACTGAATCAGCAATTCTTTCTCTGGAGGTAGACAGCATTTCTAAGTCTTTCAGAATTGTCCCAGATCATTGCATTGCTAAGAGTACATGCTGTGAATTCTTGAGGCAGAGAAGCCCATGCATTAGCCAAATACTCATGGACCCTAGAAGAGCTGATAAGAGAGCTTAAGAAAAAAGAAAAACATATGATTGATCACATGGTGTGATGGTTTTATGATTAGGGTTTTGGTTTTAAAAGATCACTCTATTGGAAATATGAATAATCTAGAAATGGGTTTTGAACAATGATACATGTATAACTCAGTGGAATTACTTGTCAGCTCCCGGAGAAGGGGAAGGATGAGGGGTAGGAAAAATCATAAATCATGTAATTATGGAAAGATATTCCAAATAAATAAATTTTTTAAAAATTTAAGAGCTTAAGAAAAAACAAAATTCTTCTTAACTCAATCAGGACTATTTTTGTTAATCAAACATTTAATTTGAACTTTTCTAGATGTCTCCATGATCCAACATTCCACCCAAAATTCTCCTTATCTGTGGCTTTACAACAAAGATGAACACCACATAACTCCAACAAAGTGGCAATGATTTCAAATAGCGATGATATGTGTGAAAGTTATGATTACAGTCACTGAGACCTGCTCATAATTTCTTCTTGTGATGGAAATGAAGGACCAGAATAAGGAAATAATAAGCCATTCTAGAAAAAAGTCATTTAACATGTAAAACCCAGTGGAAATGCTTGTTGGCTATGGGAGGGGAGGAGGGGAGAGAAAGAACATGAATCATGTAACCATGGAAAAATATTCTAAATTAGTTAATTAAATAAAAAATTTTAAGACTATAAAAAAGAAAAAAGTAATTTAGTCAGGACTGAAATAGACTCAGGCACAAATAGCCAAAAAAAAAATGCTTATTTTTTAATATAAAGAACTCACATTCAATATAGCTATCAGTATAGAACAAAATGTGGTATCTGATGGTGATGGAATACTATTGTGCTCAAAGGAATAATAAAGTGGAGGGATTCCATGGGAACTGGAAAGACCTCTAGGAATTGATGCAGAGTGAGAGGAGCAGAACCAGGAGAACATTGTACACAGAGACTGGTATATTGTGGCACAGTTGAATGTAATGGACTTTTCTACTAGCAGCAATGCAATAACCCATGACAATCCAAAGGAACTCATGAGAAAGAAAGCTATCCACACCTAGAGAAAGAACTGTGGGATCAGAAATGCAGAAGAAAAACATATGATTAATTAGCAGTTCAATAGGAATATGATTAGGGTTTAGATGCTAAAAGATCACTCTACTGCAAATATGAATAACCATGTAACCATGGAAAAAATATTCTAAATAAATGCCAAAAAAAAGTAGAAGGTAATCAGCTTTTCTACTTTATGGTGATTGATGGAGCAGTAATAGAGATTTAGTCATCCTGAATGGACATAATCAGCATATGGCCATAACTTACTGGTTTTCATGTATATAGAGGAAGGAGATGAAGATGAGGCCAGGGCTATGAATCTGCATAATGGGAAAGATGGAGATGTCCTCAGAAGGAGAGGGATGACTTTTGGGCAAAAGACAATGTAACAAAATCAACAAAAACATCTAACATCACATGATTTGTGATCTCAATAGATCCAGAAAAAGCCTTTGAGAAAGTACAATTATAGAAAAATCAAAAATCAATGTTGCAAAATTATAAGGAATGTACAAGATTTCAAAGAAGAGCTGTGAGAAGGCACTCTGTGCCCTGTTTTGCAAAGCTAAGAGGTCCACAAATGTGGCACATTGAACATGCCTTCAGAGTTTTTCTTCTCTTTAAAAACAAGTTTTTATTGATACCTTCTACCTTTTTACATCATCATAGTTATCCCCACTATCTTTTTCTCTTCCACTCCCAGAGAGCTATCCCATAGAAAAAAGTATTTTTAAAAAGGTTTTTGACTTTTTGATGATTCAGTTATGCTGATCTTTTCCCCTCTTCTTTTTCTTTTTAGAATGGGGGATGGGGGTAAGAAGGGATAGTTCAAGCAAGATGATAGGACTTTAAAAAGAGAGAGAGAGATTATAGACAGAAACATGGAGTTGGAGTGTAGTCTGTGGAATATATAAATATAATAATTAATTAAATATAAAGACACATATGCATGTGTCTTTATAATATATATGTCATATATATAAATTATGTATATATAAAATATAAACACAAAACCATGAGATACCACCATCATGTGATATTAGATGTTTTTGTTGATTTTGTTACATTGTCTTTTGCCCAAAAGTCATCCCTCTCCTGAGGACAGCTGCTAGACACTATGCAAAAAAGCATGGAAATCCTTAGTCTTTTCCCCAAATTCCTGAAGCATACAATTCTAGTTATGCTTCCCTCTCTGCTTCTCTGGGATCAACTGTCTATAAGGCAAAAGAGGTTGTCATTAGGTAACTGTGTGGGTGAGACACTACCAACACATTGCAAGAAACAATGAAGGCAGAATTTCCTGGCATGATCTTAAGAAACTCTTCCTAGCTGGAAATGCCAGATTTTGGATTTAAAAAAAAATTAAATCCAAATAAGGATCACTCATTATTACTTAAACCTCTCCATGAAATTTTTTTGTGAGGCAATGACTCAAGACTTCCTCCAGTCCTGCACTGGGGTTCAGAAGTAACTCTGGGTACCCAGCAGCTCTGGTGGTGCAAGTTCTGGCAAGTCCTACCAATCTGGAAGAGGTTCAAATATGTCTTTCCTCCTCCTAACCAGTAACATTCATCAGAACGCCAAACTATCAAAGCCTGATCTGGTCACTGAGCAAGGTGCTTTTGGCCACACAAATTTGTGAAGGTGTTCTATGAAAGGCCTAGAGAGGTTGAGAACTGAATAGGCAGAAGGACCCATATCTGAGGGGTAGCTAAGTGACTCAGTGGACAGAGTACCAGGTCTATATTCCATAAAAACAGGAGGACCTGGGTTCAAATCTGTCCTCAGACACTTTGTAGCTATGGGACCCTGGGCAAGTCACTCAAACCCCAATGTTTAGCTCTTATTGCTTTTCTGCTTTGGAACCCATATTTAGTGTCAATTCTAAGAAAGAAGGGAAAGGCTTTTTAAATAAATAAACAAATAAACGAATGAATGAATGAATGAATGAACACTTAAGCACTGTGCTGGGTGCAGGGATATAAGAAAAAAGAAAAATAATCCCTACTTTTAGGTAATTTATATCTAACAGAGAAACAAATACAGAATAAATATAAAGTTAATAAATAGAAATATATATGAAATTAAGTATGAGGCAATTTGGGAGGAAGGGAACTAGGAACTGGAGAAAAAACTTTATGAAAAATATGGCACTGGAATTGAATTTTATAGGAAGAAAAAGACTCTACAGGACAGAGTAAGGAGGGAGTGCATTCCAGGCATGGGGGATGGCCAGTGAAAAAGTACAAAGATAGTCAATGGAGTGTTGGGTGTGAAGAATAAAGGCCACTTTGGCTAGGTCACAAAGTGAGGGATGGGGAGTAATACCCAAAGAGCTGGAAAGATAGTCTGGGATCAGGTTGTGAAGGGCTTTACAAGCTAAACAGAGAAACTTCTATTTCATGCTACATGCACTAGAGAGTACAGTTGACTGAATAGAGTTACATGTTCAGATCTGCAAATAAGGGATATTATTTTGGCAACAGTATATATGATAGACAGGAGAGGTGAGAACTTGAGGTAAAAAGATCAATTAAGTAGCTGTTCAATTAATGTTGATAGGAAGTGATAATTGCTTGAACTAAAGGAAGAGTTGTGAGAATGAAGAGAAGGAGTCAAATGTGAGAAATGTTGGGGAGGCAAGATTCCTTAACTGATTTGATTAGAGATGTGAGTCATGGATAATACCAAGATTATGCATCTGGGAGGCCAGAAGTATGGTGGTGTCTTTAACCGGAATAGATTTAGAAGCAGGAGGGTTGGGGATGAGTTTAACTTTGTTTATGTTGAGTTTAAGATGTCTCTAGGACATCCAGTTTGAAATATTCGGTGGGCAATTGCGCATATGAGATCTAAAGTTCAAGGGAGTAATTAGAACAAAATCTCTCTCTCTCTCTCTCTCTCTCTCTCTCTCTCTCTCTCTCTCTCTCTCTCTCTCTCTCTCTCTTTCTCTCTCTCTCTCTCCCTCCCTCCTTCCCTCCCTCTTCCTCCATCCCTCCCTCCCCCTTCTCTCTTTCTGCCTTTCTTTTCCTCTCTCTCTTCCCCTCCCTCTCTTTCTCTTTTCCTCCAACTCTCCCTCCCTCTCTCTTTCTCTCTCCCTCTCTGTCTCTGCCTTGTCTCTGTCTTTGTCTCAGGCTTCTCTCCTCCTCTCTCTATCTCTATTATTTGCATAGAAATGCCAGAAAAACCTAGAGAGGCAGAGACAGTGATAGGGAGACACAGAGAGGGTATAGAGGGAGAAGAAAAGAGAAGCCTAGGATGGATCACAGTGACATTAGATCTAGCAATTAACTAGCTAATGCTTATTCACTTTATATCTGTATTGTACAGATTATATGTATACTTGGCTCTCTTATTAGAATATAAACTCCTTACAGAGTATTCTCTGTGCCTCCTTATTAGAGGATAGGTCAAATAGTTAAATTAGCAGTAAGAGGGGCAGGTAAGTGGCTTGGTGGACTGAGAACCAGACCTAGAGATGGGAAGTCCTGGATTCAGAACTGGCCTCAAATACTTCCTAGCTATGTGATCCTGGGCAAGGCACTTAATTCCTATTACCTAGCCCTTACTGCTCTTCTGCCTTGGGACTAATATATAATATTGATGTTGTCAGAAGGCAAAGGTTTAAATTTAAATAAATAAATAAGTAATAATTTGCTTAGTGCCAGCAATTTATCCAATATGTTCTATTGATCAGATAATTGATTAGTGCCAAATCTCATTGCTTAGGAATAATTTTAGTAGTGATGTAAAACCCACACTCTAGTCATTGATTTCAGCTTTAACATTCCCTGTCCTTTAATATATCTTCAACTTTCATCATGAGAATGAACAATGAAATAGACCCCGACTAGGAGCCAATACCCGATGCCTTTCTCCCTTCATACAGCTGATATCCCCTCTTGCCTAGATTGTTGCCACAGCCTCCTAACTAATCTTCCCTCCTCCAGTCTCCAACTGCTCTAGTCCAACCTACACACTGCTGCTGAAATAACAAATCCTTATGTGTAGGTCTGACCCTGTGACGAGTACCCAGTCAAGTCTAGTGGCTTTCTAATCCACTGGTCTAAAATACAAACACTCCTGGTTTTTAAAGTCCTTTGCAACTTGAATACAACATATCGTCTCAAATGGGTTTTACTCCTTTACAGCTTCCATTCTATAATTCAGGTAAGCCGGCTTTCCCTCTATTCTTCATGTATGATGCTTCATCTTCAGTTTTAATGTTTTTAGCTTGGCCATTCCCATGCCTAGAAAGCCTTTCCACAGGACTGTCACCTCAGAGTCCCTCTATTACTTTAAGATGATGCTAAATCACCACCAGAGGCAAGTAGATGGTACTAAAGCAGTGGATCAAAAGTCAGAAGATCTCAGTTCAAATAAAAAGTCATGTTTTTATTAGCTGTGTGACTCTGAGCAAGTCACTTAACACCTATCTGCCTCACTTTTCCTGTTTGTAAAAAAGGAGATAATAATAGCATTGAAAAGATAAAAAAGGATAATATGGATTAAAGTGCTATATAAATGTTGCTATCAACACCATCAATTATTATTAATACTATTAATAATTGTATAACCACTAATCATTATTATCTTATGCATGAAATACTTTCCAGAATAAAACAAATTTTACTCTCAGTCTTAGAATCAATACAAGTCTCAGTTCCAAGGCAGAAAATCTTTAAGGGCTAAGCAATTAGGGTTAAGTGACTTGCCTGGGGTCACACAGCTAGGAAGAGTCTGAGGTCAGATTTGAATCCAAAACCTCTTGTCTTTAGGTCTGGCTCTCTATTTCCTGAGGCACCTAGCTGCTCCAATAGATTATTTTTGACTTTTTGTACTTTCTCTACCAAATTACCTTATATTTAATGAATTTGTGTTTATTCACTTTATAGTTATAATGCATAAACTTATATGTGTACTTGTCTCCCTTCTAAGAATATAAGCTCCTTGTTGGGTATTCTTTGTGCCTCCTTCTTAGAATGTAAGTTCCTTGAGGTCAGGGATTGTCTTGCTTTCTTATATTTGTATCATTAGCACTTAGTACATAGTAGGATTGTTGATTGATTGAAGATAACATTGCTATCTTTAGTTAGTCTAAAGTTCAGAGAGTGGATGATATAATTGATGAAGCACAGATGATCTCAGAGACAAATAGAACTGATTATGGTGTAGCTGATTCTATCCTGGGAAACTTTAGCTAATCTCATTTGATTCAATTAACAACTGACAGAGTATTCATTAACCATCTATCATGTCTGCAATTGTTCTGTGTAGATATCAAAGAATCATGAAAGAAAACTGCCCATAATAATCCTGAGCCCCCTGAGAGAAAGTCAGGTTGACTCACCCTTGGGCAACAGGAGCTGAGGTAAAGTCTGCTCAGGTTTCTCTTCAGAAAGTCCCTTCAACTGGGAAGTGTTGGCGGGAAAGATTTCTAGTCACCAGCAGGAAAAGTGAGTAACCCTCAGGAGAAAGTCTTTTCTCACCTTCTGTCTTCAGCTTCTCCAGACTGAGAGCAACCAACTCCTCTACCAGCCAGAGTCTTCTCCTCAAGTTTCCAAATTCCTGGGTCCCTTCCCCGTTGAGGTGATCAATTTCACACATTCTTTAGCCTGGTACTTTTTCTTTAGTGCCAGCCTCTGTCACAGACCTTAAGATACTTCCTTGCAGTGTGACCCTGAAAAAGTCACTTAACCCCGATTGCCTGGCCCTTACTACTGTTTTGCCCTGGAACTCATCCTTAGTACTTATGCTAGGGCAAAAGACCAGGGTTAAAAAACCTTAAGGGGCAATTAGGTGGCTTAACCGATTGAAAGCAAGGCTAGAGATGGGAGATCCTGGGTTCAAATCTGACCTCTGACACTTCCTAGCTGTGTGACCCTGGGCAAGTCACTTAACCCTCAGGCCTAGCCTTTACCACTCTTCAGCCTTGGAACTAATACACAGTATTGAGATTCTAAAATAGAAGGTAAAAAGTTTTAAAGAAAAATAAAATTTAAATTAAAAAACCCCTGAATATTCAAGAAATCATAAAAAGTTCTTTCCTAGGCTTTCAGAATACTCAAATGGTCTGAGTTTTCTGATCTCATTGATTCAGGAATTTCTAACAAAGATACAAATCACAAACCATTCATGCCTGCCCATCCTATGCAATTCTAGCTCATGTCCTAAAATTTTGCCACAGGAGGGCTATCCAACATGGAGGCCTTAGTCAATCTTTTTTTTTTTTTGGAGACAGATAGATTTTTTTTTAATGGCCAAGGCCCTATCTTCAAAGAGCTATTTTACAATCTAATGGGTATGTATGTGTAAATAACATATAAATAAATGACTGATGTAAAATAGAATTTGATAGCACCAAAGGGAAAACAAAATGCTAAAAGAACATGTGACTAGTTAAAAATAATTTTCAGGTACATATTTCAGAGAGAGCTTCATGAAGAAGGTGGCACCTGGACTAAGCTTTGAAAGTAAAGAAATTAATAGATGGCAAACTGAACAAAATGAATTCCAGATACAGGAGGGACAGCCAATGGGAACATGCAAATTGGATATATTTAAGAATGGTTGAAATTGGAAATAGCTGGCAGTCTATTTTGTCTAAAATGCAGTGTATGAAAGAGAAGGGTATGAAACACATTAAGGAAAAGGGAGATGGAGAGAATAGGAAGAAAAGAGGACAATTTAAAACTTGTGATGGAATTTGAGTTGAGGAAAGAATAAGAGGGAACATTTAAATAAAATCAAATTTATTGGTTGGGAAGGGTAGGAAGGAACAAGGTTTTAGGATTAAACTATACCTATATTTATCTTAAAAGCTAATATCTATAACTAACTAAACTTTCTAATTCAACTAAGCATTAACTTTCCAATATCCAAGTCTCACACCAGGAGTCCAATTAAATAGGGCCAGGATCTTAAGTTGGTAGATGTCCAAGTAGGTCCAGAGATCTTACTGATACTGCCAGCAGCCAGATCCAGAAAACTCTTTTCCTCTGTGGGTCACAGGAGAAAACCCTCTTAAAGCCTTAGGCCCTTCTAGGAGAGCAGTCTCTCAGATGAAACACCATTGGGCAAATAGAATTTTCCCAGATCCCAAGGCTCAGGCTCCCATGTGACCCTTGATCATATGATCCTGTCAATCATTCTCTAAGGTTTGCATCTCTCAGTTTTTGCAACAGTTTTTGTAAACCTTTCATCCTTTATCACAATATCGGGGTATAAAGTTGGGAAGTGGTGATAGAGTACTAAAATGTTCTTTTATTAGAAATTCACTCTCTAGGTTAAAATAATGCACATATATTTCTCCATGTTCTTGCCTATTTGTTAAGTAAAGAACTTAGTGACTTAAAAGAAGGAATGTGATATATTCCTAGTCAATGACTACTCAAGCTCAGAGTTTAAGATTATCTGCTTTCAAAGGACAGGTCCAAATCACATGACAAAAAACGATGGCATTAAATGCCACAGGCTTTTTGTATAAAGCAGGGATTGGTTGGATTGAATAGTATTTGAAATAAATGTAACAGAATATTCGCCTCAAATAAATGTACAGGGCTATCTTAAGAAGAATTGGCAGTGAGAGAGGTAAAGGCTGCCCTTTTCTTTAAGAAAATTTAGCATTTACTTCTCAAATGTCAACAGTTTTAAAAATGCCTCATGTCCATTGGTAACCATTAATAGGATAGTGGGCAGCTGGGTGACTCCGTGGATAGAGAGCCAGGCCTGGAGATGGGAGGTCTTGGCTTCAAATGGGGTCTCAGCCACTTCTTAGCCTAGATAAGTCACTTCACCCTCATTGCCTACCTCTTACCTGTCTTCTGCCTTGAAACAGATACCTGTATTGATCCTAAAACAGAAGGTAAGGGTTTAAAACTAACAAACATTTAATAGGATTATAGGACTTAGAGCTGGAAGGAACCTTGGAAATCACTCAAAACAACCCCATCCTTTTACAAATAAGGAAACTGAAGCCCACGGAGGCTGTCTCCCTCACGGTCACATAGACCGTGCCTTGGTCGGAGCCCAAGTCCCAATTTGAAAAGCACACTCGAGACTTGACTCTGATCGAGTTTTCCCCTCCTCCTTCCTTCTATAATTTGATCTTCATGCTTTCATTAAGAGCATTGGTGCTTCATCTGCCTGGTCCTTGTGGGGCACACAGTGGGTCACGTAGGCTAATTCACAGCAGCTGCCAAACAGCAAAGTGATCTTGGACAGCTAAGTAGGTCAGCGCTCACAAGGTAAAGAAACACAAAAGGGAGTCGATGACTCAGTGTGACTCCATGAACTCCCTGGCCCATCTCCTTTCACTTTAGAGGCACCTGAAATTTAGTGGCTGAATGGATGAGAGTGATTTCCTTTGGATTTCCCAAATTCGGAATATACGACTTTTTTTGGTATCATCTATGAACTTCTCCCTCTTGCTGCTCCACAATATAAACTTACATATCCATGTGTAGACAATCTTTTTTAATTTGAAAATTTTTATTTAATTAATTAATGTAGAATATTTTTCCATGCTTATGTTCTTTCCCATCCGCCTACCAGAGCCAACAAGCAATTCCAATGGGTTTTACATATGTTATTGATCAAGACCTATTTCCAGAGTATTGATATTTGCACTAGGGTGATCATTTAGAGTCTAAATCCCCAATAATATCCCCATCAACCTATGTGATCAAGCAGTTGTTTTTCTTCTGTGTTTTTCATGTATAGACAATCTTAATATGTTATCCAGGGGGAAGCTGGGTAGCCCGGTGGATTGAGAGCCAGGCTTAGAGACAGGAAGTCCTAGGTTCAAATCTGGCCTTAGACACTTCCCAGCTGTGTGACCCTCAACAAGTCACTTGACCCCCATTGCCTAGCCCTTATCACTCTCTTGGAGCCAATACACAGTATTGACTCCAAGATGGAAAGTAAGGGTTATAAAAAAAATGTTATTCATCCATTTTGTTATATAATGAATATATTTGTTCAATTTTTTGGTCCAATGATCCTGGCCATTATTTGACCTATATTATGGCTGTCATCCTCACTTCCCTTTCACCAGAATCTTGGATTCTACTCCCAGAGTCACCATGGGCTCTCAGAGGTGAGGTTTTCACTTGTCTTATTCCAAACCAGGCTTCTGCCTCATTTCCCAGCCACCATTTCCAAATCATGCTACTATACAGCACCTCAATCCTCTCCTTCTAGCTCCCCTTTATGTGTTATCTTCTCCTTATTAGAATGTAAGCTCCTTGAGGACTGATGTCTGTTTATATTTAAATCACCAGCACTTAGCAGAGTGCCTGGCACATAGTAAGCATTTAATATATTCTCTGTCTCTGTCTCTCTGTCTCTCTCTTTGGATACTGGGTACAAGGAGATGCAGCTAAACAGGAGTTGATGTCCAGACCTAGAAGTCTGGAGAGAGGGTGGAGCATTGTGGATTAAGTGATAGAGAAATAGAGGATAAGACTAAGTTCCACTTCTCTTTTCATCATTTTTTAACTGAAGGCTTGAAATGATTTTTCTTCTTCTCAGATTACTTTCCATCTTCTCTGAACATTTATCTAAAATTTTTTAACCCTTATTTACTAAGAATTGATTCCAAGGTAGAAGAGCAGTAAGGGCTAGGCAATGGGGATTGTGACTTGCCCAGGACCACACAGCTAGGAAATATTGAGGCCAAATTTGAATCCAGGACCTCCCATCTCTAAACCTGGCTCTCTATCCACTTAGCCACCTAGTTGCTACTGTACATGTCTCTCTTTTTTTTTTTTTAACCCTTCCTTTCTGTCTTAGAATTGATACTGAGTATTGGTTCCAGGGCAGAAGAGCCAGTAGTAGGGCTAAGCAGTGAAAGTTAAATCACTTGCCCAGGGTCACATGACTAGAAAGTGTCTGAGGTCACATTTGAACCTAAGACCTCCCTTCTCTAGGCCTGGCTTTCAATCCACTGAGCCACCTACCTGCCCCTAAACCTAATTATTTATATTATTTCCCTCATCAGATGCAAGCTTCTTAAAAACAACTGCTTGATCACATGAGTCAATGGGGATATTGTGAATCTTAAAAACTGCTCAGACTCTACCTTAGAAGATTTGGTTAAGGCTATTCCCTTATTGTAAGAAATGAGGGTACTTGATCAGGAATGTCTTGGGAACTTTACATTACTCCACCCATACTTAGGCATACTTTAGGGGAAGATAAAGTTGTAAACTCCTGATTGAACAATGAAGGTACTTAACTCATACCTTATAGTAAAGCTAGAACCTTAAGCTAGGCCTATTTTTAGATCTAATACAAAAGGGTACTAAGTATCTATAAAGGTTAAATTAATCACTAAAAGGTCAAGCAACTTACAAAAGGCAAGCTTAACAAAAGAGGTGTGAAGTTTTAGTCTACCCAGAGAAGGTGAGAACTAAAGAGTGGTGAGAACTAAGAATGGACAGTCCTGGGAAAACGTCTACTATGATTGGTAGATGTGAAAATTTAGGGGAGGTGACATAGGAGAAATTTCTTTTTAAAAGGAGCTGGCTCTCTGAACTTAGGGGTAGTTCAGCCTAGTTGAAGTTCGTAGTTCAGTTGGAAACTGAATTGGAGGAGGTCAGGAGTTCAGAGCTGGGTCTCTGAACTCAGTTCAGGAGTTGAGGATTTCAGTGAAGGTTGGAGTTTTGCTTGGGACAAAATCTTGTGGTGAGTGGATAAAAGACTGACTAGTCTCCCTTAAGGCTCAGGCCTAGACCCTTCCTACTATTTCCTCTTATTCTGTCTCTCTCCCTTCCCTTAATTCCTTCATTTGTATTAATTAAAATCTCCATAAAAACCCAGCTGACTTGGGTATTTTCATATTTGGGAATTTTCCCATGGCGACCACTTCTTTTTAATATAAAATCAAGACACTAAAAATTATCTTTACAGTTTGGCAATTCACAGTCTTGAAACTCACATTTTTGCGGTCACAATGTGATTGGGGATGTAGACTCTAAACAATCACCCTAGTACAATTATCAATAATGAGGAAATAGGTCTTGATCAATGACCCATGTAAAACCCAGTGGAAACCCAGGGGCAGGGAGGGGAGGGAAAGAACGTGAATTTTGTAACCATGGAAAAATATTCTAAATAAATTAATTAAATAAAAATTTTCAACTTAAAAAAAAGAATGCAAGCTTCTTCAGGGCAGGGACAGTGATATCTTTTGTTTGTTTTAGTATTTAGTACTCCCAGTCCTCAACAGAGTGCCTATCCCATAGTAAACATTTTAAAATGCTTGTTGTCCAACTGACTAACTACTATACTGAGGGTGAGAATTTCCTTGCTTTCAGGTCTCAGCTCAAATCTGATCCAATTCATGAAAACTTTCTGACATCACTCATTTTCCCTTTTACTGACCTCCAGTAACATTTGCTATCTTTTTGCTACATCATGGCAGCTGGCTATATTTAGCTAAATACTTAATGATATGTTATCTCAGATTTTTCTTATATTATATCATGATTTCAAGATTCAGATAGGGACCACATCATATACTTGTTTTTTGTATCTCCCACAGAGCATGGTTCAAAATACTGGATATAATAGATACACTTTTAATAATATATATTGTAAAGAAGAAAACAATCATTTCTCACATACCTACTAAGAGCTTTACACAAATTACCTCTTTTGACTCTGACAACAACCATGGGAGGTAGGCGCTGCTATTTTCATTTTGCAGTTGACAAAACTGAGGCAGACAGAGCTTAAGTGATTTGCTAAGAATTACACAGCTAGTAAATACCAGATGTTGGAATTGAACTCAGCTCTATCTTGACTCCAGGACTCTATCCACTGGACTACCTAGCTGAGAGATGCCATATGCAGAAGGAAGTTTCCTAAATGCACTATGAAATGCCTTTTCCCTACATGTTCCAGTCTCATTATGCCACCCATCCTAAAAGCCAGTTTATAAATAAGACATAGTAGCAGCTAATATTTCAACAAAACTTTAAGGTTTCCCAATGATGGAATGTGGCCCAGAGAAAGGTAAGCAACTTTCCTATGGTCACATATGAGGAAATCTAGGATCATAATGCAGGGCTCCTCCTCTTAGTCTGGTGCCTTTGTACTACTTTGTTTTAAAGTTGCTGTTCAAGTAAACAAATGTAGGGAATATTAAGAAGGTATAATAAATGCCCTATTCAATTTTTTGAGAAGAAGAAAAAAACAGATTCTGCATTCCCCACTGGAGAAGGTATTATCTACCATGAGGAATTCTGCAGTGGAGGCACTTCTCTTTCCTGACACAGAGCAACCCTGTTTTGGTCAGAGCTTGAGCTAATCATACTTTTAAAATAGATGCCTAATAAAACCAAGGTCACTGATTATTCCAACTGTCTGGCAGAAATCCTGTTTATTTTCCTAAAGAGCAGGGACTCAGACCTAAATGATGTGTTAAACATGTCAAACAAAAGAACAGTGAGCTAAGACTTAATCCATTTTTCCTCTAACAAGTAAACTTGTATTAGTTAAACAATTTTAAAAAAATTAAGCCACTGACTTTAAATCCTTGCATTCCAGTCCTGGCATGTTTCCCTACTGTAGCATTTAATCTTGTTCTGGCAAAGGGAGGCTGCAGAGTATGGTAGAAATAGTACAGGGTTTGGAGTTGGCAGACTCCACTGTGTCTACATAACTTTGGGCAGGTCACTTTAGGGCATCTTAGTGGTGGATAGAGAAAATGGCCCCAAGTCAGAAAGACCTGAGTTCAAATCCAAGACATGTTTGAGCTAATTGACCTTGGACAGCTCAACTTTGCCTGCCTCAAGTCTGTAATCTGTAATTACAAATCTCCCTTTATACTCTTGATACAATATCAAACCGACAATGCAGTCAGGTTTCTCATACATGAATGTAGTTGCAGATGAGGTGTGAGGAAAAAGGCTGATTGAATCTTGCAAAATGCTGAGATTTTTCAATTATGATGGCATGATAAAGCCAAGTCCAAAAATGAGTGCCAGTGGGTGGGAAATGGGATAAAACCAGCTCCAAAATGAAGGACTCCAGGGGGGTAGCTGAATAGCTGGATAGCTCAGTGGATTGAGAATCAGACTTAGAGACAGAAGGTTCTAGGTTCAAATCTGGCCTCAGTTACTTCCTAGCTGTGAGACCCTGGGCAAGTCATCCCATTGCCTAGCCCTTACCACTCTTCTGCCTTGGAACCAATACACAGTGTTGATTCTAAGACAGAAAAAGGAAAGGGAAGGGAAGAGAAGGAAAGAGAAAGGAAGAGAAGGAAAGAGAAGGGAAGAGAAGGAAAGAGAAGGGAAGAGAAGGGAAGAGAAGGGAAGGGAAGGGAAGGAAAAATACTAATAAATATGAAATAGTCCCTGCTCTCACAGAGAATACAAACCAAAAGTACATTCATAATCACCCAACCTCCCTATCCCCTCTGAATAGAATAACCTCTTGCAAAAAAGTCAGTCAGTCAGTCAATAAACATGTCAAAAGCCTACTAGGTGCCAAGCACTGTGCTAAACTCTGAGGATTCAAAGAAAGGCAAAAGACAGTCCTTACTCTCAAAAAGTTCACAGTCCAATGGGGAGCCAATGTGCAAACTATGTAAAAATGGGATTATAATAGGACCTCATTTTACATGAACTCAATACACATGACAATTCTAAAAAATGAAGGCAGAAAATATGTAATTTTTAAAAATTGTTTACTAAAACTGAACCATTTCCCCAAAAGGTATAAAGTTTCACAGCAGTTCACCCAATCAACCTTGTTCTCTGTGAGTCATTTCATTGTTTTGGGGCAAACATGCATCAGCCTTTATCTGGAACTCTCCATCATAACAAAGAGTGTCCAAGTTTTTCTGTGTTTCAATAATGCGGCTTAGTAATTAGTAATGGCCCCAAAGTACAAGAGTAGTGAGGCCAGTAGCTTTGCTAAGCCAAGTTCTAACATGCCTAGGTATATTCACGGAAGAAATGCTTATAAAACAATGGGGCTCACTACTTTGTGAGATTTTTCAGCTTATTTGACAGGTCTTGGAACATATTAGTCAAGTAAAATGTGACCCTGCTGTATATACAAGATAAACTGGAGAATAATCAAAGATCGAAGACCCTAGAATTAAGGGAGTTCAGGAAAGGGTTCTGGTAAAAGGAAGGAATTTAGCTGGGACTTGAAAGTAAAGCCAGGGAAACCAGCAGATGGAGAAGAAGAGGCAGCAGATTGCAGACATAGAGGACAGAAAAAAAAATGCCTCAAGTTGAAAGATGGAGACTCTTGGATGAGGAACAGCAAGGAAATACAAAATAGAGTTGAGCAAAACAGGAGCTACTAACCAAATCAGACACTTGGGGATTGTTTCCCTTTGTATCAGTATGGTCATATTGATTCATGTCATGACAACTTTTATAATGTGTGAAAAATAGTTTATGGAAAGCCACTGTTTGTCAGGTTTAATCGCATTATAGTCTTGTAAGTATTCACCATCTATTACTCACATATTGAGACAACAATTATTTATTGATCTGAAATAATAAAATATATAATTCTCTCTTCAAAAGTACTAACTAAATCATTGTCTCCTGCTAAGGTACCTCTTATTTGACTCTTCCATGAACAGATTTTTCTTCATTCCTGCTTGCATCCTTTTCGCTATTAAAAGTCTTTAATTATTCAAGATCTTTATCTGCAGAATTTCTACCTATACCTCTATTTATAGTTCATTCATAACAAGTGGGGGAGGGTTTGTCTAAATCATAAAGAGGGAGTCGTGCCTTAATTGAGAGTTCAAACCTGAGGTCAGGAAAACAACATGCTAGCTTCAGATTACAGGAACAGGTCAAAGTGATCTGGCAAATTGATTTGACATTGTCTGTGCCAACTCTGCCCCTTTTAAGGGAGTAGCATGCCCTGGCTGGTTGTACTGAGCTATGATTTAAAGGACCCTTCAGCAGGGAAATTCTTTTGGGTCTGACATCTTTCATAGGACCAGTTGCATTCATTGTACCAAAATTCTGAAGCAGATCTCAAGAACACTTTTATAAAATGCTATTTTGGCTAGAGGATGATGCAACAGAAACATGGCGGAGTGGAAGAAAGGATGGGATTTGGAACCAGATGATCAAGATCATGTACTCTCTCTCAGATGCATTTGCCTGGTTTGTAAAATGGGAACAATCATATTATCACACAAATAAACAAATATACATGTATATCTGTGTATACATATGCATACATCTATGTGTGTGTGAATGTGTGAATATGTGTGTGAATATAGAGATAGATATAAACATAGATAGATATATGTTCTTGCCTACTTTTCAGGGTTATTCTTTTTTTTTTTTTAAACCCTTACCTTGCATCTTGGAATCAATACAGTATATTGGTTCCAAGGCAGAAGAAGGGTAAGGGCTAGGCAATGGGGGTTAAGTAACTTGCCCAGGGTCACCCAGCTGGGAAGAGTCTGAGGCCAGATTTGAACCCAGGGTTGTTCTAAGGAAAGTTCGGACATAAAACAAAGTAGCCCATTGAACCTGCATATTCCACCTCGGTAGCATCAATTCAACTAATACCTACTCATATTTATATAGTGCTTTAAGGAAATTGATGCTACCGAGGTGGAATATGCAGGTTCAATGGGCTACTTTGTTTTATGTCCATATTATGCATCTCTCACCTCAGTTGGTCATTACTCAAATGAATGGGGTCAGTGAGGAGGTCAAATGTGCTCATTCACCCACATCCAATACAACCTATCATGCCTTCTAAAAAAAAAAAAGTCATGTGATTCTTGTCACATCTACCAAAAAAAAAAGTCTTATTGATGGTGGTTCCGCCATATATAATTCATAAAGAAAAGCAATAAATGATTATGGGCAGGACTTATTATTCTGGGCTTCAGGTCAAGGATAGGTGGAGATGGGAGTAGGAGGGTGAATACAGATAAACAGAAAGAGAAGACCTGAAGCTTTTCACATCTGGTCAAGTCCTCAAGAGGTCTCATTGTTCCAGATGTACTTTAAATTTCCTGTGTAACTGCTCAGACTATTACTTGACCTGAACTTCTTTATTTCCACTTTAGACCTCTCTGGTAGTAAATAGTAGTCATAAGAAGGGTGGGATAGCCAAGGCCATTGAAGATATATAAATGGAGAAGCATCCACAGAACTTTAACAAACCCTTAATTGGAAGCCAATATATGGCAACTTGTTGGTGAACTCCTCCGTTCTTCCCTTCTCCCTGTATCCCTCTTCAGCCATAACGAGGTCTCTGTCTCCCCCAGGTAAAAAAGCATCCTCAACTACCCCCTCCAGCTGCCATTGCTCCTTGTCCCATAATAGGGGGAACACTGTCTTGGCCCTTGGTCCAGGTGCAAAAAGACCTCCTTATAGCTTAGATGAATGGTTTGTGTTTCTGGCTCTCCTTTTTGGATTTTATTTACTCTGTGGCTTTTCTAGCTCAAGTTTCCTCAAGATTAACCCTCACCTACTTCTCCCAGATTCTAGATTATCCTCCAAAGAATTGAAGGGCCCTACAGGCCTAAGGGCCACACTAAATCTTGATCACACCACAGTGAATACATGCATATCAAATCCAATCAGCTGTATCAATCCATAACAGTTATGAAGGTGGAAAAGATGATAGGATTATCAGGGAGTCTGAGAGCTGCTGAGGGAGAGGGATAAAACCAGAAGTTATTGAACATGTTGTTGAATGGCATAAAATTAAATGTAGAAAGTTTTCATCAAGAGAAAGAACTGTGGGAGTAGAAAGCAGAAGAATAACATATGACTTATCACATGATTTGGGGGTTTGGTTTTAAAAGACTGCTCTTTTGCAAAAATAAATAATATGGAAACGGGTGTCAAGTGATAATATTTGTATAACCCTGAACATTTTTTTAAACCCTTACTTTCCATTTTAGTATTAATACTGTGTGCTGGTTCCAAGGAATAAAAAGCAGTGAGGCTTAAGCAATGGGGTTAAGTAACTTGCCCAGGGTCCTATGGCCAGTTTTGAACTCAGTCTCTCAATTCCCTGAGCCATCTAGCAATCCCCTCAAAATATTTTGATAACTGAATTTCAGTCTAATTCATTTCCTTTGTAGTTCTATTTTATGCATTTAAAATATTATTCTGAAAAGGGCTCCATAGACTTTACCAGACTGCCAAATGGGTCCATTGCATAAAGAAGGGTTCTGTCATCGAACTCAGATGGAAAAAAGACACAGCTTCTTCCTTTCAATCCCACCACCAGATAGTAGCTCTGTTACTTCTAGATAAATAGGCCATATTTGGAATTGAAAATACCTAGACACAAATTACTCGTAATTTCCTCCTGCAACTCTAAACTTTTGGATCTGGCTTTTGTCAAGAGAGTAACCTAGATCTTTGCTTCAGATCTGACAACCTACGGATTTTGCTTGTTAATCTCTGAGAAGCCCTTCATCAAGCAACCAAAATCCCACTGACCAGGGGCCATCGGGTCACCCAGAGAATTCCCTAGTTTACTTCCTAGAGACACCTTTGTACATTTTGTAAATTAAACACCACCCACCCCTACCCCAGTTACGTTTATTCTGTTCTACAAGGAATTCTAGGATCTTGTCAGCTATGCAGATGAACTAACTAATGTTCCAGGGTAGGAACAAAGACAGAAGCTGTAAGTGCCTAGTGGGATACAGGTCAACATATTGGGCAATAAAACAAGCTACTCATGCAAATAATCCGCTTTGCTCTCAGGTTCTGTTTTATTATGCAGTGGATGGCCTGAAGATAAGCAACAGTATGTTGGGATATGTTTGCTGAGTGTGGGCCCTGCCTTGATTTCCCAACTGAAGGATGAGCATTACCAGAGAAGCCAAAAATAGCTTGCTCGGAATAAAAGGGTAGGAGGACCTTACCGCTCAGGTCTAGGTGCAGAAAGAGATGTCAAGATAAAGAAAACAAGTCAGTACAAACTGTGGTGAGATTATTAAGGGGAACTCACATTACTGCATTGGAAGGGACCATTTTTTTCACCTGGGATCACTAGTGAGCTTCCAGTGTTAAATCAATAGATCTACTAATCTTCCGTCCTGGCCCGGAAGAGTATCTGAGAACAGTAGAGTGGGGTAAAAGAGTGAGGATGATGACAATACTAGTCAGAAGGGAGAGAAAGGAATGGATGTCTGTGTGTGAGAGAGAGAGAGAGAAAGAGAGAGAGAGAGAGAGAGAGAGAGAGAGAGAGAGAGAGAGAGAGAGAAGGAGGGAGGGAAGAGGAGAGAGAGAGAGAGAGAGAGAGAGAGAGAGAGAGAGAGAGAGAGAGAGAGAGAGAGAGAGAGAGAGAGAGAGAGAGAGAGAGAGAGAGAGAGTCTCTTTTCTAAGAAATATAAGCAGAAGGGTGGAAGAACCTAAGGGAGTAGAAGAGGGACAGAAAAAGGAAACACTCCAGGAGACAGAGGGCAACCTCATGTTAGGGCCAACTTTTGGAGAAATTTCTCAGTCCAAAGGCTAAGTCCAGTCTTCTTCCTCCCTTCCTCCCTCCCCCTCTTCCTTCCTACTTCCCTTCCTTCCTTCCTTCCTTCCTCCCTCCCTCCCTCCCTTCCTTCCTTCCTTCCTTCCTCCCTCCCTCCCTCCCTTCCTTCCTTCCTCCCTCCCTTCCTTCCTTCCTTCCTTCCTTCCTTCCTTCCTTCCTTCCTTCCTTCCTTCCTTCCTTCCTTCCTTCCTTCCTTCCTTCCTTCCTTCCTTCCTTCTTCTTTCTTCCTCTTTTTCTTCTCTTTCTCTCTCTCTCTTGCTTTCTTCTTCTTTTTCTCTCAAAAAAATGCTTTACCTTAGAATCTTAGAATTGATCTGAAATATAATTTCAAAGGCAGAAGAGCTATAAAGGCTAGCCAGTTGGAGTTAAGTGACTTGCCCAGGGTCACACAGCTAGGACATGTCTGAAGCCAAATTTAAACCCAGGACCTTCTGTCTCTAAGTCTGGCTCTCCATCCACTGAGATATCTAGCTGCCTTTCCTTTGTAATTTTCCTTGAATCTCAGATGTTTATTCTTCAGGGATCTACTTCCTTTTTTAATGCTATCTCTCATTCTTCCTATCAAAGTTTCTTCCTTTGTTCATTAAGGGAATAAAATGCTGTGTCAGTTTTCTCCTATTTTATTGTGCCCAAAGTAAGTATACAACACTATGGATTTCCAGTGGCATTATTTGCTAGTAATGGGAAACAGGGAGTTAAATGACTGCCTCCAATATCCATACCACCTTCCTATTTTGCCTCCTCCCTGGGCCCCAAACATACTCTTTTCTTTTTCAGTTAGAGTTCAAAGGTTCTAGTGAGGTCTTTAAGGTTAATTAAAGAAAGTTTTGTTTGTGTTTCAGAGGAAAAAAAGACACTAGCCATTTTATTACAGGAGGAGAATTGGGATGTGATAGCTATCACAAAAAAAAATCAGGAAGACACAACCAATAAGGAACTAACAGTGGTGTTGATTAGAGGATGAGAAAGGAGGATTTTCCTTCTTCCAGTTAACAGTTCTGCCATCTCAGATCCTAGACTTCATTACAAGATAGAGCATTGGGATAGATAGAGAGGGTGTGCTGGGGGAAGGGCACTAGAATATCTCAGACATCCAACAGTCAAGAAGAAAACAGACAAGGAAGGAATTCCAGGAACACAGGAGAAGAGGAGGTCCTGTAGCAATAGTTCCAGTGGTGTATGTTTTGAAGTGATCTTGGGAGGTAGCAGTGTTAGCATCAGAAATACCTCAATTCAAATCTTATCTCTGATGTTAGTAGTGTGAGCATGGACAAGTTACATCTTCATTTCTAAACTGTGGATATTTTGACACCTCTAGCAAATATCTCACAGGGTCAGTCCAAGGTTCCAATGAGATGATAATGCATGTAAAGTTCTTTGCAAACTTTAAATGTCCATTGTTTTAATAAGCAAAACAGACAGCTTTTGTCTTTATGTTAGGAAATACTTCATAATTATTCAAGGTGAAATGGAAGGACTCAAGAGGTAGTGGGGTTTCCCTTACCAACGGTCTTCAAGATATGGTTGAGTGATCAATCACTTGTTATATATGGTATAATATAGCCTATTAAATATAGTTTGGGCTACATGGCTTCTGAAATCCCTGCCAATTCTGAAATTCAAAGATTCATAAAAGAAAAAAATAAGTAGGGAACTGCTTATGTTCATCGATGAATCATCATTAATTGTTCTTCCAAATGAATGGTCCATAGCCAGCCTGCACACATCAAGAGCAGTATTGAAAGAATTTGGAAATTCTCTTTGAGAAAGTTATCTCATCTTTTCAGAAATCCGTATGGGCTACTTTTGAGAAATGTAAACGATTATTCCATTCTTCTGCAAAAGAAAGTTAACAAGATTGCGGCTGCCTGAACATCAGGAGAGAGAATAAAGAAATATATGCCAGTATTTCAAAGGTAAGAGGACAGATGGTCCACCAAGATGCAGACACATCCTGAAAACCTTGGAGTCTGGCCAAATAAGAAGTCGAAGCCCTAATATTAGGGAGTAAAGGGATTTACATGAAGAAAATTGTAAGCAAAAGCATTACCTCTACAGGGAGATTCCTCCATTGCTGACATTCTGGACCTATGCATTGCCTCTGGCTATTGTTCATAGTTCATAGTCCAAGACAGGAAGAGTTAGGAAAACTAGTGGTACCCCAAAGCAAAGTTGGTGGGATCTCAAAAAAAGAAAATTGTAAGCAAAAACATTATCTCTACCCTGAAATAGTTTTTTTTTCCCCCCATTGCTGACATTCTTGACCTATGCACCACCTCTGGCTATTGTTCAGAGTCCAGGATCCAAGTCAGGAAGAGTTAGGAAAACTAGTGGTACCCCGAAGCAAAGTTGGTGGGATCTCCTCAAAAAAAGAAGCTTCTGAAGGTCAGAAGTCTCAAAGTAACCTTCAGCCCTGAGTGTACCTTACACACTTGCCAGTATTTTGGGGCTTCCAATCTGAATCTACTGTCCCCTAGGAAAGAATACTATCTATGGAAAAGGGAGAGTGAGCCTCCTGTTATGGGCTCCTGCTTTGTACTTGCTATCTTATCAGTAAATACCGCTTTTAAAACTAAATAATGCCAAATGGTTACTTGATATGGGAGGGAGCATACTTGATTGGGTTAGCTAATTTCAATGACCTCACCAGTGATATCTTTTAACTCACTTATAAACAAGTTTTAAATGTGGCAGAATGGCACAAAATTGTCAGCCTCCCTCTCTCTTTCAGTCATTAAAATCTAGTGGCAAGACAAAAGTCCAGACAACTGGAGGTGACCCAGAATGCAGTGGGGAACCTTGGCTTCTTCCATGTCTGACCAAGCTCTATAGTGCTCCCCGGTGCCTACTTTTGCTGCCTTCATGATCTTTGGAACAAATTGTTCTTATCCTCTCCTTTTTCTGCTGGAAGTCTTTGCATGCCTGGGTTAAACACCCCCCCCCCCCCCAAGTCACTGATGGCAGAGAGTCCTTTTGGCTACACTTGACCTGGTATAACCCATCTGCTGAGATGTTTTATTGGGGTGAGGCTGCCTCACATGCTACAGCTTCTTGGAAAAACAGGTGAGAGCAGGAGGACCCCAGAGGAATGCAACCCTGAAAAGGGCTTGACAAGCCCCTCATACCAGAGGTACTAGTCTCACCTGAATATCTCATACACCCCAAATGGGGCACACTCATGAGTTATAGGGTTTTCCAAAAGTCTTAGTTCATTTTTAAACTTAAAAGCCTTAACCCCACAAAGTTACACAAAGGGAAGAATAATCAAATTGCCTTCTAGGGCCAATGGGAATAGAACATGAGCCCAGAGAGGGTGCTGCAATAATAAATATACATTTAGGCTTACAAAGTACTTTCCCCACAATAACTCTGTGAAGTCAATAGAATCTCCCCTAGTTCTTTCTCCCTCCTCATTTTCATTTTCAATAGTGCTTTCCTTAACTCCACAGGTATAATATAGGGTCCATGCTACTATATTCTCAAAATTACCAGGGGGAAATGCTACCTGGTAGATAGAGGAAAGAGACAAAGAGGAGGGCAAATGTTAAGATGTATTATCCCAATATCTTCGACATCAGAAGGATAACTGGAATTAGGTGATTATAACTGGTTAACTGTTTTAAAGGATTCAGAATAGTCAATACTAAAACACCCCAGATAGGTAAAAGAAAAAAAAATGAAACAATTGCCACATTGTTTCACTGAAAAAGTTTCAGCATGTAATCCGGTAGGATATAATTTCCAGATATGATTAAACAATTTGGTAGTAAAAGAGGGAAAAAAAACCCAAACAAGCAAAACGATTTTGGATGAGATTACACTCAGAAATCAACTTGAGCCTGACTTTAAAAGGCAGCATTATCCATTTGTCCTGAAATGTTGCCTTCAGAAAGAAAACCCTCCCCATTGTCGTCAGAGGTTGGACATTTTATACTGTCCATTGTTGCCCATGTGCTAAACGTTCATTCAGTTCCCATTTCAGGTAGAGTACGGTCCAAAGTTCCAGAATCAGCCCATTCTTAAGTGTTCAAATCAGTTGAGGTCTATGAGTTCATTTATATTTCTTCCCATGGTCCTGACAAAATGGGTATTTCTAATATCAAAAGCAGGTGTTTTAAAAAGTATTTAATAATACTTATGGCTCTTGTTTACAAAAGAGATCAGAAATCAGAGAAATATTTCAACATTAAACTACCATTCGACTTTAGTGCCAAGACATTCACTACCTACCTTATCTGTCATGGTGACTCTCCTCAGTCCCTGTCAACTCAAGCTCATTTTACTGATCTTATGTCCTCTGACATCCATATCAATCACTCCTTCGTGATAGTATACCTGCTTATCTTTTACAAAGAACTGCTTTCTACAAGGAAATACTTAATACATGGTACTTTCTAACTTCATTTAATGGCATTATGCATGCCCCTTTTAAAGTACACTAATTGCTATTAGCAGATACTATCCCAGCTCACTAAGCAGACCATTATGGAGAGTTCTATAAACCCGATATATATAAAATGGTACCCATGGGATCATAATTCAATTAATCAAACATTTATTAAGTACCTACGCCATGTAAGACACTGTGGTAAGTGCTGAAGATACAAAGATTGGGAGTTGGGGAAGATATTGGTTCTGTCCTCATGAAGCTTACAATCTAAAAGAGAAAACAAATAAATATGGTGCTAGATAGTATACCTGGCATAGAATACATTTAGTAAATGCTTGTCGATTGATTTGTTCATATTAGCTTGAAAAGGACACCTAGACAACATTTTCTTTTTTCTTTTCTCTAACTTACTTTCTGTCTTAGTAACAATTTTGAGACAGAAGAGCAAGGGGGTAGGCAATGGAGGTTAAGAGACTTGCCCAGGGTCATACAGTTAGGAAGTATCACATTTTTCTCCAACTCCAGACTTGGTGCCCGATCTCCCTAGCTGCCTCCTAGACAACACTAGAAAATCTGAGGAAGGAAAATCAGAGATAACTTCCTAGGGAGTGACAAATGAGTAGGACTTTGAAGGAAAGAAAGTTCAGTGGACTGAGATGTGGAGGAAGCACTTCTCTCTCAGATGCTGGATCCAGACTGCCTGGGTTCACCATGGAAGTGGGGGAATGCAGGACCAAGAAACAATTAGCAGGCCAGTATGGGTGGAACATAAGAAACTATGAAGAGTTTGGGGTCAGTGTGAAATGCATTAAGCATCAAGCTGGAGAATTCCTCACTAGTGCCTGAAACAAAAAAATTGGATTACAATGTAATCATTTTCTTTTTTTCTTTAACAATATTTTATTTGATCATTTCCAAACATTATTCATTAGAGACAAAGAATGTAATCCTTTTCTATTTCCCCATGCAAATGAAAATAGCACATTCTCATGGCACTTGGCAATTTACAAAGTACTTTACATGAATGGTATCTCTTGAGACCAACTAACATTCAGCGAGATAGGCTGTCTCTACATTTTCTGTCCTCCTACCTTCAGTATTTTCAAAATTCTGTTGTTGTTCAGTCATGTTTGACTCTTTGTGAACCTTTTGGGGATTTCTTGGCAGAGACACTGGAGTGCTTTTGCCATTTCCTCCTCTAGTTCATTTTATAGATGAGGAAGCTGAGGCAAGCAGAGGAAGTGATTTGAACAGCTAAATGTCTGTGGCCAAATTTGAACTCAAAGATAAGAATCTTCCTGAGTCCTGACCCAGCACTCTATCTGCTGTGTCATATAGCTGACCTAAATCCTAGTTTCCTTTACAGTTCAGTTCAAGGATCACTCGCTCCATGAGGTTTTTCCCAACATTCCTAATTGCTAGTGCTTTCATCCAGAAATACATTTATCTCACATATGCTTATATATGTACATGTTGCTTCCAGTAGACTCTAAGTTCCTTGAAGGGAAGGACGATTTTGTATCTCCAGAACCCAACATGGTAGTCTACACATAGCAGGTTCTTAATAAATGCTTGTTTAGTGATTTATTTTCTAGATGGCACCTCTGAGGCTCAGAGGAGTTAAATGCCTTGGCCACACTCCCAAAGCTAATCAATAAATGGGAAAGCCAAGCCTCAAAATCAGTTTTTATACATTTAAGTCCATTTAAGACTTTCCATTTGACCATACTGCCTGCCTTCCTTATTCCAGAGCTCCCCTCCTTCTCCTCTCCTCGCCAAAGCCCAAAGAATGAATGAAAAGGATGTGGTGGAGAGACAGAGTAGGGAGATGGGGAAAATACTCCATTTTTCCTTTTTTGGCCACTTCAAGCCCTGGTTGTCTCCATCTTACAGTCTGAGCTGTGTAAAGGGAAGGAGAATGACTGGCAAGGGGAGAGAAGCTAGTCCCTTCATCTCGACTTGCTCAGATCTTATTGCATCAAGGTGTGATGACTTGGAAGCCTAAGCTTGACCATAGCATAGCCATGGAGAGCAGGATGCCCCGTGGGGGCCAAAAGATTAAAGAGATCAACCTAGAATGGAAGGAATCTTCAAAAAAAAAATAAGTATTTTGATGAACTTTGAGAGCACATTGACTTTATGTTCACTGACCTTCCTCTGCTAAGGGTAGAAAGGTCTCATAAAGCTACCAGACTAAGAGAGACTTCAAGGAATTGAATGCCTTTGCCTAGTCACAAAACTATTAATCATTTACTATGTTTAGATTATTACTACAATAATAATTAATCATGTTACCAATTCATATTAAGAATCAATATCATATATTAGTATTTTGTATAATTGTTTATTACTCATCAATATAAATAATATTCTATTGTATTGTGACTATATGATTAATGACTTAATGCTTTTCTTAAGTTAAAATTATATACTAAATAATTAATAATGCTCTATATTATATATCACTAATATGTACTTTATATTTAACAATACTTTACATTATTGCATAGTACCACTATGTAGGACTATTAATCAATAATGCTTAATATTACATTACCATGGGGAAGAAAGGTGACTCAGTGTTAGAGAGCCAAGTCTGGAGACAGGAAGTCTTGGGTTCAAACCTGGCCTCAGATGCTTCCTAGCTATGTGACTCTGGGCAACACACTTTAGCTCCTGGGAGTAGCTAAGTGGCTCAGTGGGTTGAGAGCCAGTCCTGGTTTCAAATCTGGCCTCAGACACTTCCCAGCTGTGTGACCCTGGGCAAGTCACTTGACCCCCATTGCCTAGCCCTTACCACTCTTCTGCCTTGGAACCAATACACAGTATTGATTCTAAGACAGAAGGTAAGGGTTTTTAATGCATTACATATTATATGTTACTACCATTAACAATGAATTATTAGCTACTCTTGTTTTATTATGTTGCTATCATATACTTAATATATTAATAATGTATTAGATATTACCAAGGTATAATATTAATAATTACTCCTATTTTATTATATATGACTACTAGGTATACCTAATAATTCATGATGCTTTTGTCAAATACTGTTGTTCAGTTGCTTCAGTTGTGACTGACTCTTTATAACCCCATTTAGGGTTTTCTTGTCAAAGATTCTAATGTGGTTACCAGTTTCTTCTCCAGCTCATTTTATAGATAAGGAAACTGAGGCAAACAAGGTTCAGTGATTTCCTTGGGGATGCAGGGCTATTAAGTGTTTGAGGCTAGATTTGAACTCAGATCTTTCTGACGCCAGCCCTGGCACTCTATCCATTACACCACCTCGCAACCCTTTATTATGGATCACTGTTTTCTTAATAATAATAATAATAATAATAATAATGCTTATTAATAAGCACATGAAGAAGTGTTCTAAATCTCTTATAATCAGAGAGATGCAAATCAAAACAACTCTGAGGTATCACCTCACATCTACCAGATTGGCTAACATGATAGCAAAGGAAAGTAATGAATGCTGGAGGGGATGTGGCAAAGTAGGGACACTAATTCATTGTTGGTGGAGTTGTGAATTAATTGATCCAACCATTCTGGAGAGCAATTTGGAACTATGCCCAAAGGGCGACAAAAGAATATCTACCCTTTGATCCAGCCATAGCACTGCTGGGTCTGTACCCCAAAGAGATAATAAGGAAAAAGACTTGTACAAGAATATTCATAGCTGCGCTCTTTGTGGTGGCCCAAAACTGGAAAATGAGGGGATGCCCTTCAATTGGGGAATGGCTGAACAAATTGTGGTATATGTTGGTGATGGAATACTATTGTGCTAAAAGGAATAATAAAGTGGAGGAATTCCATGGGGACTGGAACAACCTCCAGGAAGTGATGCAGAGTGAGAGGAGCAGAACCAGGAAAACATTGTACACAGAGACTGATACACTGTGGTACAATCGAAGGTGATGGACTTCTCCATTAGTGGCAATGCAGTGATCCTGAACAACCCAGAGAGACTTATGAGAAAGAATGCTATCTACAGTCAGAGGAAGAACTGTGGGAGTAGAAACCCAGAAGAAAAACAATTGCTTGATGACATGGGTCGAGGGGATATGACTGGGGATGTGGACTCTAAATGATCATTCTAATGCAATTATCAATAATAAGGAAATAGGTCTTGATCAATGATCCATGTAAAATCCAATGGAACTGCACATCAGCTATGGGAGGGGGTGAAGGGAAGGGAGGGAAAGAACATGATACTTGTAACCATGGAAAAATATTCTAAATTGACTAAATAAAAATTAGAAAAATAAAAATACTACTTTGATTAGAGGCAGTAATAATAATAATAATAATGCTTCAAAAGTTTACAAAGTATCTGTTATCTCATTTGATCCTCATAAACATGGACTCCACCACTAGTAAAAGAGCAGGTTCAAGATCAGCTCTTCCGATTTAAAATGTAGTGATTCCCCACCACCACCCAAGCCATGCTGCCTTTCCCCAGGAGGCAATTGCTGGAACTAATCTAATTTGGAGAAGGAATCAGTTGCAAAAATCCCAGCACTGACAGTAAAAAAATAAAGCATTTGGAAATGAAACATGTTCTGTGAATAGGAAAGGAACTGCTCCTCGGACATGGGGAATGCATATCCTCACTGGGCCAGTAATTCCTTTGGAAAAATGACCATGTATGTGAGTCAGGACCCAATGATATAAAAGTTGGCCAGAGTGATGATGGGAATGAAAATGAAGCTGGACATTTGGAAACCAATGGATCAAAAAATTTGCAGAGAGATAAAAAGGAGACAAATTATGAATCTCTATAAAACTGAATTTCATTGAAATAAAAAATTTAGGACTATCCTATCCTAAATCCAGATTCATGATATATATAACTACCTAAAAAAAGCATTTTGAGTTTCACACTCCCCCCTGCCTTTCCATCTCCTTTTACCCCTCCAGAAAAACCACCCAATGCATGAAATAGTCCCTGAGGTCCCACCCAACTGCAGATCTCTGAGTCTAGAATCAACTTTCTATCTGGGATAAAATGAGTCTGAGGAGGATTCTTTTGTTTTTAGACCCAGGATGTCCCTAAGATCTCTATTGCCATCTACTGTTGGCTCACTTATTTACCTTGAACTGGAAACTACTAAGGGAAAATGATTTTGCTTACTAGGTGCTGTGTCTGTAGGCACTGGGGGAAATACACATTCAATTCAACACACAATTAAATAGGCTTAAGGAATTGTGCTAAGCACTGGATACACAAATCCAATTGTCAAGGAGCTTACCCTCTCATGATGAGAATGGAAAGAAGTATCTAGGATACAAACCTGGTAGCATGATCTAAGGTCAAAAGAGAGGGCAAAAGTACTAGAAAAGCTCTTTTTTCAGATGAGATGATTAGATGAAACTCCAAAGAGCTTGTAGAATCTGAAATGGGTCTTGAAGGAAGAAAGAAATATTGAAGGATTCTATTTCAGGATTGTTGTTGTAGGTCAGATGTTGAGTTGTCATTGCTAGGGATTTTCTTTTTCTTTCTTTTCTTTTCATTCTTTTCCTTTCTTTTCCTTCTTCATTCCTTCTTTCCTTCCTCTCTCCTCTCTCTTTCTTTCTTTCTTTCTTTCTTTCTTTCTTTCTTTCTTTCTTTCTTTCTTTCTTTCTTTCTTTCTTTCTTTCTTTCTTTCTTTCTTTCTTTCTTTCTTTCTTTCTTTCTTTCTTTCTTTCTTTCTTTCTTTCTTTCTTTCTTCCTTCCTTCCTTCCTTCCTTCCTTCCTTCCTTCCTTCCTCACTTTCATTCTTGATAGCAACTCTAAGACAGAAGGGCAAGGGCTAGGCCATTAAATGACTTGCCCAGGGTCTGAGGCCAGATTTAAACCCAGATCCCCATGACACCAAGCCTGGCACTCTATCCACTGTGCCACCCAGCTGCCCTCATCATTTTCTTGGCAAAGATACAGGAGTAGTTTGCCATTTCCTTCTCCAGCAGATTAAGGCAAACAGAAGTTAAGTGACTTGCCCAGGGTGACATAACTAGGAAGTTTCTCAGGCCAGATTTGAAATCAGGTTTTCCTGATTCCAGACCCAGCAATCTATCCACTCAGTCATCTAGCTGCCTCCATTTCAAGATTAAAAGACTTCATTTAAAGGGCAGGGGGCAGCTGGGTAGCTCAGTGGATTGAGAGTCAGGCCTAGAGACGGGAGGTCCTAGGTTCAAATGTGGCCTCAGACACTTCCCAGCTGTGTGACCCTGGGCAAGTCACTTAACCCCTATTGCCTAGCCCTTACCACTCTTCTGCCTTGGAGCCAATACACAGTATTGACTCCAAGATGGAAGGTAAGGGCTTAAAAAAAAAAAAGGGCAGAGAGGGAGAGGGCAAGATGAAGATTGAGTATAGTAGTCCATATTTCCAGAGTGGTGAGTACAGGAAGGAGAGTTGTGTGAGATATGGCAAGAAAGATAGTTTGAGGGACAGCTGGGTGGCTCAGTGGATTGAGAGATAGCCTGGAGACAGGAGGTCCTGGGCTCAAATCAGACCTCAGATACTTCCTAGCTGTGTCCCCCTGGGAAAATCATTTAATCCTCACTGCCTAGCCCTTATTGTTCTTCTGCTTTGGAACCATTACACAGTATTAATTCTAAGACAGAAAGTAAGAGGTTTTTTTTGTTTTGTTTTGTTTGTTTTTTTTTTTAACAAAGAAAGATAGCTTGAAAACTGATTAGGAAAGGATGAGTAGTCTATGTGGCAGACAATGGGGAGCCGTTGATTACTGAAGTAAAATTGTGGAGAGAGGAGGGACAGAATGAAAGTATGGAATTTCCGTGTCTTCCAGTGAGACTTCAAAGGCTTTCAAAGGGGAGTAACATGATTAGAACGGGTACAGAAGGAACAGAAAGCTCCAAAGGAAACTGTGGAGGATCCTGGTGATATAATGGTTCAGTGTTTTTCTGCAAGTTCAACTAGCCATCATCTGGAGGTTCTTTATTGGACTATTCTGGTCAGGCCACTCTGCCCTGACATTCCATCGATGGTCCTCCTGGTGGAGAAGTCTGAAATGGGGGAAAGGGAAAGACTGGAAAGAGGGGCTACGACTACGGAAGTAAAATTCAGACCCTTCTACTGGCATTCCAGTCATTTCCCAATTATCTGGCTTAAATGGGATCAAGGAAAAATGACTATTGAAAATCCACAGGTGGTCACAAAGGCTGATTTTACCAGCTATTAATAATTGGGTAGTAATTGGGCTAAATTTAGTTTCAACTCCTCTCCACCTGCCACAATGCACTTTAGGGGGAAGATGGCGGCGTCTATGGTGATGGCGTTTGTGACCTTCGGTGCCAGCCGGGGCTTCCCTGCAGCCGTCAGATGTTTTGGTGTGCAGATGTTGCCCACAGGGGCCAGGTTTATGATGAAGGTGATTATAGAAGGATTCGCTTTGTTGGTCTCCAGAAAGAGGTAAATGAAAACTTTGCAAGTGATTCGACAGCAGAGCAACCAGTGAGCAAAGCGGAAAGTCGAGTGATATCACGTGATGGTGGAGGAGGAGCTCTGGGTTACCCAAAGTGTATATAAACTTGGACAAAGAGACTAAAACTGGGACTCGTGGGTATTGTGGACTTCAGTTTAAACAAGATCACCATCACTGAAACCAGTTATGTTCTTTGGACCTTGTACAAGTTTCTGCATGTAAGAATTTTGGTATTTAAAAAAAACGTATTTAAGAATCACAAAACAATCTTTGTTTTAAAAAATATTCTATGAATAGAACATAATTGTTGAGTATAAGTTTAAAGTGACTTTTTCCTCATGAAATACAGCCCTTGAATTGCATTATTTTTTATAAATGTATGGTCAAGTCAGTCAGTCTTTTAACACATTGGCTTGGTCTCTTTTAAGAAAAGTCAAAACCTTTCTGTTAGCAAATATTAAAATAAAGTTACTTTAATCTGTTTATATATTGAATTGTTGGTGATAGTTTAGAGATTATGAAGACAACCTTACATAGATTAGAAAAAGAACTGAACTCTTAAGTCAGAAAACTAAATTTACCTTTCAGTTCTGATACTAGCTTTATAATCATAGATAAATCACGTAATCTCTCAGAACTTATCTGTAAAATGGAATGGTTTTTTCTTATGATATCATATATGAACATTTCAATATTAAGAATGGAAAAGAGAGTTGTAATTAAACTATTATGTATAGTTTATATATGTTTATGCCCGGCACATATAATAGTAGGCGCTTCATAAAAATATCAATTGATTGTATGTATTAAATTTAATAAGATAGTAAGAAAACTTCTGCTTGTCTTTGTCCCCTTTTGAACTTCTGCTCTTTTCTGTCTATCCTAAAATATAAAATGTTTTGCTGATAATCTTTTTTTCTTGCATCATTATGACAGTTATTCAGTTTCTATCCCTACTAAGGGGAAGCCCTTCCTTGTGACAAATAGCTGTAGCCAAGCAAACAGATCAACGTATGGGCCATGTCTGAAAAAATGTATGTCTCCTTTTGTACCATTATTCCATCACTTGTTCCAAGATGCAAAGAAATAAAGACTGCTTCACACACACACAAATAAACAAATAAGCACTTTACAAATGTCTGGCGAATGAAAAAGTGAATGAATGATTTAATCCATACTCTTTCTGGCAGAATTACAATAAACCTCCAGATACTCTTGAAATCTCTACAAACAAAAAGTTAAATTTGGATAATCCACACAGTAATTAATCAACCTTTACCCCTATTTTCATTTAACCTCTATTTGCCTTAATCGGCTGGAGAAGGAAATGGCAAACCACTCTAGAATCTTTGGTAGGAAAGTCTGATCAGTATTGGTATGCTTTGGTCCGCGGGGGTCACAAAAATCAGGCATCACGACATGACAACAATAATAACATCCCTGTGTTACCAGTCTTGCAAAACTGACCCCTTAGATCTATGATGCAGCTGAAACCCTAAGCCTTAAAAGATTGCTAGCCATGGGTCAGCTAGGTAACACAGTGGATAGAACTCCAGGCCTGGTGTCAGGAGGTCCTGGGTTCAAATCTAGCTCCAGACACATCTTAGTTGTGTGAGTTTAGGCAAGTCACTTAACCTCATCTGTCTAGCCCTTGCCCTTCTCTCTTAAGTGTTGATACCAAGACAGAAAATAAGGGTTTAATAAAAAGATTGTTAGCCACCAAGCTGCTAAGTGAGCTGCCTATGACTTGCATTCAAACCCTAAACTGACCAGGATATCTGTTGTTACCATAATTTCAGTATCAATCATGATATTTCACTAAGGAACTTTTTAAAACCCTTGCTTTAAACCCAGGCTTAAAAAAACAAACAAACAACAGTTTTGGGGATGGTATAGACCAGGCAAACAGAGGAAGAGTCTAACAGTTTCCTGAAGAGCTATCTACATTTCACTTTATTCCACTGTAACTGCCAAAGCCTGTAAAATACATGGCATGTTATCAAATATAAATACCCAGCAAAGCAGTATCTTTAAGCCGGGAATGATGGGAAGAGAAGCAAGAGACCTGGATTCTTTGTTCTATCACTAACAAGTCCCTTCTAGCTCCAAAATGCCATCATTCTAAAGTTCTTTAAAATTCTTCTCTTTTTTTTTCAGTGAAAAAGAGAAAGGAGTCTTGCAATTATTAAAAAAAAATTTTTTTAAATAAAAAACCCTTACCTTCCATCTTGGAGTCAATACTGTGTATTAGCTCCAAGGCAGAAGAGTGGTATGGGCTAGTCAATGGGGGTTAAGTGACTCACCCAGGGTCACACAGCTGGGAAGTATCTGAGGCCAGATTTGAACCCAGGACCTCCCATCTCTAGGCCTGGCTCTCCATCCAATGAGCCACCCAGCTGCCCCCTATTCTTGCTATTATAAATTTGTTTTTAAATATTTACCTTCCATCTTCGAATCAATACCATATTCAGGTTTCCAAGGCAGAAGAGTAGTAAGTGCTAAGCAATGAAGTTAAGTGCCTTACCTAGGGTTATACAGATAGGAAGTTGTCTGAAGTCAGATCTGAACCCAGAACCTCCCATCTCTAGGCCTGGCTCTCTATCCACTGAGTCACCTATCTGCCCTCACAATTAAACATTTAAAGAAAATTTGTGTTTTAAAGCTCTGAGCCCTTGGGAATAGCCCAAATGCCAGGTGGACTGCAGGAAGTGAATGAAAAAGCAAAAAGGAAAGATGGAAGGAAGCTGATATCTTGGTCTCCTCATTTGGCCTGAAACTGGTTTTGCTTACCATTCTCTGTAATGTAAAAAAGTAAATTTCCTTTAAAACAAAGACTAAGGACATAGAGCTGCACCATGGTGGTCTGCAGACTTGTAGAATCACTAAATAATAGGGCTGAACACATGGCTCAACCCACTAGCAAAAACTGTTCTGACCCCATTATAGGATCATATGGTCCGGATGGAACTCCAATGGTCATTTAGGTCTTCAGGTTCATGGATTTAATTCCCCCAGAGAAAATGTTTTCATTAAAGGTGCTTGGGAAAAAAAAAACAAAAACATTTTCCTATTTTAAAATACCATCAGAATATGAAAAGAAGAAACCAGATAAAACAAGCCAGAAAAGATGGGAATTATTACTCATTTTTCTTTTTTTCTTTTAAAATTTACTTATTTATAATATTTTTCCATGGTTACAGGATTCATAGTTTTTTCTACCCCTCTTCCCTCCCCACTCCTTCGGCTGACAAGCAATTCCACTGGGTTATACCTGTATCATTGTTCAAAACTTGGAATTATCACTATTACATATGAATGATAAAAAACAAGAACAAAAAAACCCAAGCTATACATAGTAGGAAATATAAACAAATTGAAGCTCACGCTTACATATATAATGCCTTTTTTGCTTTTTCTTTGTATATTAAATTGTTCATATTGGCTGATGTTTATTGAGTTGGAGTTTATAGGACAGCCAGATGATGCAGTGGATAGAGCACCAAGCCTGGAGTCAGAAAGACTCCTCTTTCTGAGTTCAAACCTAGCCTCAGACTAGTTGTGTGACCCTGGGCAAGTCACTTAACCCTGGCTGCCTCCGTTTTCTCATCTGTGAAATAAGCTGGAGGAGGAAATGGCAAAACATTTCCATATCTTTACCAAGAAAACCTCAAATGGGGTCCCCAAGAGGTGCATAGGACTGAAAATAACTAAACATTGAGTTCCTAATAAAAAACAAAAAAACATTTTTCTGTAAAGAAAGTAGAGTGAACATAGTCCTAGTTTATATCATTTATTAATGCTATCAAATGTGGGGAGCAGAGAAAGAATACAAGAAAATCAGTCGTAATCCCCTCTTTATTATTTCACAGATTGTCTCCTACCCACCTCTTCTTCAGTCTTAATTGTCTGCCACTCTAGGCTTCCGTTTCATCTTAAGAGTCTAAATTCAATTCTATATGGTCAGACCTGGCCCTGTAACTGGGAGGAATGAGTATGGACACTGCTGGTCTTGAGCAAGTGGTCACTTCTGTGGGGTGATCTCAGGATCATTTCATCGTCCTCTCTGCTCCCCTCCCCATGTTTGCTACAGTACTTGAAACCCCATAGTTGAAGATTCATTTCTTTGGGTTAAAGCATCACCCTCCTCTTTTAAAATGCAAACTGAGCTAGGAGTAAAAGGATGCATTTTTATAGTTTTCTTCTTCCATCTTGACAACCTTTCCCAGCCTGAACACGCAAGTATTTTTATTCCCATCTGATAGATGAAGAAACTGAGTCTCAGAGAGGTGAGGCAATTACATGGTCACAAAGTTAACAAGGAGCCTCAAACTCAGGTCTTCAGATTTCTTGTCTGGATTTTTCTTTACTAGCCAAGACTGGAAGTGAAGTCCGCATCAGGTATTTTCACAGCAAGCCAAATAGAGAGCCTATGGGAATCATTTTTGATGAAAGGGAGGAAGGAAATACAATTATGGAGAACCAGACAGAAATGTCCACAGAGGGAATGCCTGGATTTCATGCAGAAGTGAGAGGCTCTGAGCCATCTGGGAATTGCCCAAATGCCAGGTGGGACTGCAAGAAGAGAATGAAAAAACGGAAAGGAGAGATGAAAGGGAGCTGATTTCTTGATCTCTTTCATCATTTGACCTTGACAGGTTCTGGATCCCGTTCTCTATAATCTGGAAAGTAAACTTCCCTTATAACATAATGACGAAGAATATAGAACTACACTCAGGTGTTCCCTAGACTTACAGAAGCACTAAATAACAGAGCTGAAAACATGGTTCAGCCTGCTGCTAAGACATGCAAAAAGCTTTTAAAACAATCACCTTAAATACTACCTTTCAGGTTCCTGTGTGTGAATCTGTTATCCTCATGGTGTTCTTTTCCCCCCTCAGGCAGCATTTCCCAGCTGTCACTTAGTATATTGCCAGTTTTCCTTTACACACTCTCAGTGCAACTGGGGAAAGCAGATCTATTTAAATGTTATTTTAAGCAAAACGGGGAAGGTCAGCCAGTTGTCTCTCCTCCCAAGATCAATGCACATTCTAAATCCAGTATCACTGATTTGGGCATTTTCAATTGTTTATCACTTGAGGGCAGCTAGGTGGAATAGTAGAGAGAGTCAGGAAAACCTGATTTCAAATCTGGTCTCCAATATTTATTAGCCATGACTGTAGGGCAGTCATTTACCTTTAGTTTCTGTAAAATGATGATAGTAACAGCCCCTATCTCGTAGGGTTGTCATGAGGATCAAATGAGATAATACTTTATAAAGTGCCTGGCACACAGTAGATGCTATATAAATGTTAGCTATTATTATTATTATTTTGTCTTCAGTCATTCATTTCTAATTCTTCATGATCTCATTTGGGGTTTTCTTTTCTTTTTCTTTCTTTCTTTCTTTCTTTCTTTCTTTCTTTCTTTCTTTCTTTCTTTCTTTCTTTCTTTCTTTCTTTCTTTCTTTCTTTCTTTCTTTCTTTCAAACATTATTTTATTTGGTCGTTTCCATACATTATTCACTGGAAACAAAGATCATTTTCTTTTCCTCCCCTCCCCCCCCCCCTTTCCCTCTCCCATAGCCGACGCATGATTCCACTGGTTATCACATGTGTTCTTGAATCAAACCCATTTCCCTGTTGTTGGAATTTGCATTATAGTGTTCATTTAGAGTCTCTCCTCAGTCTTATCTCCTCCAACCCTGTAGTCAAGCAGTTGCTTTTCATCGGTGTTTCTACTCCCACAGTTTATCCTCTGCTTGTGGGTAGTATTTTTTAGATCCCTGCAGATTGTTCAGGGACATTGCATTGACCCTAATGGAGAAGTCCATCACCTTCGATTGTACCACAGTGTATCAGTCTCTGTGTACAATGTTTTCCTGGTTCTGCTCCTTTCGCTCTGCATCACTTCCTGGAGGTTGTTCCAGTCTCATTTGGGGTTTTCTTGACAAAGATATTTGGGTGCTTTGTCATTTCCTTTTCCAGCTCATTTTCCAGATAAGTAAACTGAGGGCAAAGAGAGTTAAAAGACTTGCCCAGGGTCACACAGCTGATGTCTGAGGGGATTTCAACTCAGATCTGTCTTCCTGATCCAGACCTAGTGCCCTTTCACTGTACCACCTGGATGTTTCCTCAGAACTTGGCTCCCCTTCTTCCTTGATGACTTTTGAGAATTAGACATTCATATATTTCTAAATAGAGAATACAGTTTCTTTGCTGCAGTTTGAACTCCTTCCTTCAACTTCTCCCTTCCTGTGCTGGGAGCCATCAGGAAAAGCAAATTGATGCTCTCTGCTCCCTCGCCTCATCCCCTCAATGTACCTAAGCTTGCTCTTCTGTCCCCTCCAACCCTGTCCTTTCACTGAATGGCTAAATGTTTCAAAGCCCTTCTCGTAAAGTATGTTATCCCCACTCCTCTGCCCGCTTTCTGAGATGACAATCTCATTACAATAGCACAAAAATGGCACTGTAATGAATTCTGGAGCCATAGTGGCACCAGATGGGGCCAGTGTAATTGGTACTCCATTGGGCAACAAATACAGAGCCAGCCATCACTAATGCATTTGGCTACTTAAAGTCCTTTATGCAGTTTTAAAGCTTCTTAAACTCACATATTTTCAGAGGTAAGAGTTGACTAACAGACCAGCTCTCTCACAGTGAGTGGAAGATTTTCAAAAGCACAAAAACATGCATGTTTCTCTTGGGGAATCCACCAATTTTAGTCTCCTGTGGTAGGCAATTAGTAGAGCACAAAGCAGAGAAATCCAGGCTCCTTTTGGATTTGGGTTTGCTCTATTATCTTGATTCTTTGATCAGTGAGACTCAGTGCAAGAAAAACCAACATCCAAAGAGGATGCCTAGATTCAAAAGCATCTGACACCAGTTTGATGAGACAGTTAAGGTAGTTAGTTGTCATAGCCATTTGTGAGGCTGCTAATGATCCAATGACCATTCTTTTTTTAATGAATCAATGATTTTAGTAATATCACTTTTCACTGTATTTTGTGTGACAAAATTAATTCCTGGAGAAGGTCTAGACCTTAAATAAAATTTTCAGCAAAATTAATTTCCCTTTTTGACTTTCAAAGCTTGAAATGTTTCTGGGTAATTCTCAAAGATGATCAAAAGACTGTGGAGGCTGAGTGCTTTAGAAACCACAGAAGAATATGGTAAGACCCACAGAGCACCCTGTTCTTCTATAATAATGGCTTACTGAGAATTTCTGGTTTCTGGGTTCCTTGAAGAGTAGTGCTGAACAAGTAGCTTTCTCTCTCTATGGCAACAATAGCTAAGTACCATGGAATGCAGTTAGTGTAGATTGTGGACCAAGTAGCTTGGGTTTTGGGGAATGTCTCTAGAGACAAATGACATTAGAATCACAAAATCATGGGATCTTAGAATGTGATCATAGAGTAAAAATTCCTGGAGTGGGAAGAAATTGAGGCCTGGCTGTATCTTTAGAGTCACTGCTAAAAAGCTTTGGGATCTCAAGCGACTTCACCTCTCTGCTCATTCATTCATCATCTTACTTTATAAAATGAAGGGTTTAAACAAGATAATCTAAAAAGTTCCTTCTTGATTCAATTTCCTAGTCTTCTATAACCATTTATTACTTTCAAATACATATAATAACTTGAACCAAATGCTCTTGAAAGGGTGCTAAGTATGGGTCCCATAGTAGGTTTCAAAGATTAGATAAAATTCATGCTTAATTAATATATTAATTATTTGCATGCTCTTAGAATACTTGGAAAAACAATTTGTTTTCTAAAGAAGATTTAAGATTTGCTCCATCTACACGAAGTGATCTTATTTACACATTTCATTTGCTTTAGAAACCCTTTATTTATAGATAATATAAAGGCAAACTTCTGCCTAATGCAGGTCAAAGTAAAACCAAACTTAAGTTAGAGACATCTATTTTATAGAAAATAAGATGAGGTTTTACAGTAAAGGCATGATCTCAGCTTCTTTAGTTGTAAAATGAAAGTAATGGAAAGGTGAGTCTCTCAAAGTACGGAAGTGTTCCAATTCTGCCTATATACATACCTAGATGATATGGCATGCAATATTTCAGGAGTTGCAGTGGACAGAGTGCCAGACCTAGAGTCAGGAAGATTAATTTTTGCAAATTCAAATCTGGCTTCAGACATTATTAGATGTGTGACCCTGGGCAAGTCACTTAACCCTGTTTGACTCAGTTTCCTCATCTGTAAAAGGAACTAGAGAAGAAAATGGAAAACTACTATAGTATCTTTGCCAAGAGAGCCCCAAATGGGTTTGTAAAGAGCCAGACATGCCTGAACAACTGAACAACAAAGTGTCTAAAATAGTGTGGGTATCTAAGTTAGTCAGATGTAAACTAAAAACCAAGGAGCAGTTAGGTGGCTTAGTGGATGGAGAACCAGGCCTAGAGATAGGAGGTTTTGGGGTCAAATCTAACCTCAGAAACTTTCTAGCTATGGGATCCTGAATGAGTCACTTAATCCCAATTTGCCCAGCCCTTAGTACAAGTCGGCCTCAGAAATGATACTTAGTATCTATCAATTGTTAAAAAATTTTGATTTTTAAAAGTATTTTTCCATGGTTCCATGATTCATGTTCTTTTCCTCCTCTCTTCCCTCTCCCTTCCCAGAGCTGACAAACAATTCCAATGGGTTATACATGTACTATCACTCAAGTGTCTATCAATTCTGAGACATCAGGTAAAGAGTTTTGATAAAAAATAAAACAAAACAAAAACCAGTGTCCAATTCATTTTCACTTTGCAAAAATGAAAATAGTATTTCAAAAGGTAACCACTAAGAATCAAAACCCTCCACAGATAAAAAAAAAGAATTTGTTCAGGGTTTATTTTTGACATAAACTTCCAACCCATGCCATCAGAGAGCAACTAGCAAAATTAATGAATGGTCTTCAAGGTTATATGTCTAAAACTTCCTTAGTTTAATTAAAGAATTCCTGTCTCCCTTATAAGCAATCAGTAAATAAAAGTGGTTTTTCAGATCTTTTTCAAACAAAGAATCCAAACATTTCCCATTTACCACATGATTTCTATGATCATCTGCTTCTCTGTTTGCTTCTATTCTAAACGGAGGAGTGGAATTCTATTGAGAAGTAGGTAAGAAAGTAATAAAGAAAAAAATTCTGGTCAATAGGATTAAAAAAAAAAGAATTTTAAACCCTTACATTCCATCTTTTTTTCCCCCCTTAAACCCTTACCTTCTGTCTTGGAATCAATACTATGTATTGGTTCTAAGTCAGAAGAGTGGTAAAGGCTCCCAGCTGGGAAGTGTCTGAGGCCAGATTTGAACCTAGGACCTCCCATCACCTTACCTTTGATCTTAGAATCAATACTATGTATTGGTTCCAAGGCAGAAGAGCGGTAAGGGCTAGGCAATGGGGGTCAAGTGACTTGCCCAGGGTCACACAGCTGGGAAGCATCAGAGACCAGATTTGAACCCAGCAACTTCTGTCTCTAGGCCTGGCTTTCAATCCACTGATGATGCTCTTCCCCCCACCCCCACCCCCACCCCCCAATCTGCAATAGGATTTTAAAATGATAGACTATAACACTGTAGTGGTCAAAGGGCATGATGTAAACTTTTAAAAAGGAGGCTCTAACATTTTTCTCTTGCCCCTAAGAATCACAGTCAATTTAATATTCCCATTTATTTTTGGTCGGAAGGCTACACAGAGCCCATGGTTTATTACCTGATATTAAAGACCCCAAAGATATATTTAATCAGGTCTGTGTCTATGAATTTATAAGTATTTGGGGAATTAAAAACTAAAACAGAGACCTCCAAAGAATTTGAATGCTTTGAAAAGTAATATGTACATTATGATCAAATGTCCCCTGTTCAACATGGCCTCTGAAGTATCTCAGCTCTCTTGGGCACTGGCCGCAGGCTAATTCGCACTCATTGGATGCCAGATGATAGCTGTGTCTATAGGCAGGAAATGAGCCAATGGCACGTCAGCCCATTCAATCATTTCAACCCCTCAGGATAATTAGTTGGTTGCAGTGCAGTCCAGCACTAACAACAGTTATGGGTAGTAAAGAGGGCCAACCAGATCACAGATTTCTTGCTGTGGTACAGCTTCAGAGTGATGGTTATTGTTGGAATGAATAATGCTCCCCTTCTTTCAGGGGAAGAAGGCAATCCTATTTTCAAAAGGCCACCACAACGTTTTGGTATCAAGAATCATTGTTTTCTTAAACTTGAAGATGCCCATCTTTCCATCACTGAGTTAGAATATTAGTAAATAAAAAATACTTCATATCATCATCAGCAGACAAGGCAAAAACTAAACAGAATGTATGTATGGCCATGTTGGCAAGGACTCTTGATTAAACCTCTACAACATCTCACCTCGTCCCCTTTTTCCCATTCCAGCTGGGGCAGGCCCCCATCACCCCTCACCAGCCTCCTCTAAGAATACCTCTTCCCTGATTCCAGTCTTTCCTTTCCTCAATCTATTCTTCTTCAAAGGGTCTGACCGTGCTCACACCCCTCCTCAAAGACCTTCAGTGACTCCTCTTTGCTAGTAGGATGAAAGACAGACTTCCCAGCTGCCATTGAATCTCCTGTTCAGTCCAGCTCTAAATGACCTTTTCTGAATCATTTCATACCAATCTCCTTCATGAATCTAGATTCTAACCAAACCCAACTATACTACTTAAAAGCTATTCCCTTTGTTCTCCACCCCACCTCCCTCTTCAAGCCCTTCATTTAATCTTTCCTCCCATACCTGGTGTATTCTGTCTTGGAATGATTATCTTCTTTCAAGATTTAGCTCAAGGGCTACAAAGCCCCCAGTTGTCAATGATCACTTCCTTTTCAAATGATCTTTTATTGGCTTAAATGTTTTCATGCCATACTGTCTCTTTCCTCTTTGCTCTACTCCTAGAAGCCAGGAACTGTTTTGGTTTTGTAACTGTTGTACCTAAGCACTTTTGTATAATAAAAATTAAATCTGGCTGAATTACCAAAGCACAATATACTGTATCATCTCCCCTCTCCTCTCCCCAAGAAATATTACCAAAGGGCAGCTAGGTGGATAAAGTGCCAGGCCTGGAGTTGGAATGACCTGGGTCCAACTCTGGCATCAGACACTTCCTAGTTGTTTGACCCTAGGTGAGTGAGTCACTTAACCCCATTGCCTAGCCTGTGCCACTCCTCCGTCTTAGAATTGATACTAAAACAGAAGGTAAGGGATAAAAAAAAAAGAACAAGAAATTATGGAAGATATTTCATTGTGCTTATCTTTTTATTTATTTTTACCAATTACATGTAATAAATTTCCACACAAGTTTTTCTAAGTTATATGATCGATCTTATCTTCTTTCTCTCTTCCCTTCCCCTCCCAGTTCTGGCAGATCATTTGATCTGGGTTATACATGTATTATCACGTTAAACATATTTCGTATTGTTCATTTTTATAAGTGAGTAATCTTATAAAATCAAAATCTCAAAACATAAACCGATAAATAATTGCAAAGTCATATGCTTTCATCTTCATTCTGACTCCAAAAGTTCTTTCCTGGATCATTGTATTGCCCATAATAGTCAAGTCTATCCTCATTGTGTTTATCTTAATATGGCTTCTTGGGCTTCCTGCATATTACCCCCTGTTAACATTACTATTTCATGATATTTAAGAAGGCTATTTATTTTGAAAATGAAAAGCAAATATCATTATGTTTTACTTTTTTTTTTTAAACCCTTATCTTCCGTCTTGGAATCAATACTGTGTATTGGCTCCAAGACAGAAGAGTGGTAAGGGCTAAGCGATGGGGGCCAAGTGACTTGCCCAGGGTCACACGGCTAGGAAGTGTCTGAGGTCAAATTTGAATCTAGAACCTCCTGTCTCTAAGCCTGGCTCTCAATCCACTGAGCCACCCAGCTGCCCTGTGTTTTACATTTTAATGAAGATGGTGTGTCATAGTGCATAAAGAGATGGCTTTGGGGCCAGGAGGACCTAGGTTCAAGTCTTTGACATTTCCTGGCTGTGTGACTCCCATTAAAGGTAAAGTATTTAACCTCTCCTCGCTCCAGGCAACTCTTTAAAACAAGGTGTCGAGAAGATTGGTAGAAATTCCTGACTAGGTGTTACCTAACCCAGTGAAATCACAGGTCTATTCTTTATTGTTTCAATCTTACTTTTTGGTAGGAGCATAGATTTAGACCTGGAAAGCCATCTGGTACAAACTTTTCATTTTACAGATAAAGAAACTGAGGTGATCTGTCCAAGGTCACACAGACTGTGAGTGCAGTTGGGGGTTAGGGTCAACTATTGCGCATATAGCCTAGGTAATTAAGGTGGTTATCCCTTTCCTGTCAACAGCTGGCCCATTTTCCTTATTTATTCTCACCCTGGGTTCTACGGTATTCAAGATGTGTTTTGATGTTTCCTTATTAATTACTAAAATTGCAACATCTCTCATTAGTCAATTAGCTCTGAGCTACACCCCAGCCTATTAAATATTATTTATTTAATAAACCAGAGAAACCTATTTTCCTAAAAATAAGCTTATGCTCATTTCTCTAAACAAAAATCCTTTATTTCTAGGTATCATTAAGGATGTTGGCTATGCTATTAACAGTGTGATCAACAATAAAGCAAAAGTATAAATATTTATAATATATCTGCCATGAAAAAGATCACAACCAAAGTCACTTTTTAAAAAGCCCTTACCCTTTGTCTTAGTATCAATTCTAAGACACAAGAGCAGCAAAGACTAAATAACTCGGTTAAATGGCTTGCCCAGGGTCACACAACTAGAAAGTGTCTTGAGACCACATGTGAACCCAGGTTCTCCCAATTCTAGGCATGGCGCTCTATCCACTACATTACTTAGGTGCTCCCAAACTCACTACAATTGCTAACTTTCTTCAATTTCAGACATCCACTATTCAATTTTCTCAAAAAACGAATTCAAGGATTTTCTCAAGAATACTCTTTCTTTCTTCCCAAGGGTTAAACTCAGTTCTCTCAGGAAATAAGCTTTCTTAAGCCCTTTTCTTTTTTCTCTTTCCAACCATCAGAATTAAGTCTCTCCAGAATGATGGCTAAATTGTTTCATCACAGAAGGATAGTGTTAAATCCTCGCACAGAGATTCCATTGCCTCTTAAAGATACAGAAACAGTATCTATAGTCTTTTGTGGGAGAGATCATTGAAGCTAGGGTTAAAGAAACATCAGGAGTGGGATTTGAACCTAGATCTCCTAACCCTAGAGCACTGTACAATCCTACCTTCCCTGTCTTCCCCATTCCTCCTCTATTCAATAGGATGGGCCTCACACTGTGTTTATGCATCCCTGTTTATGTTCAGTGAACAGGTAGAACAGCTACCTCTCTAATCATACAATGAAGGGAGTGACTCTGTAAATGTCCCCCTACCTAGGTTGGCAGTCTGCCATCTACATGGTGTGGGTGGTGGGAAAGGACAGGCAAAGAACAACAATAAGCACCCTACTTTCCCAAAACCAGATTCGGATCCTATGTACCCAGTGTGTCTGGTGCCTTCATGTTCCTCGTTCCCTTGAGTCCCTGAAAACCATGTTGTAGGTCAGTAATGAAATTTTGAAGCCAACAGCTGCCTGAAAAGCAAAATAGATGTGAAGAGAACCACACTGACAGCTTACTAAATAGGAGAGAGACAGACATATAGAGACACACAAAGAGAGAGAAAGAGAAACAGAGACAGACACAAAAAGAGAGATAGTCAGAGATAGAGGCCCAGAGAGAGATAGAGACAGAATTATTGTATTGTGCATTAATGTACTTAAAAAATACAAACCCTTACCTTCAGTCTTAGAATCTGTGGATTGGTTCTAAGGCAGAAGAGCAGTAAAGACTAGGCAATAGGGGTTAAGTGACTTGCCCAGGGTCACACAATTAAGAAATGACAAAAGCCAGATTTAAACCCAGGACCTCCCATCTCAAGAGCTGGCTCTCAATTCACTGAGCTCCCTAGTTTCCCCCAATTTATATACTTTTACAATACTCTGTAGTAGGGTGAAAAATACTTCAGGAAAATGTGATGGTATTGTTTTCAGAGAAATTATTGTTCTCTATTCCAGATAATAAGGAAATGTCTCACCCTTTATTTTCAAATCAATCATTCAATCAACAAGTAATCAATAAAGCACCTAATCTATGGAACTTTTGCTCCTTTGAACTACATTTGATACCTATTTTCTTTCCATACACTGAGTTCACTCTATCTCCCTTGAATGACTACATAAAGGGAGACGAAGACAAACTTACAAAAACTCAGTTCCAAAAAAACTCTTTAAAATGTAATTTGAAAACAATTTCTTGTTATACCCATTTTAAATGCCATATTAAAATTTACAAAGTAGCATTAATCTAAAATAACAGGAAATTATGATCTAGGCACCAGGAATAAGTACTGACCACATTTTCGAGAGTTTAATTTTTGCTGGAGGCAATTTCTGGTTTTACTGCTCCTGTATATGTGCAGAAACATGTATACTTCTACTGCGGGCCAAGAAAACCTCGCAGTTGGGCTTCATCCCGCCTCTGCTGCTTTAAGGCCAAATGTAATTCTATCGGTAAGATGCTTATGCCTTTACTCTAGCGATCCTCTCACTGCTTTCCTGGAACACGGCATGAAGATAGTTGCTAAGGAGAGATGGGGGTGAGAACTAGATTCCTTTGGTGATAGCTTGGAAGAAGCAGTCTTAACAAAGATTCATTTTACTAAGTGCCTTCCACAAGGCTCGGAAGGACGAAGAGGGCTGATGAACAGAAAGCCAACTGCTTACTAGCCCCAGTTGCTTATTAATAAGGTTCCTGACTAATAAAGTTAATATTTATAGTGCCTAGTTTAAAGGACATTACCTCATCTTTCACTTTGACACTCCAGTCATCTTTTCATCCTGTGTAACATCTAGTCCTCTTTTCAGTGAAAGATAATCAGTGATCACAGATCCCAAATGGCCCATCTGTCAGCACGTTACAGAAGAAATTGAAGCATTGGGAGGGATATTGAACAAGATGCCCTTGAAGGTTCCTTCCAACTCTGAGGTTCTAGAGTTCTGGGATTTGACTTTGGAAGCCATAAATATCTATCAGAATTCCTAACAGACCAAAGAATGGGGAGGTTATCCTGTCATTCCTGGTTTGCATGTTTAATCTGTTTGATGTTGAAAGGTCTCTCTCGACTTCTGTGAGTGTCAGCACATACCATGTTGTTGTCTGTGTGTGGAAGAACTAAACATATGCCAACAGAAGAAAGGAAAGGTGGCCTTCTCCCTTAACAGAGAGCCTGCCTTCATTAGAAGCCCTGCTAGAATTTACTTGGGGGCACATCATTCCCTTCTTTCTACCAGAGGTTAGCTATTTTCAGCAGAAAACTTTCCATGATCCTTGTCACAAGGGAGATGCGGGTTTCAGTTCTACAAAGCTTTAGGCCTTTCTCATATCTGCCCTTACCACAGATATGCCTGATTGTAAGAAAACCAATTGTAAAACGATGCCCACGTCGGTCTCCCCAGATGAAGATGGGGGTAAAGTGAACTGATTGTTTTCTCCAACATTATCAAAGCAATCAATGGCAAGAAAAGATGAGTGTGCATGTTGCCATTTTTTACTGATTTTCTCCTCTATTTATTCTCTCTGCCCCAGCACCCCCCTCCCTCCCCAAATGTGGCTTGCCATGAGATTTTAACTCACAAGGCAGCTGCAATTTTAAAAGTGACTGGAATGAGAGGTTGCTGGCATGCAGAAGTCTGTCACAGCAGAGCCAAGACACATAGAAAATCTTGAAATATTCAAAGTTTGTTCTCTGATACCCTCTCCTCGGACCCATCAGGCCCTTGGGATTTTCATGATTTTTCCTCTCCTTGTTAGCAAAACGTGCTTAAAAACTTATCAGAAGCATTCATTCATTCAACAAACAGTTATTAAGCCCTGATTATGAGTAAGGCACTATAATATAAGCTGTGAGAGATACAAATGCAAAGAAGTTACTGTCCTTGTCCTCAAGAAGCTTTCAATTTAAGTAGCAGAAATGAAACAGGAATGCATAGGCATGTCTCCAAAAAATTTTTTTATATATATGTATATGCCAGCAGCACGTATCAGCACATGGAGCCCACACTAGGCATGCCTATGTATTATTATATACCAGGTGTTGTGCTAAGCTCTGATGACATAAAAAAGGAGAAAGACAGTCCCTGTCCTCAAGAAGCTTACAATCTTGGGCGCAGCTGGGTGGCTCAGTGGATTGAGAGCCAGGCCTAGAGTTCAAATGTGGCCTCAGACACTTCCTAGCTGTGTGACCCTGGGCAAGTCACTTGACCCCCATTGCCTAGCCCTTACCACTCTTCTGCCTTGGAGCTGTGTACACAGTATTGACTCCAAGAAGGAAGGTAAGGGTTTAAAAAAAAAAAAGAAGCAGCTTACAATCTAATAGGGAAAACAAAATAAAAGCAAATTCATACAAAACAAGCTATATAGAACATAAATAGGAAATAACTAACAGAGGGAAGGCACTGGCATGAAGAGGAGTTGGAAAAGGCTTCCTGTAGAAGGTGGGATTTTAGCTAAGCCTTCAAGAAAGTTGTAGTAAGGAGGGAGGGCATTGGGAGGCAAAGGAGACAGCTAAGGAAAATCCTTGGAGCTGAGAGACAGAGTGTGGAACAGCCAGGAAGAAGGCAGACCCACTAGCAGGCCAGTACAGTAATTAAGGAGCGAGGGGACGAGGGCCTGCACTAGAGTGATGGCGGTCCCAGAGGAAAGGGCAAGGTATATTTGAGCATTGCAAAGGTAAGATTTCCTTGGCAACAGCTTGAATTTGGGGGATGGGGGTTGAGAGATGTGCAGGATGACTTCTGGGTTGTGAGCCTATGGATCTGGGAGGAGGATGGCCTTGCTTTCTATAGTAATAAGGAAGGTGGGGAAGGGGAAGGGGAGGATTGGGGGAAAGATAAAACAGTTGTGTTTTGGAGAAATTAAATGTGAGGTGACAATTGGACATGGTAGCTGAAAAGGAAGGGGTGCACTGGAGCGATATCACAAAGAAAAATCTGCAGGGTCTGGCAACTGATTAGAAGTAGAGGTTGGAGAAGAGGGAGGAAACAACTGGCATCCTAAGACTAAGCATGATTGAAGCATAGTAGTACTAACAAAAATTAGGAAGTCAGGTGGAAGAGCTGATTTGGGAAAGCAGAAGATGAATTTGAGCCTCTGGAAAAGCTGTAGCAATGCATCGTCAGGATCTAGTTGAGGTCTATTTTACAATCTCCCATACATGGACACTTCCTGCTTCTCCAGAACACCCCACTCTAATGAATTCAGGATTTCCTATGGTCTATATGCATGGGTATATTTAGGTAGAGAGCAACTAGTGGCTAGAGTGCCAGCCCTGGAGTCAGGAAGACTCATTTTTCTTGAGTTCAAATCTGATCTCAGGCACCAGCTCTGTGACCCTGGGCAAGTCACTTATCCCTATTTGCCTCAGTTTCCTCATCTGTAAAGGAAATGGCAAACTGCTCTAGTATCTTTCCCCAAAAGACCTCAAATGTGATCATGAAAAGTTGGACATGACTGAAAAAAATAGTTAGATGCATTTTTCTCATGCCTAGATAGCAAATGAAATGTAGAGCTGGCATATTTTACTCTTAATGTTTTTTTTTGCCCTTTTGAATTTGTTTTTGTTAGAACAAGACCCAGAAGGGCCCAGTATAGTAGAAAGGACATTGGATTTAGTGTCAGAGGCCCAGAGTTTGAATTCTCATCCTGCTATTTGCACCACCCTGGGAAAGCCACAACTTCTCAAGGCTTCTGTTTCCTCTCATGTAAAAGGAGAGCATCTGACCAAGGTTCTAAGGTTCCTGCGAGCTCTAAATCATATGATCCTACTTGCTGCTTCTCATTTAATCTGTGAATGTCCTTTTTCACCCTCCAAGGCAGGTTTGGAGCTGGTTTTTAAAAGTCTCCTTTCAACTTCCTTCTGAAAACCAGTTTGGACAAGGAGAACAAAACAAAGTAGCCACCAATTTCTCTGCAGTCCCAGGTATTTGACTGCAGTTGATCAACATCTTAAAAGTAAAAACTTTTCTTTAAAAATTAGAAGCAGGTTAGAGGGAGAGAAAGCAGTTTGGTAAACAGCATGCCTTAACTGATGGCCATGGTTATCGCCATGGTATGAATCATTTGCTTTCCAGAGGACGGAAAAGAATCATCTACAAGGTGTTTTCCAGTCTTACATTCTATGACTTTAAGGCTATCCTGATGGAGAGCAAGGCAGGTTAGCTGCCACAGGATTCTGAAGAATGAATTAATTCAATGTCTCAGAAACAAAAAAATTGAGGTCTTTCAGGAAAGACAAATGCACTAGCTGAAGTTATTTGACTAATAAAATTCACAATGCCTGGCACATAGTAGGTGCTTGAAATGCTTATTGATTTGTTTTTATCCTGTTTTCAACAATCATTTATTAAACACCTTCTCTGGACTTTACTTCAATTTCTTCTCCCAATTCTTCTTTAAAGTATGCTCAAGGGCTCTATTGGTGGAATGTAAGCTCTGGCAGGTCCTACCAAAATGGAATGACTCTGGATAGTGATTGACTGAATGCCTGTCACCTGAGAACCAGCTTCACCAAATTCAAGAGGATTCATTACCAAGTTAGCCAAAGGGTGATGAATTCTGCCATAACAACTGGCCAAGACCATCTGCAAAGCAACTGAGGAAACAATTTGTTTTGTTGGGAGTAGGAGGAGAATGTTCTTATCTACATGATCATGGATCCCTAAAGTACTGGAATGTAGTATAAGCATTGGAATATACATATAGTAAATGTTTCACTGTTTCCCTAGTAGACCAAAAGGCTAATGGTCATATATATTTCCAGGCTATATCTAATCACATTAAGCTAGTTTAAAACTACCACCAGTTAGTAAATGCCAATGGATCCACTACTCCACCCTAGACACTAGAAAATGTTAGAAATATTCACAGAGCAGCCAGGTGATTCAGTCGATAGATTGCCAGTCATAGAGATGGAAGGTCCTGGATTCAAATTTGACCTCAGACATTCTTGGCTGTGATTCTGAGCAAATCACTTAATCCCCATTACCTAACTCTTACCACTCTTCTGCCTTAGAACCAATACACAACATTGATTCTTAGATGGAAGGTAAGGATTTAAAAAAAAAGGAAAGGAAAGGAAAGAAAAGAGGAAAGGAAAGGAGAGGAGAGGAGAGGAGAGGAGAGGAGAGGAGAGGAGAGGAGAGGAGAGGAGAGGAGAGGAGAGGAGAGGAGAGGAGAGGAGAGGAAAGAAAAGAAATATTCCCTCTCTTTCCAAATAGTTGGACTCTACTTGGTTTAAAATGTGGTGGAAGTGCTTTTCCCAGGGTAGTTCAAGGGAAAAGAATATTCACTAAAATGGATTTTTGCAATTACTACAGAAAGATTGTTTTTAGAAGCACTTCATTTTTATTTTAAAAAAAATAAGTTATAGTGATACTCTATTTTTTAGGTTGCCAGTTTCCTCCAGCATCCTTTCACTTTTTTCCCTCCCAGAGTCATCCAATGTAACAAACAATATTATTTAAAAACAAAAAAAAATATTTTTAGCATAACTGATCAATACATTGAAAGAGGAAATATATACAATGTACAATACCTGTGGACATTCCACTACTGTAAAGGGATGAGGTGAGGGGTATCTTCTCATAGCTCTTTTTTTGAGCTATGCTTGTTCTTTATAAAATTTAAGCATTTCATTTTAACCAATCAACTAGGATTCAACAAACCATAATTTATAAGTATTCATTGAATTTTGCAGGAGATGATGGGAGGGAATTCTTGGAACTAAACTTTAGTCTATGCAATGGAGGAGAGAGCTAAGGGATGAAAATGCTAATCACTCCTTTTTTGTTTGTTTTCTGTTTCACCTTCACTTTCCCATTCCTTTATTCATCTTAATCAGTATGGCACAGTAATAAAAGTACTTGCTGTGGAGTCAAAGGACCTGAATTCAAATCCTGCCTTTCATGCTTATTTTCCATATGACTTTGATTTGAAGAAGCTCATGGCCAGATTAGCCACATGGTGATGAGATATTCAGCCATAACAATTGTCCAAGAGGAATCTTAATCTGCTTTAATAGGGGTTAGGGTAATGAATGGAGAATATTCTTACAAATATGGATAATGATTCTTAAAGTAGAAAAGTTTTCCTTTACGAAAACTAAGCTTCCTGGCCTCAATTTCCTCATCTGTTAAATGAAGGAATTAGATTAGATAGCCTCTGAGATCCCTTTGATCTTTTTGACTTACTTTCTTCCAATTCCACGCTGATACCCCAAATTAATCTCATTTCCCAAGTGGCCAATACAAATTATAAGAATACTACCATCTACCTCTGCTGGCATTTCACTTTGGCATTGAGGTCACTATGGTTCTTCAAACTGTGCCAACAAAGTACCAGCTCAGACAGGTCCTCCCAAGTTTGAAAGACACAAAGGAGTTATAATGGACTTGTTTCTTTTGCCTGAGAAACTATCTCACTGAGTTCAGAGAGGCTTGTCACCAGAAGTTAATAATTTTTTTTCCCCAGCCACAGCAGCTCACAAACGCTGTCTATTAAAGCACAGAATGGTTTTCATTTGAATCAGTGAATGAGGTACCCACACCAATTAAATAATAGCTCCTTGAAATAAACAAGTGCAGGGCAGTTTGCTGGGCACTAGGGATAAGAAAAAGGATGAAGAGCAGAGTCTCTGCCCTCCAAGAGCCTAGAGTGTTGTAGTGGAGAGAGTCACGCATGCCAATAATACCTGTAATTTAGGCAAGAATATAAGCCATTACACTATAGATCTAGATCTAGTGGCAGAAGGGAGACGAAACGGGAGGAATCACTTCTAGCTGGGGGTGGGAATCACCAGGAAAGCTTCATGGAGAAAATGATGTCTGAGATGGGCCTCGAAGACAGTTTCAGAGGGAGAGATGTGGGAAGAGCCTAGTCTAAACAAGTCTCAGGTACACTACTGTCAATATGGCATAGAAAGGGAACACTCCCAAGAAGGAAGAAGAACCATTGATTTAAGTGTTTATCTCTTCAGTGTAAGAGATAAAATTGTTTAAAGGAATGCTTCTGGTTTAATTATGGCAGATCCAATTATGTTTCCATTTGACCAGCATGTGGTGGTTTGGGTCTTTGCCTTTCTTCTAGATTCTAAGTACCTTGAGGACAAGAATTCTGTTTCTTACAGTTCTGTGCCCTAACAAAGCTGATCAATAAATATTGAATGAATAGTAATTCTTCATATAACACTTTAAGGTTTATAAAATACTTTCCTCATAGTAGCCCAGCATGATATGATGGAAACAATAATAACCACCACTTATATGGTGCTTTAAAGCACTTAACACTCATAATTCCTTTGATAGTCTTAACAACCTTGGGAGGATAGGCACTGAAATTATTTGCCCAGGGTCATACAGCTAGGACTGAAATATCTGCCTCAAATTTGAACTCAGGTCTTCCTGACACCAAATATGACACTTTATTCACTGTGCCAGTCTAACAACTTTATGAGTTTTGGCATTAAAGTCGGAGGATATGCATTCAAATCTTGCCTCTGGATGGTAGGATTTTACTTAACTGTACTTGAACCTTCTTTGAATATCACTTTGAAGGTCTCCTTCAATGGATTTACTTAAATGTTATAGTGAATATTCACCAAACACATTAATATCTACAATTGCCCAGAAGATTTAACTGATGTTCAATAAGAGAATCAGTAATCAGCCAACTTAGATAGGAACATACTTGTGATTATATTCCCTCATGATGAAATGCTGATGGACTCTTCACACTTGGAAAGAGAGAGAAAAGGAATGACGGTATGGTCCTGTGTTTTTGTTCTCATTAAATGCTAGAGTGCTCCTGATGCCAACATTGGACATAAGCTTATAGTAAAAAATGTGTTGCAGCATAAACATTAGGATGAACCTATATAATTCATTTTCTTTCTTTTTAAACCAATACCTTCTGTCTTGGAATCAATGGCGTATATTGATTCCAAGGCAGAAGAGTGATAAGGGGAGACAATTGGGGTTAAGTGACTTGTCCAGGGTCCCATAGCTAGGAAGTATCTGAGGCTAGATTTGAACCCAGGACCTCCTAGCTCTAGGTCTGTTGCTTTGTCCACTGAGCCACCAAGCTGCCCCTAGGATTCACTTTCTAAACTCGAGTATTCTTTCTACATGGAAGCAAGTAAAAGTGGCTCACCAAAGAAGGAGGTACACAATAGAACCAAGAAAATTTAAATGTAAATCATATCCCCTAAATATCTGAGTGTTTTCCTGGGGTATCAGCCAGTTTACTGGGAGAAAAGAAGAAAGCTCATCCAAAATATGCAAACTTCCTCCAAGTTTCTCTTTCTGGTTTCTGTTTTCCTTGGCTCTAATCTTACCCTTAATAGCTGTAGTCTTAGAAGACACAAGGATAGCCATTCAAGCATACTTTATTAACATAGGAACTTGAGCTATCTTTTGGGTATAAGTCTGAACGTTATTCTGAAATAAGAAAACCACACCTCAAGGAACCAGAAATTGTTGGCTGGTGACACCAGAATCACCGATTTGGCCCTCAGTTTTCTGGATAAAGTATCAACTGAATATTTCACCATTTATTTAAAACACGGAATTCTATTTTGTTTAACTAAGAGATTGTTATCTCTTAAATCTCTTTGAGATCTAACTCCAGTGAGACCTGTGGTCTAATATAGAATTCTGTTTAACTAAAATCATGCTGACATGCAGTCCTAGATAACAAGATGACTTTCACATGGCACGTAAACCATGAAGGGCAATGTTGTCCTTTCTAAGACCTTCCAGACATTTTAACAGCACAAAGCACTAGCAAGGGGAAAGGGGAAGGAGAGAACAAACATTTGAATAGTGCCTACTATGTGCCAGGCACTATGCTAAGTGCTTTACAATTATTATCTCATTTAATCCTTGCAATAACCCTGGGAAGTAGATGATATTGTTAACCTCATTTTACAATTAAGGAAACTGAGGCAAAAAGCAGCTAAGTGACTTGCCTAGGGTCATACAGTGAATGTCTAAGGTAAGATTTGAACTCAGGCCTTCCTAACACTAGGCCCAGTTCTCTATGAAACATGCCCCCCAAATAATTAAGTAAAATTTGGAATAATCAACTGGTTATAATAATCAACCATATTAGCTTAATTTATTTGTGGAATTCACATACACACATTCACACATAAGCCTTTGTTAAGAATTTCCCTACTTAGCTATATTTAACAATATCAATATATCAAATGACAACTTGTTATCTTCCGGCTATTTAGAATGGGGACATAACTTACCCTTCTCATCAAATCATTCATCTAAAGTTGGATGGGACTTCAGAGGCTATCTAGCTCAACCTCCTTCTCTTAAAGATGAAGAAACTAAGATCCACAGAAATAAAAGTAACTTGCCTAAAGCCATACAGGTACTAAGCATCAGGTGATGCTTTAAATTTGTGTACTCTGATTCCAGAATCAATGTTCTCTACCATATTACCCCTCCCACTAGGCTTCTGCTGGAACAAAATGGGTTAAAAAAAAAGAGAGAGATAGCAATGGGACACGTGACTGGATTGCAAAGGCAGATTTCTGCAAGTTACCAGGCCTGGAAGGACCTCTTGATTCTAACATGCCTTTGCCACTCTCACTTGTGGCTCCAAGAATGTGTAGTACATGCAGTGGTAAAACCATCTCAGCAGATGGTCTAGACCAGGTAGAAAGTAACTGAGGCTTTAAATTTGTCAGCAATCTAGAGGAATGTCCTTCACAAGCATGTGAAGACTTCTTTTGTAGGAATGACTGAATGAGAACCCAACAATCATGAATGTGACTGAAGTAGGAGCTATAAAGTGTGGAAAGGAAAACTAAAGCAAATTCGGGACTTTCTACCACTGAGTTGGAACAAAAGCAGTTGGAGTGTTAGAGAGAAGATATTGACAAGACTGACAATTGGTGGGGGAAGGGGCAACTGGGAGTGGCAGTTGGTCTTGTGACTAGCACTTCCTGGCCCTGGAATGGGCCCTCTCTCTGTCTCTGGATAGAAATGCCTCTATTCCTGAATTTCCCAACTGTGTGCTCTCCTGGATCCCTGTGATCACACTCATCAGACAAAAGGACTTAAGGAAGCAGTTTGAAATATAAGGCTGTTCTTTAGGGGCGTCAGCCCAAAGAGACAGGCCTAACCAGCTCTGAAAGTCAGAACTATCTTCCTCTTGCTATCCACTGCTAAAGACTTTGAACTTAAGAAAGCTAGTATTAGCATAGACAGGAATAAAGGAAACACTCCACCAGCCTGTGAGGCCTGGCCTAAGCTCAAAAGCTGAGAGAGACTCAAACCTCATCTAGGGAAATCCTTCTTCCCTCTTCCCTGATACCTCCCCAATCCAAACTTGTTATTAAAATTTATCTTTATTTGCATATCATAGTCAGATAAGAGGACTAACATTTCAGGGGATATAGAGGGAGCTGAACCTCAGGACAGCCATTCAACTATAAACAGTCCTTATTGGACCCTTGCTGGGTGACCTTGGTCTGGGGAGGCTTGTCCCTCAGGAGGGTCCATGCTTACCTGCTCTGGGGTATCTGCAGCATCAATCCTATGGAGAGACATTCCCTCAGGCTGTCAGAGGTGATCCATTTCTCGGGAACCCCATTTTTCAAAAACAGCCTCTCTTCAGGGGGCATCTCTCTCCTTTTACCTCACCAGAAGTCATATTTCCTCTCTTCCTTCAACTCCTCCATTCCCCACACAAAACCTTCAGTATCCCCTGCTTTTCAATCCCACCTATTTCCCTATAAATATTACAAGAGTACTTAAAAGTCTGGTCAGACATGGAAGAAACCAAGGTCATTCACTGCATCCTGAGCCATCACCAGTTGTCCTAACTTTTATCCTTCCACTGGACCTCAATGATTCTTGGATTTGAAAGTTTTTATTTAATAATTAAAATTAGAATATTTTCCCATGGTTACATGATTCATGTTTTTTCCCTCCCTCCCCATAGCCGACACGACACGCAGTTCCACTGGGTTTTACATGTGTCATTGATCAAGACCTATTTCCATATTATTGATAATTGCCTAGGGGGATCCTTTAGAGTCTACATCCCCAATCATATCCCCATCAACCCATATGATTAAGCAGTTGTTTTTCCTCTGTGTTTCTACTCCCACAGTTCTTTCTCTGGATGTAGATAGCCTTCTTTCTCATAAATTCCTCTGGATTGTCCTGGATTCAATGATTCTTGGAGAGAGAGTGAGGCTAATGACTTCAGACAACTCTGCCTGACTTAAATCCAATTCACATGCAAGTCAAGATATAGCTTATCATGATGTCAATGTTCCTCTTGGAAAACCAGGACAAATACCAGAACAGATTCACACCTTTCAAAGGGGGCAGCATTGCCTTCGCCTGACTGCACACAAAACTATGATCAATAGATTTGGCAAAAGAACACAAAAATAGAAAGTACAATTTTTTGGTTTGTTTGTTTTCAGCTCTCAAGGGTAACAGAAACAGCTAGGTGGTACAGTAGATAGAGCACCAGACCTTTGACTTAGTTTCTTTACTGTAACATGGGGATAATAAGAGCAAACTATTTGGGGGAGTCACAAGGATAGAATGAGATAATATGAGAAATATAAGAAAAATGACAAAGGTACTTTTTCAAATCCTAAAGTATTATGTAACTGCTAGCTATAACTGAATAAGTAGGTTATGGAGTTTCTAGGAAAAAAGGAAGGTAGATGACTCACAACTTGACTGGACTAGAAAAGCATGAGATGGATTTGAACTCGATTCCCTTCCTTTCCTGTCCCTCTTCTCTGAAGGCACAGTTGTTGTTGTTGTTGTTGTTGTTGTTTTAACTCTTACCTTCTGTTCTAGAATCAGTTCTAAGACAAGATTATCAAGGGGCTAGGTAATTGGGATTAAGTGATGCCAGGGTCACACAGTTAGGAAGGGTCTGCCATAAAATTGGAACCCAGCTCCTCCTGACTCTAGGCTTGATGTTTTATCCACTGTGCTACCCACCTGCCCCTGGAGGCTACACTGAAGGAAGCAGTTCTCAGCTTCTCTTTAATAATGGAAAAAGGCACCCAAACACAATTCTCTTATTTCTGTCTTTGGAAGGTGGAATGATCTCATCATAATAAATATATAGTAAATACAAAAAGGCCTAGGGTAGGTACTGATTTGCCATCTTCTTCAGAAAAAAATCCTTAGGTCTCTTTGGAGTTGGGGTTTACAACATTTTTCATTTAAAAGAGGTAGAATTTTATATCTTTATGTATTTTTATTTTAATTTTTATATTTTTATTGGGCTAGAAATTTCTACCAAAGTCCATGTGTTTACAATCCTTTTTACCTGTTTCTTTCTTTATCAAAAAAGAGAAATCATCTCTGTTTAACAGGCAGCACAGCATAAAAACCAGAGGACTGGCTTTAGGAAGACCTGGCTTCAAATCTTGCTCCTGACCTTTGGCTGTGTGAGTGAGGATGGGCAAGGCTCTTCTCTGGACATTCTCTCATCTGTAAAATGGAGTAATAATAATTGTGGTTTATCATAAGGAGAAGACAAACCTCCAACAAGAAATGTATAAAACGCTCTACAAACATTAAGGTGTTGTATAAATGCCTTGTTATATAGGCTCAAATGAGATAAAAAATGTAATATAAATTGTAAATCAAGAAAACCAAATCAAAGCTCAATCTTTTTTCAGTTATTTCCAACTCTGTGACCCCATTTGGGGTTTTCTAGGTAAAGATATGAAGGTGGTTTGCCATTTTCTTCTCTAGCTCATTTTAGAGATGAAGAAACTGAGACAAACAGGGTGAAAGGATTTGCCAAGAGACATAGCTAGGAAGTGTCTGAGGCCACATTTGAACTCAGGACCTCCTGATTCCAGGTTTGGCTTTCAATCTACTGAGCCATTTAACTTCTCCCACTAGTAAAATTTATTAAGCACACACTAGGCACTGGGCTAAGCTCTGGGGATGCAAAGAAAGGCAAAAGATAATCCCTGCCCTGAAGGAGTTCACAATTGGATGGGGCAACAACATGTAAACAGCTATGGACAAATAAGCTATAGGAGGGATTAAAAGAAAAGAAAAAGCAGCTCAGTTGAGATGAAACCTTTTATATGAAGCCCTAGTTCCATAGTTGCTAGGACTTTCTTTGTCCTCAAATTACCTACTGTTTACTTAAGCTATTATATTAGACCTAGGTATTGTGTGCTACTGTCTGCTATATTATGTTTCTGCATGAACTCTGTAATCACTTTGTGACATCATTGTACAGAAACTCCCCCCTCTGAACTAGACTGTCAGAAACTATGACTGTAGTGCGAACACACAGCTTCATCTTTACCAGGCATTTCCTACTCTGCTGCCTCTTGATCCATCCCCCTGCTCGAAGAATCGTAATCAAAGAGGGAAAAGGACCGATTTGTACAAATGTATTTATAGCAGCTCTTTTTGAGGTGGCAAAGAATTGGAAACTGAGGAAGTGTCCTTCAGTTGGGGAATGGCTGACCAAATTGTGTTTAAGTTATAGTTATAATGGAATGCAATTGGGCCATAAGAAATGATGAGAAAAACAATCAGGATAATAGGTCAGAGACTCCTAACTGAGCTACTCAAGATTCTGGTTTCTACTAAAATGCTTTGGAAGAGGAACACATTGTAAAGTTCCCACTTAAACAAACACATTATACAAAGTATTTCTTTCTAGAGAGAAACAAATATTGTTTGAATAAAATTGGCAGATTTCATTATTTAAAAAAAACAGAAAAACCTGAAAAGACTTATATGAATTGATGCAAATGAAGTGAACAGAAAGTGGAGAATAATGTATACAGGAACAGAAATAGGATCAGTTATGAAGGACTAAATTATTATCAGCAAAACAAGTTTCCAACAAGGAACTCATTTTGAAAACTGTTGTGCACAGCCAAAGAAGGAAAGCAGGAGTCTGGCTGCAGATCAAAGCACACCATCTTTCATTTTATTTCCTTCATGAGTTTTCTTGAACATATGTGTGATGTGTCTTCTGTCATGATATGAAGAATATAGAAACATCTGTTGCATGAAAGCACTGATATAACCTATATCAAATTATGTGCCCTGGGGAAGAGGGAAAGAGGGAGAGAATCTGAATCCCAAAACATCAGAAAACACTTGCAAAAAATTATTTTTACGTGTAATTGAAAAAAAAATTTAAGTTAAATTTTAAAAATTGTAATAAAATAAATGCTACCATTACATCTAGGAAAGGAAATGTCAATTGACAGTCCTGTTGCTTCACTCACCAGCCCAGTGACTGCCAAGTTATTATTGCCTCACCTACCTGCCCAGAGCCCTGCAGTAGCAAAAACCTGAAGAGGTAACTTCCCTCCCATCCTTCTACCACATTCTGTTCATATTTACGTAGAAATGAAAAAAAAATGTGCTTTTACCCATAAAAATCCTATCTTGAAAGACTTTCCTCCCATAAGCCTTATTCTTGACATTAAGACTAACCCTAATCACAGGATGAAAAGAGGAGAAAAATATACCCAATAATTCTTTCAGGAAGGTCTCCAATATACTATTTTCTGGGTAAATCATTTCTCCTTCTTGGGCAGCTTGATGGCACTCTGCTCCATGGGGCTCAACATATCAGTTCCTGACTTATTGCAGATTTCCTTTAACCCTACTGCAGCTCAGAAATACCACTGCACCACACACACACACACACACACACACACACACACACACACACACACACACACAGAAGCAATCTATACTAGTATCACCCTTCCCCGGTAGAAAGGATTGCAGATTTGGATCCTTGACCAGTAAACCAATTCTTCCAGAATAATGAATGAAGGAAAAGGATCTAAGTTCTCCTTCCAAATGATGGGACTAAACTATTTCAATTCATTCATTCTAAAAAGCATTTATGAACTGCCTACTGTGAGCCTACATCTGGATCAGGCACTGGATATAGCAGAAATATCATAGAAGATATAGTACTTGCCTTCCAGAAATGGCCATCAAGTTCACATTTGAGGAGTTCTAGCAAGGAGGAGGAGGTAATAAAGAGAAGAAAATCAACTCAATAAATATTCACTAAGTGTGGGGCAGCTGGGTGGTGAAGTGGATAGAACTCCAGCACTGGATTCAGGAAGACCTGAGTTCAAATTTGGCCTCAGACACACAACTAGCCACATGACTCTGGACAAGTCACTTACCTCTATTTGCCTCATTTGCCTTCAACTGTAAAAAGAATTAGGGAAGGAAATAGAAAACTACTCCAGTATCTTTGCCAAGAAAACCCCAAATGGGGTCATTAAGAGTTGGACATGACTCAACAGCAACTACAATGTGCCAGGAACTGTGCTAAAGAACCATGACTTGGAAATAAGAGGGAAGAGATTCAAGGAGAGATTTGATGGATCGATCCAACTTGATTTTGTGCTCCTAGTAGGAAGGGACTATTTTTAAATATTTCTTCTATATTCCTATATCCAAAAATATATTAAGGAAACTGAATTGCCCATTGCTTTAGTCTTTCAAGAGATGAAAATAAACCTAAGCCTCAAGTGATTATTATAATTTACTCCTAAAGGCTTGATCCTTTTCAGAAAAAAAAAATCCATTCTCCTTCTCTAAAGATGGAGGGCGGTGATGGCAAATCTTTTAGAGATAGAGTGGTGGGCACCACCTCCACCCCCCAGACGGAGTGCCATGCCCCCCTTACCCCACACAGGGGATAGAGAAAGTGCTCCCACTGGGCTGCTGGATGGAGGAGTGGATGAAATGAGGAATGTCCTCAGCAAGTATAGAGAGGGGGAGGGGAGTGACTTCCAGGTAGAGTGTTCAGGTCACTCCCCTCTGGCTCTGCTGTCTATGAGCCACCCACCTTACCCCCTGTGCACTCTCATTGGGCTGCTGGATAGAAGGTCAGAGGATGTGAAAAAATGTCCTCAGGCACAGGGAATAGGGGGAGGGGAGCAGCTCCTCCAAGTCCCTCTGCCTTTCTAGTAACAAACTCAGGGGGAGAAGGGCAGTTGTGTGCCCACAGAGAGTGCTCTAGGTACCATCTTTGGCACCTGTGCCATACATTTGCCGTCACTGGTTTATGGTAATGCTACAGGGATTGATTGTACATTTTTCTGTATTACTTCTAAAGGTATCAGAGTGAGACAAATACCTATACAGCCAAATCTTGAACTAATCTTGCAGAAATTAATAGACTGATTCTTGAGTGAAGCGAATTTTGAATCATAGTTAGAAGAGGTCATCTTATTTCTGGACAAGAATTCTTTCTTGAACATTTACAAAAAGTTATCATCTAGGATTCAAACTGTCGTGGAATTTCAAACTATCTACTCTACTGAGAAAAGTAGCTGTCCATAGCTATCAAAACAGTATAGTCCAGTCCCAAGAACTCTGAGGTTCCTGACAGTAGATCCTTTAGATTCAGTTCTGAACTTTTAAAAATCCAAAGAGGCCTAATCTTAGGATGTTGAGGTCAGTGCCAGAACACATGGGCTCCAAGATAAGACCCAACATTAGCAGTCAACATACCCAGAAGGTCTATATGTGTCATAACTCAGTTCCAGGAGAAAATCCCATTTCAGGAACAAAACCTGGAGAGACGAATAAATTAAAGATGAAAATAACATCCAGAACCAAAACCAGAGATCCTCAAGATGAAGGAATGAGCAACTCTATAACAACTCTAACTAGAGACTTTAAGGAAAAAATAAAATTTCCACAAGAATTTCATCAATTCTTAGAACAAATGAAAGAAGAGATAAAAAGTGAAATATGAGTCCTAGAGGAAAGAATTGGAAGTAAGTTAAATAGCTTAGAAGAGAATGTGGAAAGCCTTGCCCAAAAAGTAGAGTTCTTGGAAGCAAGAATAGATCAAACAGAAATCAATGACTCCTCAAGACAGCAAGAAATATTGGAACAAAATCAAAAGATTGAAAAACTGGAAGAAGAAAATGTAAGATATCTGGTATCAAAAACAACTGATTTAGAAAACTGGTCAAGAAGAGATAATATTACAATTATTGGGCTCCCTGAAAACACTGATCTAGTAAAAAGCTTAGATACTATTTTTCAAGAAATCATAACTGAAAACTGCCCAGATTTATTAGGACCAGAAGGAAGAGTAAAAATTGAAAGAATCCATAGATCACCTCCTATAAGAAATCTTCAAATGAAAACTCCCAAGAATGTCATAGTTAAGATTCAGAATTCCCATATCAAGGAGAAAATATTGCAAGAATCAAGAATGAAACAGTTCAAATACCAAGGAGTTACAATTAGGATCACACAAGACTTTGCAGCTTCAACAGTAAATGAGAGGAGATCTTGGAATACAATATTTAGAGAAGCAAAAGACCTGGGTTTACAACCTAGAATAATTTATCCTTCAAAACTCGGCATAATCCTGTATGGGAAAAAATGGACATTTGATTCAGTAGAAGATTTTCAGGCATTCTTGATGGAAAGACCAGAACTGAGTGTGAAGTTTGGAATAGAAACAAAGGAATCCAGAGAAATGTAGAAAGAATCCTGGTACTGTGAACTGATGCTGAGTGAAATGAGCAGAATCAAGAATTAAAATCAACAATGTAAAGAGAAATAATGCTGAAAGTAATGAAAAAAACTGGACAACCAAGTTTTGAGACAGAAGAGATGGACTCGAATGGATAAAGAAACCTGTTGGTGTTAGAAATCCTCTCAGCACTGTTTTTGGAGGAGAAATGAGGTTGGGTTTAGCAATAATGATGTCTTAATGGCTATTGCAATATTGTAAATTCACACAAAGGAAGAGAAGTTCAAATAGCATGACAAATATTTTGAAATGAAAGTAAAGAATTTTATACTTAAAGAAAATGGTATGAAGCTAGCATTCCTGGTTTCATATAAAGTCCACTTTTTTGTGTTTACATATTTTGTTTTAGATTTAGAAGGGCTTTTATGTTTATTAGTAATAAACATTAAAAGTACCCAACAAGTTGTAATTCACATTGTCTTTGAAGATGTTTTATGACTGACAACCTGCCTTCCAAACCATCATATTTTGTTATAATAGAAATTTGGAAATTTTCATTACAATAACTTGTCTGATCTCCAAAACTTGGCTCACTGGTTCTAGTTCTTTTCTGTCCCTTCCAACCCACCTCTTTTAAGAAATAGAAGCCTGATTCTTACTCTTCCCCATGATCTTTCTTTACTGCTACTATCAATCCTACTTCAATAGGTTTTGAGGTTTCCCCATTATCTTGAAGGATAATGTTCAACCTGTTTACCTTGACTTTCATCTCCCTACATTTTGACACTAACTCAGTCACTCCAGCTACTCTCATCCACTGAAGACCACCAGCATCCTTACCTTTATTCCTTTCTCTTGAGAAATTTGCTGCCCTCCCCTTCCTTCATTCATAGAAAAAAGTTCCTTGAGTGAGTTGAGGATCCTTAAGTATACCTTACCTTGCCTAAAAGCTTTTTTTAATGCATATAATAAATATTTGTCAATATAAAAAAAATAAAGGTATCAGAGCATTGTGATTTGTGCATGGTAGTCACTCAATAAATATGATTGGCTGATTGACTAGTCAATGTTATGCATCACTAACTCATCAATATCATGTTTTTATCTAGTAGATCCTTAACATTATTCCTTAATAAAATATATACAGTGTGGGTGAATTAATGTCATGATCTTTAGAGAAAGATAATCCCATTGTGCTTTTTATTCTGTGTGCCTACCAAATAACTATCAGCTGGGAATCACTATCTGTCCATGGGCTTTAAAAGGTGGGAAGCTGCAGCCTCAACTTAAATAATTTTTTGGATTGTTTAATTGATGCCTTTTGTTTTCCATACCTCAGCCACTTCTTATCCTATTTCTCTCTGCCTCTACCATAGAACTCTCTGTTGTCATAAAAAAATTAAGTAAATCAACCAACATAATAAGTGATGGCCTCTAACAATATGCATTATTCCACACCCATAGTCATTGCCTATCTACTGAGAGACTTATTTCATCATCTATCTTCTGGCCAATTGGCAAATAACTCTAATAAAAGTTCAGCTGCCTTTTATTGTTGTTTTAATTTACATTGTTGTAGCACTATGTATATTATTGCCCTGGTTCTACTTTCTCTGCCCTGTGACAGTTCATGTAGGTCTTCTGGTTTCTATTTCTCCAAATTCCTTATATTTATATTTTTGTTACATAGTAATATTTATTATATTACATATCACAATTGATTCAGCCATCATCCTCTTGTATATATTTGCATTTGAGCAGTACTACTTAAATTGCAATTCTTCATTTTTCCTTCTTCCATTGCCCAGAGCTAGGTGCTAGGGGAATCTTCACTGTGTCTTCTGTCCTCTGAGAGAGGGAGGGAGGATGGAATGGAAGGAAAGGAAAAGGAAGGAGAGAAAGAAAGAAGGAAAGAAGGAAGGAAGGAAGGAAGGAAGAAAGGAAGGAAGGAAGGAAGGAAGGAAGGAAGGAAGGAAGGAAGGAAGGAAGGAAGGAAGGAAGGAAAGAAGGAAGGAAGGAAGGAAGGAAGGAAGGAAGGAAGGAAGGAAAGAAGGAAGGAAGGAAGGAAGGAAGGAAGGAAGGAAGGAAGGAAATTCAGGTCTTCCTGATTACAGGTCCAGCACTCTATCCACTTGTACCATTAAGCTGCCCTACCAGCAATGGTACATCTGAAATTCTGCTATAATAGTTCAAATCTTGATTCTTTAGGTAAGCTGATTCCTGTTACAGTTTAAGAGCTTAGCCTTTCTGTCCATCTTCAGTATGCATCTTCCAACTCCCATTTAATCAGGTTTGCAATAAGACTTTCTTTAAAGGAATGGATGAATATGACTGATTTTTTTCGATCTGTCAAAATCGCAGACTAGGCAGTGGTCACAGTCCTTATATATGATTGCACTTCTTCCATATCCTTTTCCTTTATTAATTCTGTTTGTCCTGGGAGAGTGGTAGGTTATTTTAATTTACCATTAATGTCCTTCTCTTACTATCTTAAAAATACAACATATTCTCAATCAGTTCTTTTAAAAAAGGATTTATGTGAAAGTTGGTAAATTTTTGGAAGGGTTGAAAGTGAGTTTTACAACTTCTTTTTTTGTTTTACAACTATTTAAAAAATAGGCAAAATGAATCTGGAAAGTATATTTCTTGGCTGATCATTCATTCTTCTAGAAGAGTTCTTAGTTTATTTTCACATGATGAATCCCTTTGTCAGACTGGTAGAGCCCATGTATGGGTTATTCCAAGAATAATCTTTTTAAGTGAATAAAATAAAATATGTAGGATTACAAAGGAAATGGATTATATTTCACTTTATTGTTATTTTCTAACTAATGCAGAACAAGTGAACAGAACTGGAATAATTTATACAATGATGGCAAAGAAAAATAACTGAAATTTTTTAGAACTGATTTACACAATGATAAAGAGTTCAAAATAATGAATGATAATAATATCTAATGCTTCCTAAGTTTTGCAATGTACTTAACATATGTCAATTCATTTAATTATTGCTACAACCTGGTAAAATTGGTATTATTATTTATTGTCATTTTACTGATGAGGAAACTAATCAAAGATTAGGTGACCTGGCCAGGTCACATAGCTACTAAGTATTTGAGGATTTGAACTTTATTCTTCCTAACTCCAAGTCCCATAGGTTTTTCAATATGGCATCCCACCTAGCTGCCTCTGAAGATGCAACATGATGCTTACCTCCTGGCAGAGAGTGATAAATTCAAAATTCAGAAAGACATACATTTTCAAACATGGCTTATATGGGAATTTGTTTTTATAGACTATGTAGATATGTATTGAAGTATTTCTTCATTTTATTTTATTTTTTAAACCCTTACTTTCCATCTTAGAATCAATATTGTGTATTGGTTCCAAGACAGAAGAGTGGTAAGGGCTGGACAATGGGGGTTAAGTGACTTGCCCAGGGTCACAAAGCTAGGAAGTGTTATTTCTTCATTTTAAAAAATTTTGCTTAGTTGGAAAGAGATAGGGACATTATAGGGGCAGATTAATGTTTAAAAACCTGTAACATGAAAAATAAAAATAATGAATTATTGTTTAAAAATATAGTCATCAAACTATTCCACATGATATGAATATATATTCACATATAGGAAGAATATTAATACACTTAGACACATGTATATAAGCACACATAGGAAGAATACATAGGATATTTCCCTATGTCTTAAGGTAATTTTAAGCTATTAAAGTGCCACTTAAATTAAGCTATTAAATGCAACTTAAGCTAAAATCTTTTGGGACACCTTGTATAGCTCATTTCCCTACTACCACTATCAGCTTGCTTTGATTTGTCAGTATTATTCTATTTAATTTTAGGGAAACATTGGGACATTCTGCATCCTAGATACCATTGGACCGTCCTGTCCCTATGAGTGAATTTCTTACAACTGCAGGACCACAATGAGTTTTTATTTGTGTGAGATGAGGAGAAGAAATGGTGTCTGTATGAAAAGGATGCAAAGGCTAGCTGCAGACTATTAAAAAAAATAAACTGGATTCCACATCATCCAGAAATGGCAAAATCTAAATCACTCTGGCTTTGCATATGCAATTACTACAAGTTCTTTTGAGCTAGGAGCTCAGGAAGTATAATTAAATCTTCTTAAATTGACAGACATCCAAAAGTTCTGCAGTAACTTCATTACTGGAAGGAAATCAATAGCAATAACACTATGCAAAGGGAGAGGAAGATTGAGCTAGAGTCTGTTTTCCACCTTCTTTTTATTAATGCTCTTAGTTCCCTAATCAATCTTCCTGTGGCTTAAGACCTTGCCAATAGGTAAAAATGGAAATGGCCTGGACCAAATTGATTTTCTTGCCTTAAATTTTCATTTTAGGAGGCATCTAGGTGGCTCAGTAGATAGAGTGTTGGACCTAGAGTCAGAAAGAACTGAGTTCAAATCTGACCTCAGACACTTCTTAATTGTGTGACCCTGGACAAGTCACTTAACCTTTGATTGCCTGACAAAAGGATCTACTGGAGAAGGAAATGGCATATCCTTGCCAGGAAAACTTCATGGACAGTTGTGGTCTGTGGGGTCATGAAGAGTCCAAAATGACCAAACAACTGAAAAATAACAACAAACTTTCATTTAAGGGAGATTCAAACAGAAAGATTTGGCCCCTAGTAAAATCTTTCTATCGTGTGGGACAGGAAGCCAAACCCTGGTTTATGATTAAAAACAAACAAGCAAAAAACTGAAATGCCAAATAAAAATATATGAGCCTAGCAGGTTTGCTTGTTTCTCTATTTAAACTGATTCAAATATCACCAGAGTAAGGACAAGGTGTCAAACCAAATGAGTTTGTTCTTCTGAGATCAAATATAGTTACATCTGAGACTTGCCTCAGCTTACAAATTAACACTTAAGTACAAGGTACAATGAAACGTTTAAACATAAATCCAAGAAGAAAATAAGTCTATTTAAATAATGGGGCAAAAGGAACATCTTTAAACATCAGAATGCAGTAAATTCCTATATTTCAGCAATATTTCAGCTTCAAGTTTCCTGCTTCTAAGGCAGGAATTCTTAGCCTGTGGCTCATGAACCTAGTTGGTTTTGGAGTTCTCAGTTTGTTTCATTTTGTTTTTTAATATGTTGATAACTAATTAAAACAAATTAAACTGTTGATATCTTGTTTTTACATAGCCAAAATTTTTTTCTCAATTTGCTCCATCTCAGTTGATATCTTTGGGATATTTTGATTTGTATTTCTCTCATTATTAGTGGCATGGTGAATACTTTCATCTGGCTGTTAATAGTTTATAATTCTTTTGAGAACTACTGGTTCATATCATTTAACCCCCCTTACCTATAGTGTAGGGTGTATGGAGTGCTCAGAGAGGACTAGCCTCTCCGGTGTGAGGACTTGTCAATTCCTCTTCAGGGCTGCTCATCCACTTTTGGTTTTTACCCAACTTTCATTTGTGGCTCCAAGAAGTTGTGGTGTGGGAGGTGGCCACACCCCAGTGAGACTGTCTCAGTACTCAAGTTAAGCCCATTAGGAAGTGCCTAACCCAAGCAGGTGAAGACTTCCCTTGGTGAAATGAGCAGATGAGAACAATTTGCTCCAGTGGCCATGAAGGCAGATAAAGAGCTTAGAGCTTGGTCAGACACAGAAAACATCAGTCATCTACTGCATCTCAGGCCATTGATAGTCATCAAGACTTTCATCAATTGGTTGGACAAAAGAGTGAGGCTGACAACTTTGTGCAACTCTGCTTCACCTAAGTCCAACTTACATACAAGTCATCACCCCCAGATGTTACTGGTCCCTTCCAAAAACAAAGGATGAACAACAATAGCCACAATGCTACCTCTTAATTTTTTTCTGGCAAAAAACATGCTATAATAATAAAATTATAATAATAGTTGGTATTTGTATAGAACTTTATAAGGCACTTTAAACATATTAATTAATTTCCCCATTCATCTTCAGATCCAAAGCTTTTCCTTGAGTAAACCTCAAGTCAAAGTTTTTTGATGCAAACTTTTCTTTAAAGTACAGTGAGTCAGGGAGGGAAAGAACAAGAATCTTGTAACCATGGGAAAATATTCTAAATTAATTAATTAAATAAAAATTTTAAGGAAAAAAATAAAGTATAGTGAGTAACAGACATAATGAACAATATCTTCAACTAGTTTTACAAAAGATCTAAAATCACTACATAGCCAAAGGATTCTTTTACTCCCTTCTCTGTCCTTCTTCTCCATTATAAGATGAAAAGACTTAATATTAAGATGAAATTCAATGGAGAAAATTCTGCAAAGGTCTAAAAGAATATAAAATTTTAGAATAGGAAGAGACTTTAAAATCATGCTGTTCAATCTCCTTATTTTATAGATGACCTGAGAGCTGAAGTGAATTGCCCACTTATCTACTAAATAAAATTATTCCCAATGACAAAATATTTGTCCTTAAACAATGGAAGACAATCTGTTTAATGAGTGAAAACAAATATGAATGCCATTTGTTAGTTGGATCTAGGAAGGATTTGTATATTGCAATAGCCTCTTACTAATCTTCTTGAGGTAAAGTCTCCCCTCTTTAACTCATCTCCTTTTATATCTATATCATGTATCCATTGCATCTTAGTGAATAGTGTGAGATATTGAGGTCTATACCTAGCTTCTGCCAAACTAGCTTCCAGTCATCCCAGCAAAATTTACCAAATAGTGACTTCTTATCCCAAAACCTGGATCTATGATTTTGTCAAATGTAAGATTACTATAGTCTTTTACTGCCGTTTTTCATATGTCTGTTCTGTTCCATTGATCTATCTATCTTTCTATTTCTTAGCCAGTACCACATAGTATTTATTGAATTCTTCTATGCAGTTGCCAAATTGATATCCCTAATGTATGGGTCTTTTTTTCCTTTCTGCATTTAAAATATTCAACAGCTCCCTATTGATTCAAGGAAAAATACAAAATATCAGTTTAGTCATATAAAACCCTTCACAACCTAAATCCAGTTTGTCTTAAAAAAACATAGTTTTTCATTGTTATTCTGAACAGAGAGAAAATAAAGAAATGGAGTAGAGGATGAAAAGCTGACCTTACAGTCAGGAAATCTTGGGTTCAATCACTGCCCATGACCCATGCTAAATGACCTTGGACATATCACTTAACTTCTCAGTGCTCTAGATAACTCTGTAAGACTACTAAATTGCCAAGAAGACTCCCACGTGAATTGGTAAAGGCAGTTTTCTCATCACTGTTTCCTTCATCAATATCACAGGTCTCATCTCCATCTGATTCTGAACTTGAATAGTGCCAACTAATGTGACAATTTCTAAATGTAAAGAATAGAAGGGCATCTAGGTAGCACAGTGGACAGAGTACCAGGTATGGAGTCAGGAGGACCTAAGTTCAAATCTGGCCTCACACACTTCCTAGTTATATGATCCTGGGCAAATCACTTAACCCCAATTGCCTACTCCTTATGGCTCTCTTGTCTTTGAATTGATACTAAAGGAAAAGGTAAGGGTTAAAAAAAAGAATAAAAAAGAGGATGATATATTATTTTAAAATCTCCGTTATGCAATAATTTCTGAAAGCAAAAAATACACTCAGCTTGCTATTTCCAAAGCTGTCTCCCTTATTTGTCCTCTCCCTGAACCTCTTGGTTTTTTTACATTTTTAAAATGCTGCATTGACACTATTTTCCATTTATTATTATTATTCATTACCCATTATCAACCAATTTTTAAAAAAATCTTTTTAATAAGTAAGCATGATCAGACAAAGCAAACTTGCACATTTGTATGTGTGTATGTTGAATCCACAATTCTACACATTCACACATTTGTACATTAGCCACTCATCATCTCTCATCTAAAACCTTTCTGTCAGAATGAGAAGCGAGTTTCATGTTTGGTCATGTGGGTCCTGTTTGGTCACTGCATTGATCAAAGTTCTTACATTTTTCACAGTTTTTTCCTATGTGATGTTGTAGTGTAGTCATTGTATAAATTGTTCTCTTGGTCCTGTAATTTCACTCTGCGTCTTCATATTCCTCACAGCCTTTCTTGGATCCTTCCTTTTTATCATTTCTTAGGGTACAGTAATATTTCATTATAAATGCCATCATTTGCCTAGCCATTCTCCAATTAGTAAGCACTCCCTTTGTTTCCAGTTCTTTCCTCTGCAAAAAAAAAAAGCCGTTTCTTTTTTAATACTGTATTTTCCCAACTACATTTAACAATTTTAACACGTCTTCCAAAATTATAAGATACAAATGATCTCCCTCCCTCCCTCCCTCCCTCCTTAATATGGCAAGCAATTTGATCTGGATTATATGATCATGGAAAACAAATTTCCATATTGGTCATGCTGTGAGAAAATATTCAGATAAAGCCAAAATCCTAAAATAAGAACATAACAGAAATAAAATAAGTTTAAAAATAGTATGCTTCAATTTGCATTTAGACTCCATCGATTCTTTCTCTGGAGCTGGATAATGTTCTTTGTCATAAGTTCTTCAGAAATGTCTTGGATCATTGTATTGCTGAGAGTAGCTAAGTCTTTCATATTTGATCATTGTACAATATTGTTATTATTCTGTACAGTGTTTTCCTGGTTCTGCTCATTTCATTTACATTAGTTCATGTAGGTCTTTTCTAGGTTTAATAAAAAGTGCTATCTGAATATTTTCATGCCTATGGGGACTTTTGTACTTTCTTTTAATTCTTCGGGACATGAGCCTCAGAGTAGTATTATTCAGACAAAAGATATGCATACTTAGTGCCTTGAAGGACACAGTTGTTTTCTAGAACAGTTGGACTAATTCACAACTTCAACAACAATAAACTAATGTGTTTGCTTTCTCAATCCCCTTCAACAATTGTCATTTTCCTTTTGGGAGGCATTGTTTTTTAATTATGGATTTGATGTTTTAGTGGATTAGAATCTTAATTTTCATTTCTTTTATCAGTGATTTAGAGCATTTTTTTCATATGGTTGTTGATAGTTTAGACTTCTTCTTTAGATAATTGTTCATATCCTTTGTTCTATTTACTTATTTGGGAATGGTTCTTGTCCTTATGTATTTGAATCAGTTCCCCTATATACCTTCAATATCAGACATTATTATTATTATTATTATTATTATTATTATTATTATTATTATTATTATTATTATTATACTCTTCCCTTCTATCTTCGAATCAATTCTAAGATGGAAAAGTGGCAAGAGCTAGACAATTAGGGTTAAGTGACTTGCCCAAGGTCACATAGTTAGGTCAAATTTGAATTCAGGTCCTCCTGACTCCAGGCCTGGGACTCTATCTACTGTACTACCTACCTGCCCAGATAGCAGATCTTGTAAGAGAAGGGTTCCTAGTTAAGAATTTCCCTTCTAATTTTTACTACTTTGATTTTGTGTAAAAGCTTTTCAATTTTATATAGTCAACACTGGCCATTTAATCTCTCTTATCCTTTAAATTTCTTGTTCAGTCAATAACTCTTCTATCCATAGTTACAGTTGCTCTTCTAAATTGGTTATGATTTGACTTTTTATTTCTAGGTCCTGTATACAGTTTGGTGTTTATCATGGAATACGATGTGAGATGTTCAAACTATCTTTCCAAACTGATTTATTCTCACTCCCTCTCATGCACTCCTCATAGGAACCAAAATGGTTTAATTGATGCTCCCTCCCCCCCACTCTCTTTTCCCTCCCCCTCTGTCTTTCTCTCTCTCTTCCTCCCTCTTCTCTCTTTCGCTCTCTCCTCTCTCTTTCTCCCTGTCTCTCTTTCTCCCTCTTTCTCTCTTACTCCCCCTCTCTCTCTTTCTCTTCCCCCCTCTTTCTCCCTCCCTCCCTCTCTTTCTCCCCCTCTCTCTCCTCTCTTTCTCCCTCTCTCCACCTCCCTCTTTCTCTTTTTCTCTCTCTTTCTCCCTCTCTCTCTCCTCTCTTTCTCCCCCCTCTCTCTTTCTCCCTCTCTCTACCTCCTTCTCTCTCTTTCTCTCTCTCTCTTTCTCCCTCTCTCTCTTTCCTCTCTTTCTCCCTTTCTCTCTCTTTCTCCCTCTCTCTCTCCTCTTTCTCCCTCTCTCTCTCCACTCTTTCTCTCTCTTCCTCCCTCTCTCTCTCTCTCTCTCTCTCTCTCTCTCTCTCTCTCTCTCTCTCTCTCTCTCCCTCTCTCTCTCTTTCTGTCTCTGTCTCTGTCTCTCTCTCTCATATCCCATCTCTTGTCATTGTGCCTTTGCACAGGCTGTCCCTTCTGCCTTGAATTAATTCTCTTCTCTGTCTATATTTGGGATCTTTAGCTCCCTTCAAGATTCAGCTCAAGGATTCTCTCATATAGAAGGCAGGCTTTCCTGATTCCCCCCCTTCATATTTGTTAGTAACCTCCCCCCACTGGCTTGGATATACTGACCAGTAACCTTGATTTTGTCTTGCCACTGAACTTCAGTGACTTGGGGAGAAAAAGTAACGTCAATGACTATGTTCAGTTCTGCCTCGCTTAACCCCAGCCACTCTCAAGTCAAGCTATCACCCTCATGATGTCACGGATCAGCTTCAAAACCAGACAAACTACTCTCTTTCTGAGTCTGTGTCACTTCTCCCAATGAGAAGCTCCTTGAGGGACAACTTGCTTTTGGTGTTATTATTCCCAGACCTTAAGCACAGTGCCTGGCACACAGAAAGCACTCGACAAAATGCTTCTTGACTGTTGAAAACAAGATCTGAGCACTTGCTTTCAGATGAGCTAACAAGGCAAGGATGGAATTTTCAGTATTTGGCTGAGTGGGCAATGAACATGACCTTTAAATGGTCAAATATCTGACTTTTGAGTCAGGACAGACAATGGGCCTCATTCAGTCCAAAATAAAAAAATTATTTTATCAAGTTCCCATAATAGAATATAAAAACTATAATCTATTTTGTGGCTTAAGGTACTTTGGATACCAGAAACGAGGAGGCCAGGTTGACATTCTTTTGTAATCCAGCATGAATATGAGCATCAAGCCTTAAGTCTTAAAAAAAAAGATCTCATCCTGGAATTAATACTGTGAATTAGTTCTAAGGCAGAAGAGTAATAAAAGCCAGGCAATGGAGGGTAAATGACTTGCTCAGGGTCATAGCTAAGCAATATCTGAGGCCAGATTTGAATCCAAGATCTCTTATTTCTAGGCCTGACTCTCAGTCCATGATGCCATCTAGCTGCCCTTCCTCCTTTTTTTGTTTTTTGAGAAGGAACTCTGGGTCTTCTCATTGATAACAAATTTAAACTTAAATGAAGAAAACACTCCATTCTATACCATGTCGAATTGGTGATATGAACTAGCTAGTATATTTTTTGAGGTGAGTAAAACCAACTGTCTACCTTTTCCATTAAAAAAACTTAAACAGGGATCCAACTGCCCCTCTTTTAAAAATCCTCTTTCAGCTTTAATCTTACAATAAAAATATTGTTTGAAGAATGACTTGTGAATATCCACCTTCAGAGATAGAGCTAATAAATAGCAACAAGCAAGATGAGTGTGTGTGTATGTGTGTGTGTGCATCTTTTTGTGATACCTGAATTTTTTAATGTCACAGACAAATTAATTGATTTTTTTTTAAACCCTTACCTTCCATCTTGGAGTCAATACTGTGTATTGGCTCCAAGGCAGAAGAGTGGTAAAGGCTAGGCAATGGGGGTCAAGTGACTTGCCCAGGGTCACACAGCTAGGAAGTGTCTGAGGCCATATTTGAACCTAGGACCTCCCATCTCTAGGCCTAGCTCTCAATCCACTGAGCTACCCAGCTGCCCCCTAATTAATTGATTTTTTTAAAAGCTTTGTGGATAGATTAAAAAAAAAAAAAGAACCTTGCTATATTCCCTGGAAATATGCCTAGATCAGGCTTGAACTGGTATTGCTCACCTGTGTACCTTGTTTATTTTCACTTGAGGTTTCTCAAAGGGGAACCATCAATTTAGAGTCTCCAGGGGAACATTCAGGAACTTTTGCAAAACATCTATTGGTCTACATAGTCATAACAAAAATGCCTTAAGAGTAACAAGAAAATGACTACCTCAAAATAGGTCTCTCTGACGAGGTGGGCAAACACAAAAAGGCAAAATGCAACCAGCATTCTGGGAGTGAAAGTACACTTAAGAAAAAAAAAATATTTCAATATAGTGCTAATATAACGCTACCATATACAAATATAATAGACAAAATCCAATATAATTACTATAATTCAAGATAATGCTCCTTCCTCCTGTGATTCCTCACTTCCAATGCCCTTGAAATTAGAATCTTCAGTAGTATGAGATATGCAGCCATTGATATCAGCTATACAGATTGGATTGAGAAGTCTACTGATTACTCCTATCTGATGAACTGACCATTGACAGTGAGGACAGCAAGGCAGGTGTGTAAGCAGTAGAAGGAAGAAGGGATAGCCTTTCCCGATGTCTGTCCTCTTCCTTTTTCTAAGCTACATTTCCATCAGAAAGGACACCCCCCTTCAGATTTCCCATAAGCCTTTGTTTAGTACATCTCTCATGCACTTATCATTTATTATGTAATACAGCTATTTGTGTCTTACCCATCCCACCCCTCTAGTGCCAGACTGGAACCTTCTTGAAGGCAGGGACCATATCTTTTTTTTTTTTTGAAAATTTTATTTAGTCAATTTAGAACATTATTCCTTGGTTACAAGAATCATATTATTTCCCTCCATCCCCTTCTATAGCTGATGCGCAATTCCATTGGGTATTACATGTGTCCTTGGTCAGAACCTATTTCCATATTGTTGATGTTTGCACTAGGATGATCGTTTGGCATCTACAGGACCATATCTTATAAAAACTATGTTTCTTGACATGTCCAACACAGTCAGTCAACATACATTTATTAAATACCTATTATGTGCTAGACACTGTGCTAAGAGGAAGGGATATAAAGGCACAGTAGGTCTTTATAGTATTATAATTAATAATAAAATTAATATAATGTTTGCCAGATGATACAATTAATAATATAATATAATTAATATAATGCTTGCCAGATGAATGAAATGGGATCTTCTGTTTTCCTCATTTCCTATGTTTCTCTTGGTACGGAATTTGTAGGATAGTCCATAATTGTCGCTGAGAGTTGGCAGAGGAAACAGGAATGATACTTTGCATTGGCTCGAATGGACTGGAAAACCAGATCATATGGATGTAATGTTTGGTCAGAACCATTCAAATGGCTCCTTGGGCCACTATTTTCCAGTCAGGAAGCCAAGGCACTTCAGTACCCCATTGTCAAAACATTTGCTAATTTTTGATGGGAGTGAGGTGGGTCTTTGATAGAGATAGCCACGATGGGTAAAGGAAAAAAGAATGACTTTATATATTTAAAATGTGCTGTATGGATATAGGATGGGCTGTATGGATATGGCCGAGCAGTTTGCCAGACTATGGAAGAATATCCTGATCACACTCTAATGTGTCTGGTGTATTCTTGTGTGTGCAGGGAGGTGGTACAGTGGACAGGGTCTGTATTCAGGAAAACCTGAATTTAAATGCTGCCTTAGACACTTACATGACCTTTGACAAGTCACTTAAGTGCCATATATCTCAGTTTCCTCAACTGTAAAAGAAAATAATAATAGCACCTACCTCACAGGCTTGTTGTAAGGATCAAATGAGACATTTGTAAAACCCTTAACAGAGTACCTGGCCTCTGTTCCAACTCTGAGGTACTACCTTATATCTATTGGACTGGTTAATGAGACAGAAAAGATAAAAGACAAATGTTGAAGGGGATTTGGAAAAATAGGGGAACTAATGTATTGTTGGTAGAGCTGTGAAGTGATTGAAACCATTATGGAGAGCAATATGGAACTATACCCAAAGAACTATAAAACTGTGCACACCCTTTGACCCAGTGATATCAATACTAGGTCTGTGTCCCAAAGAGTTCAGAGAAAAAGAAAAGGGACCAGTATGGACAAAAATCTTTATAGCATCTCTTTTTTGTGATGGCCCAAAATTGAAAACTATGGGGATGTCCATCAATTGGGGAATGGCTGAACAAGGAGTGGTATTTGATTGTAATGGAATATTATTATCCTAAATGAAATGAAAAGCAGGATGCTTTCAGAAAAACCTAGGAAGACTAAGATGAACTGATACAAACTAAAGTAAGCAGAACTAGAAGAATATTGTACACAGTAACAACAACATTGCATGATGATCAATTGTGAATGGCATAACTATTCTCAGCAACATAATAACCCAAAACAATTCTGAAGGGCTTATGATAAAAAATATTATCCACTTCCCAAGAAAGAACTGATGGCATCTGAATACAAATTGAAGTATATTTTTAAAAAACTTTTTATTATTCTTGTTTGTATACTCTGCACATTCTTTTGCAATGTGGCTACTATTGAAATGTTTTGCATGACTACTCCTATCTAATCAATATGAAATTACCTTCCTTCTCAAGGAGAGGGGAGGGAGGAATGGAGTTCTAAATAGAATTTGGAACTCAAAATTAAAAAAACAAGAATGTCAAAGCTTAATTTACATGTATTTGAGGAAAAACAGTAAAGAAAAATAAATAAGTAAATGTTTGTTTCTTTCTCCTCCCTCTGACTACTAGTGGGAAAAGCTTAAAGAATATTTCCTTGAACAATCTTAAGTAACAACTTTAAAAAACTACCTCTCTCTTAGACTAGTGCATTCCAGTTCTTGTCCAGAACCTAAGATATCCTGTGGACTTTAGGCACTCAGAGCTTCACCCCTCCAAGACCTTAAATAACAAGAATTTGGCCTTAAAAGTTCGCTTTACAGTTTTTCTGAAACCCATTTTCATTTCCCTTCAAGGGCAATGCAAAGTCACACTTAAAAAGGAAACCCTTCCCTAGCCCTGGGATCAGTCCAATTATTCCTTCTGGGAAAATTCCCCCAGGACAACAGGACAATGAGAAAACCCTGGGGAGATCTTTTTTTCTCCCCAGAACAGGGTTCTTGAAAATATTACTATTATCAAGCAATATTCTTATCCCATAGGCTCATGTGAAGCTGATTAAATAAGAAAAATGAAGTGAGAAAGCAGAAACCAAAAAACGAAGTTGGAAATAATAAACAATCAGCTCTCTTCCAATTGCTGTTGGTGGGACAGGTTTAGGTAGGTACAAGCAGTCAGACTTGTATGATGATTGCAGCACCAAAGTCTTATTTCTTCATCTTTGGATATAAGCAGTATAGCCAAGGTAATAGGAGATACAGATAACAAGAACTCATGACATCCCCAAATAATCCATGCCCACCTCCCTAATCTAATTCTTAAAATCCTGTAAGATCATCTCCTTTCCCACAAAACATTTTGTTTTATTTAATATCAGAAACGCAGAAGAAAAGACACTTCAGAAAATCCCATTTAAACAGAGGGTCCTATTTAACAAAACTATTTCCCTCTCCTAATGGATGGCTAAAAGGGGTATTTATAATTTTGGTTACAACAAATTCTGTACATTGAATAATCCCATACAAAGGCCCCTCTTCAAAGAATAGCCATTCCCTCACCAAAGTACCCAATTTTCTGCATAAAGTAAGAACAGATATGTTCCCTATAACTCACTGGCTTTATCATTATTAGAAAGGCAACAGCATGCAGTGAAAGGATTCTAGACTTACAGTTCAAATGTCACCTATGAACAGAGGTGTAACAAGGGTGAGGGTGACTGGGGCTTTGCACAGGGTACAGAAATTTAGAAGGTGCTAACAGCACTTTTAGAATGTAAAAATAATCAAGTTAGCAAGAATAATTACTTCTGTAAGAAGCTGCCAGATGTCCTGGTTCCATGCTGTAAGAGCCTGATCCCATTCTATTCTCTAACCAATCATTTCTTACAGTCTTGGGATCTCTATTTCTCCCTTATTCTCTTCTCCATACTAACTGAATTTGTCTTAGAGGACTGATTTTAGGACACCTTTAGGGCTTCTCATTCTGGATATATTTTACATCACTAGATTAGACAATTATGCTCACCTTTTATTCTTAATATCTGTCTAACCATAGGCAAGTCATTTTAATTTCATCTAAGTTTTCTCATCTATAAATGGGCATAATAATACTTGTGGTACTTACCTCACAGGCTGATGTGAGGCTCAAATAGCTAAAGTATGTAAAATATATAAGTACACACCTAAATAAAATTTCTTACTACTTGAGAAACAATTGCCTCACCCCTCCCCACTGTAAACATCCCAGCTGCCTTAAAAAATGATTTGACTACCAACCCACTCAATAAAACAAGTCCATAAGCTAAGACCTGAGATTTGGCAGAGGCAAGCATGAAATTTGGAGATGTTTATATGAAATTTCCCTCTTTCTCATACAGGATTCAGAACAAGAGGTTGGGCGTCAGCCCTTTCATTTCCTGTCAAATCTCTTTCACCTCCAAGTTCAGCAGAGTGAAAAATATCGTTCGTAGCAATGTGCTTATTTGATCAAAATTTCAGTACAATAAATAATGTTGGTGTCCTGTGAAATCTGGTATATTGGGATTTGACCCTCCTACAATGTAACAAAATCATCTTATTTTCATTTCGTCTGTACTCTGGGTACTGACTCTGGTCGAGGTGCTGAAAAGCCACAAAAACAAACCAAAAAAGGGTTAGGCAGGCAAGTGAACCTAAGAAAAGCAGAAAAGAGAAGCTAAGACCCACAGCATCGAAGATCTAAAATACACTGAATAGCAGCCTTTGAATTGAATTAGTGGCTTATTTTCTTCCTAGACAATATCTGACAGAAAGCACCAAGAGAATATGAGAGGAAAAAAAAACAGAGTTAAACCTGGAAGAGAATTGTTTTGGTTGTTTTTAAATTTACTTTTTTAAATTTGTAATTTAGAATATCTTTCCATGGTTACATGATTCATGTTCTTTCCCTTTCCTCCTCCCCTCCCCACTCCCCATAGCTTACGCACAGTCCCACTGGGTTTTACTTGTATCATTGATCAAGACCTATCTGAAAGAGAATTTAAAGATTATTCAGCATAACCCTCTCATTTTAAGACAAAGAAATGGACTGAGTGACTTGTCTAAGGCCACACAGCTAATAGCATCAAAGCCAAGGAGGGCCTGGAAATCTGGTTTCTTGACTATACTTCTATGTTCTATCACCTGAAGCAGCATCTCTATTGGTACCTTCTCTTCCCAAAGGAGGTTGGAAATGGGATTTGAGGCAAAGACAGCATGAGATGAGACCGCAGAGTCAGAAGGTCAGACGGGATTCCCCATTCACCAATCCTCTCTTTGAAGGATGCAGATAAGGTAGGAAAGGGCAAAGGAGATGGAAGCTGTACCTGCGCTGCAGAAGAAAGAAATCCTGTTCTTCAACAATTTTCTTCTTCCTCTTTTCACAAGGGATAGGCAAAGCAGGAGATGAAGGGCCTGATGTCAAAGAGAAGGTTGCTCCTCTTTGCAGTAGAAATTCTCCACATTCCAATGGAGAGACAGAGCTGGCAAACAGAAGGGGGAGTTGCCCTGTGCTAGCACCGATGGAAGACATCCAGCTTGACCCCTTGCCATCTTCTCTCAGGAGAGATATTTTGCTCAACAGGAGACAAAAGGTACACTTTGGTGCTCACATTTATATAGCACTGTAGGGTTTGCAAAGTGCTTTACATACATTTTCTTCTTTAATCTTCACAAAAACCTAGTGAAATACAAAATCTATCCAAAACACTAGAATATTTTCTGCATATAATTTTAGTATCTTATAATGTATTGTTATTCAGTCTTTTTTCAGTCATATCAAACTCTTCATGACCCCATTTGAGGTTTTCTTGACAAAGATACTGGAGTGATTTGCCATTTCCAACTCCAGCTCATTTTACAGATGAGGAAATTGAGGGAAAAGGGGTTAAATGACTTGTCAGTGGTCATATGGCTAGTAAATGTCTGAGGTGAGATTTGATCTCACAAATATATGTCTTCCTGATTCCAATCCCAGTGCTCTATTCACTGTACCAATAAGCTGCTATAATTAAATTCCATATTGGATTAGGTAAATTGTCCATCTGTGGTTAGGAACCCTATTAAGGAATATGGTAGATTGCCATGCAGTCCAGGCAAAGTGGCATATTTGCAGCTTTCTGAGCTGAACATCCCATTTTCCATTTGTGTACTCCATACCTAGAAAATACCTCCAGCTCTTGGAATCCTTCTTTTCCTTCAAGGCTCAGATCAGGGACCATCTCAATCCAGTAGACCAATTTATATCAATCCAATGGTTTAAAAAGACCTTCAGTCTTATAAACAACACTAAGTATCAATTCCAAGGCAGAAGAGTGGTAAGGGCTAGACAAATGGGATTAAGAGATTTGCTGGGGGTTGCATAGTTAGGAAGTATTAACGCCTGGTGCTGTACCCATCGAGCCACCTAGCTGCCCCCTCAATCCAATCTTAATAGCAATAACTATCTCACTTTTGGCTTTGTATCCTTAGTTCTAGTACACACTAGCATATAGTAAATGTTATCTTAAATACCAAGGCACCCAAGTTTCAATATCATTGCCAAGAACACCCAAATGGGGTCAATGACTGAAAACAACTGAACAATCAATGTAATGTAGCATCACAGAAGTAAAGAAGCAAAGTTTCCTTCTGGATTTCTACTCTCTCAGTTCTTTCTCTAGATGTGGATAGCGTTCTTTCTCATAAATCCCTCAGAGTTGACCTGGATTACTCCATTGCTTTTAGTAACAGAGTCAATCACAATTTGATCATCCCATTTTAGTTTTTGTGTACAATGTTCTCCTGGTTCCACTTATTTCATTCTGCATCAGTTCATGTAGGTCTTTCCAGTTCTTATAGGAATCAAGCAGTTTATCATTCCTATAAGTATTCCATTACCATCATATACCACATTTTCTTCAGCTATTCCCCAATTGAGGGACATCCCCTTGTTTTCCAATTTTTTGCCATGACAAAAAGCTCAACTATAAATAGTTTTGTACAAATAGATCCTTTCCCATTTTTTTTATCTCTTTGGGATACAAACCTAATAGTGGTACTTCTGGATCAACGGATATGCATTCTTTTGAAGTCCTTTGGCCATAATTCCAAATTTGCCTTCCAGAATGGTTGAATCAATTCACAACTCCACCAGCAATGCATTAGTGTCCCAATAGTGAAAACAGTTTCTAAAGAAAAGTAGGTTTCAGGAAATTTAAAAGGAAAAAAAATGGGGACCAAAATAGAGCAGTGGGCATATTCCACTTGTTTGGGAAGTTTGGTTGTCTAAGTAAGAGAAGAAGGACAAAAGATTTATTTTGGTTTCAACATGGTCTGAACATTGGACAGCAGAAGGGAGGGAGTTATGCAAAGAGAAGGATTTAAGAAATCAAGTGTATGAAGATCTTGGTGGAACAGTATTATATCATGTCAAAAAACACTGGTTCTAGAAGCAGAAAATTAATTGGCTTCTGGCCCCTTCATCCCTCTCAGCTGGACAGGTGTACCTCCTCAATCCCCAAACTGTAGACTTAGCAGCCCTGCTTCATAGCTTGGAACCAATCATGGCCCTAGGGAATGGCGTGTTTGTACTGGGGAAAAGGAAAGAGAAAGACAGAAGAAGGCTGATAATTTAAGTGATCTCGCTCAGCTTTGAATAATTTATTCTTGTTGCCCATCCTGTTCAGATCGTAGTGACCTAGTTTTCCAGTTGCTGGGTTCTTACTCTTTGTAATTTAGTCTCTCACCAGAGAAGCCCTTCCTTGTGTCTTAGTTTCTTTCTTGGTGCCTGGTCCCTGAGTGGTTGACCTGGTGGCCCTACTTGCCCAAGTCTAACAACAACTTTAGGATGATGTTCATTGCCTGACCTCTGTGAACTTGCCAGCCAGCTGAACATTCATCTAATGCTTGTCTGTTTGAGCTCCACTTATTTCCTGCCTATTCAGACCTTTGCTGATTGCCTAATCAGCAAACTAGCCTGACATTCCAGATGTTGGACTTTGCATCAATCTTGCTTTATGGTTCTGGAGTTCCGGCCTGTCTTTTCACCTTGAACTTCAGGGAAACTAGTTGGTGCAACGGATACAGAATTGAGTCTGGAATCAGAAAGATCCAGGCTAAAATTCAGCTTCAGATACTTAGCTGTGTGGCCCTGAGCAGGTCATTTAACCTCTGTTTGCTTCAGTTTCCTCAACTATAAAATGGGAATAATAACAGCACCCACTTTGTAGGGTTGTTCTGAGGATCAAATGAGATAATATTTGTAAAGTATTTAGATCAATTCTTGACACATACTAGGTTCTATATAAATGCTTATTTCCTTATTCTTGGACTGACTTCTAAGTCTTAGATGTGTGTGGTTTTTTTTACCCTTCCCCCCTCTTATGCACACCTGTAAATTAAAGGCTCCCTGGGCTCTCTCTTACATTGTGGATTTTTTAGAATTATTAATTCTAATTTTTCTTCCCCAGTCTAGCCTAACACTTGAGCCCAGTTATTACAACTACATCCAACATGCCACACTGCTTTTCTTGTAAAGGTCCTGAAAAAAGGCACAAAGCAGAAGTTCTTACCCAATTCTGAGTGACAGACCCCTCCTGCAGTCTGGTGAAGTCTATGATTCTCTTCTCAGAAAAATGTTTTTAAATTCATAAAATAAAATTCCCTTAAGAAACACATGATAATGAAATATATTTATTGGACTATTAAAGAACAAATTCGCAAACCCCAAATTAGTTCTCTACACACTGATCACATTAAAGACCCCAGTAAAATTTAGAATGCATGCAAAGGTCTTCAAAAATATAATTCCACTGTAGCATTAATTTGATCTTTCTAAAATTAATGTTGGTTATTATGTACATTAATGAAATGGGTTCTGATCCAATTACTAAGTAGTTGAGTGTCCTGGGACACATCTGCTTAACAGTCTGGATTTCAGTTTCCTAATCTTTAAAATGAGAACTTGGCTTCCAAGGCATGACTTCCAAGGTTCCTTCATGTTCTAATATTTTATGATCCCTTTTTCTTAATAACTTTTCATACTTTCTTAGGGGAGATTTTCAACTGCTATTTTCTTTTTTCTTCCTATTAACTTCTTTGTAGTAGGAAGAAACCATCAGAATCAATTATTTGATTGTATTTTTCAGAATGGGCCATGCCAGTATCTCAAAAAATTTAGAGACATTGCTGTAGACTTCATGATGGTTTGAAGAAGGATGCTTTCAAATCTTGTCTCCCTGTGCATGTTTTCTTTGTTTATCTCCATCTACCAACGATAACAAGATAGGTTTGAAAGGGAAATGATGTCACAAGAAAGAATACACGAGGAGAAGACAATCATACCTCTTTCATGCCTTGGTGATAATGGAAGAGTTTACAGGTTAACTCAGAGGTTCCCAAACTTTTTCGGTTCAATATGTGCTTAGTGAATCAGTAATTTTTTTCACAGTGCCCAAGAGCTACCTAGCAATTCTATTTATTAAGTAGTTAGGTGGAAACTTTTAAAATAGCCTCTGATGCTGCAGTAAATTCCCAGCAGCTCTTGGTGCTTTTGTGCACATTTTGGCAACTGTGGAGTTAACAGTATACTTGGTAGAGGTGGAGGGGGAAGTGTGGTGGTGGTGTCTGTGATATCTTACATTAACTGGTCTGGAATTCACCTCTTTATCCTTCCCACTCTCAAACTCTTGGGCCAATGCCCAGATGCTGTTCAGCTGAGAGAGTGTAGAAAGGGTGAATAAAAGCCTGTTGAGAAGTGAAATATAGGTGTCAATTAGTTGCTGAATCAATTCATTAAAGGGAGAAGTGAAGGAAAAAAGGTAATAATAGCCAGCTGAGTTTTGGGCATAGAATCAAGAAACCTAAGTTTGAGCCCCAGTTACTTACTAAGTCATCTTGGGCAAGTCACTTAGGTCTCTCTGAGTCTCCGTTTTCTTCATCTGTAAAATGGTGACAATACTTTCACTACCTATCTCATGGTTATTGTGAGAAAAAGTTCCTTTAATACTAAATAAATGTAAACTTTTAAAAGCTATTGTATTGTTAAAAGGAAGTAACTGAATTATATCTGAGTTATACTTGCATTCAGACACAGACAAGATGCAATTTACTTTCTATTGCAGCTTCCTGGATTTGTTTCTGAATTTGGCAGCTTTAGCCGCCATGAGAAATAAATAGTTCTTTGATACTTTAAAAGTAGCATTAAAAAAAGGGCATGACCTTATGGAAGGAGAACCAAGCTACTAAGCAGGAGACCTCAGTTGTGATCCTAGCTCTACTAATAATTTGCCATAACTGCCACAGATAACACTTTATCTCCCTGCCTTAATTTCCTCATCTGTGAAATAGGGATGGCAACAATCTATTTCCTTATATCACTAGAGTTCATGTGAGCATCAAATGAAATAACTGTGTAAACCTGGTTTGAAAAGTAAAAGGAAGAGTTCTGAGTAGATGATCTTTAAGATGCTGGATGCTGGATCTAAAATCCATAAGATGCTAAATCTCCAGTTGGAATACACCCCAAAGGCTATTCTAGTCCAATGATATTGTTTTACAGATGAGGAGACTGAGGCTCAGAGGTGAGGCAGTGACTTACCTAAGGTCACATAAATGCAAGTGTGGCAAAGCCAGAATTCATATATCTAACTCCTTGACCACCCAATCCAGGGTTCTTTATATTGCCCTACATTTATATGATTCTAACTATAACTTCTATTTAAAAACAACAACAACAACATGGTGGGCTAGATGACTTCTGAGATTGCCTTCTGCTCTAAAATTCTATGATAACAGAAGGGAAAAGCATAGGGAAGAGAAGGGTAGTACCCTTTCTGATTGTCACCTTTGGAAGGCTAAATGATAGTATAGCCTAAGAGAAGGACACATGTAAAGGTGAGAAACAATTGACTTAATCTTTTATATCCACTACTAGTCCATTTGGAAAAGAAAGATTTGGGCTAATATTTCTTTCCAGGCAAGTTGATTCATTTAGTCATATCCAACTCTATGACCCTATTTAAGTTTTTCTTGGCAAAGATAATGGAGTAATTTGACACTGCCTTCTCCAGCTCATTTTACAGATGAGGTATTCGAGGCAAATAGTTAAGTGACTTGCCCAGGGTCATTTAGCTAGTAAGTGCCAGATCAAGATTTGAACTCATAAAAATGAGTTTTCCTGATTCTAAACCCAGTGCTCTAAAACTAGGGCCACCTAGTTGCCCTTTTATAAATTAGCACGATCCTTTGTGCATATGTGGAATGTTTAAGACAGAGATAAATTGATGGTATTCCATAAAAGTGAATAATAATATTTCCTGTCTCTCCATCAGTCAATTAATAACAAATTAAGTAAGCATGTATTATCTCCCAGCCCATGTGCTAGGCACTGGAGACACAAAGATAAAAGCAACCCTGACCTTAAGAAGCTCGCGATATAGTGGGACCGGACAATTGTACTGTAAATATACAGGTGCAGTATCCCCATCGGGCTACTCCTCAAGTTGCACTCCCACTCAAAGTATCCTCAGAGGGCAGCTGCTACTCCAAGGTTCAAAGGCATCCACTCCTAAAAGTATAGTTTATAACCTAGTCAGTGTTTCATTAACAGCCAGTAAACTTTGCTCTTAGCAAAGGCATTAATGTGACTTAGTAAAAACAGTGCTACTAAACATCCTCTTATAAACCTGGGGTACACCACCCCATAAATAAGCATGGTGACCATAGGAAAAATGGGTACATACTGACAATGGTTATCGATACATATGGTAGTAAGGCACACCGATAGGGAAGGCATGGAGTCAAGGGCATTCACACCTCTGGGACCAGGGAGCCAACAAGTCCTTTCCCAGAGAAGTCTTCTGCATTATTCAACTGGAGTTTGGCAGGGCTAGCTCTCTTGAGTCCACAGTGATCTCTCTTCTCTATCGCCGAGAGTCACACTCCTTGAAGCTGCTTCTGATCTGGAACGATTGTCTTTGTATCCATTTCTATTTGGAGGGCATGTCTCTGCTCTCTAAAATGGACCTCAAATTCTCTGGAGCTGGCTGTTGGATGAGTTGTGTCCATCAGAGAAAGTACTTCCCCAGCTAGATGATGTGACTGAAGGGGGAAGAGGACAAAAGAATGGAAAAAGAAATTTCCTTCTTTCAGTTTCCTCCACTGACAGTCCAATTGGCCAGCTGTAGAACTCTTTGATTAAACTCCAGAGTTTAGCTTCTCCTTTCCTAATTCCCCTCAAGGAGGTATGTCTAATTTGTTGTTCCTTCCTAACCAAATGAGTTAGAAGGTTTTCCTTACTTCCTAAAGGGATTAAGAGGTGTTAAGACCTTCTTACCCAGTTATCACTTCTTCATCTCATTATTATATCAACTGAGCTGGGAGACAGATGAATCAGACTTCCCCACTTCCCAATACTAGAATATAGAAATTAGATACTAGATAATTTGGGATGGGGCATACAAGGAACTAGCCAGAGGGGGAAGACCTCGAATACAAGGTGACTCAAACAGAAAGGAATAAGGAATTCTAAGAGGCAAAAGTGAAAAGAAAGAGCATTCTAGGCATGGTGGACACTGAACAATTATTGAAGTGCAGCCTAAGCTCTAGAAGGTCCATTGAAAGTAGAAAGTCTTTCAGTAAGGGTCTGCAGATGGTCTATCTCTGATGTTGTCATCAGGCTAGCTAAGTGTGGAGAGGCTCATTATAGAATTGGGTTAAAAAGGACATTGAGTAAAGGTTTCCTTCCTTCCTTCCTTCCTTCCTTCCTTCCTTCCTTCCTTCCTTCCTTCCTTCCTTCCTTCCTTCCTTCCTTCCTTCCTTCCTTCCTTCCTTCCTTCCTTCCTTCCTTCCTTCCTTCCTTCCTTCCTTCCTTCCTTCCTTTCTTTCTTTCTTTCTTTCTTTCTTTCTTTCTTTCTTTCTTTCTTTCTTTCTTTCTTTCTTTCTTTCTTTCTTTCTTTCTTTCTTTCTTTCTTTCTTTCTTTCTTTCTTTCTTTCTTTCTTTCTTTCCTTCCCTATTTTCTATAATGGTTCCTTTTGGCCTCAGTAACTCATTGAATCATTTGTATTATTTCTATATTCTCTCAATCTTTTTTTTAACTCATACTTTCTATCTTAGAATTTATACCAATTATTATTTTTAAGGAAGATGAGGGATAAGGACAAGGTAACTGGGGTTAAATGATTTGCCTAGGGGCACACAGCTAAGAAATAGGCTTGGCTCTCTATTCACTGTGTTACCTAGCTGTCCCTATTTCAAAATTCTCAAGTAACCATATTCTTTTACTTCATAAAGTCTTTCCCCCTAATACAAAATGATATTCTGCTTAATGGAAAATATGATACTGGCCAGCTATTGCAGCCCACCTGAATTCCTCCTTTTCAGGTCCTTTATACTCCTTACTACTTCAGGAGATCTAAGGTTCATGGGGCATCTGCCCCACCAGGACAGTCAAAAGAGCCTGCTTTTCAGATAGGCTCTTTATGGAAATAAATAAATCAATTAAGATAAGCACAAGGTTCACTTTTAAGAGATAAAACTCACAGCACAGGGAACTATTAAAAAGTGTCATTTTAGAAACTGAAACAATGGGAAAATCAGGTGAGATTTCCTTCTTGAACAGTGGTATGAAAGTCCCTTCTAAGTTCCCAGGCTGGCAGAAATGCACCCAAGTGTTACAAAACCTGGGCTCCAAGGACCCATCAATTTTCAGAGCAATGAGAAAGTTGTTCTTAGTCACTATGTCACAATACCTGGAAATGGAAGGGCAATTCGGGACAAAGTACACAACTTGGCTTTGGAATTCCCGGACTCTGAGAGCTTAAGTCATAATAACAAAAAACTTCTTGTGTTCTTTATGTATGTGTGTGTACTTTAACTTAGTGTACATTGTCTCATTGGTGGTAGAAAAGAATGGGGCTTTTCTGTTAACATTTAGTGGGCATGGCAGGTAATCATGTCATCAACTTTTTTATGTTTTATCTTTAAAAAATTTTAATAACAAATTTCCACATAAGTTAATGATTCCTGTTGTTTCCATACCTTTTTCCCTCTCCCATCCTGGAGATGACAAGCAATTCAGTATGGGTTATACATATATTATCATGTAAAACATATTTCCATATTATTCATTTTTTATAAGTGAATAATCTTATAGAACTCAAACTCCAAATCATATACCCAAATAAACAAATGATAAATCACACACTTTCATCTGCATTTATGCTCTAACAGTTCTTTCTTTTTGTTGTTGTAAATTTTATTTAATTAATTAATTTAGAATATTTTTCCATGGTACATGATTCATGTTCTTTCCCTTCCCTCCATAGCCAATGAGCAATTCCACTGGGTTTTACATGTGCCATTGATCAAGACCTATTTCCATATTATTGATATTTGTACTTGGGTGATCATTTAGAATCTATATCCCCAATCATATTCCCATGGACCCATGTAATCAAGCAGTTGTTTTCTTTGGTGCTTCTACTCCCAAAGTGTTTCCTCTGAATGTGGATATCATTTTTTCTCAGAGTTCCCTTTGGGTTGTTCAGGATCACTGCATTGCCACTAATGGAGAAGTGCATTACGTTCGATTATACCACAGTGTATCAGTCTCTGTGTACAATGTTCTCCTGGTTCTGCTCCTTTTACTCTGAATCAATTCCTGGAGGTCATTCCAGTTCCCATGGAATTCTTCCACTTTATTATTCCTTTGAGCCCAATAGTATTCCATCACCAACATACACCACAGTTTGTTCAGCCATTCCTCAATTGAAGGGCATCCCCTCATTTTCCAATTTTTTGCCACCACAAAGAGTGCAGCTATGAATATTCTTGTACAAGTCTTTTTCCTTATTATCTCTTTGGGGTACAAACCCAGCAGTGCTATGGCTGGATCAAAGGGCAGACAGTCTTTTATCACCCTTTGGGCATAGTTCCAAATAGCCCTCCAGAATGGTCAAATCAATTCACAACTCCACCAGCAATGTATTAATGTCCCAATTTTGCCACATTCCCTCCAGCATTCATTACTTTCCGTTGCTGTCATGTTAGTCAATCTGCTAGGTGTGAGGTGATACCTCAGGGTTGTTTTGATGTGCATTTTTTCTCCAATTATAAGGGATTTGATAGTTTTGATTTCTTTATCTGAAAATTACCTATTTGTGTCCCTTGATCATTTATCAATTGGAAAATGGCTTGATTTTTTTTGTACAATTGATTTAGCTCCTTATATATTTGAGTAATTACTTTTTTTTTTAAACCCTTACCTTCCGTCTTGGAGTCAATACTGTGTATTGGCTCCAAGGCAGAAGAGTGGTAAGGGCTAGGCAATGGGGGTCAAGTGACTTGCCCAGGGTCACACAGCTGGGAAGTGTCTGAGGCCAGATTTGAACCTAGGGACCTCCCATCTCTAGGGCTAGCTCTCAATCCACTGATCTACCCAGCTGCCCCCGAGTAATTACTTTTGTCAGAGGTTTTTGTTATAAATATTTTTCCCAATTTGTTGCTTCCATTCTAATTTTGGTTGTGTTGGTTTTGTTTGTACAAAACCTTTTTTAATTTAGTGTAATCAAAATTATTTATTTTACATTTTGTCATTTTTTTCTAACATCTGCTTGGTCTTAAAATCTTCCCTTTCCCAAAGATCTGACAAGTATACTATTCTGTGTTCACCTAATTTATTTATAGTTTCCTTCTTTATTTTCAAGTCATTCACCCATTCTGAATTTACCTTGGTGTAGGGTGTAAGATGTTGATCTAAACTTAATCTCTCCCATACTGTTTTCCCATTTTCCTAACAATTCTTTCTCTGGAGGTGGATAACATTCTTTTTCATAAGTCCCTCAGAACTATTATCAACTTAAAAATTTTTTTGTTAACATTTCATTTTTTTAACCTTGTTTCTTTTCATTCAGAAAGAAGACTTTACCTCATCTAATCATAGAACAATAGTTGAACATGTTGAATTTTTTTATTATACCATGAAAAATACTATTTTACAATGATGCTCTGTGCACTGGCTGGGCTGAGGAAAGCAGAGGGAAAAATTCAGCAGAGGATCCAACTGTGCCATGCTCAAGATTTAAGGGCTGGTCTGCTCTAGTTGGGGGCAACCACTGTGGATACAGTGGCTGAATCTCTGATGGACACAGTTCTTTGTTCCTCTCTTCCCCTCCTTTCTCACTCTTGCTTTTGTTTCCAGGACAAATTGAGTCAAGAAGGAAGCTCTAGGTAAAGAGGCATTCAATGCCCAATAACTCAACCTGATCCTGTAAATATATTTCAATCCAAATCTTAAAACGGTATGCCTACAATAGCAGGAGTGAGCCTCCTGCTATAATTTCATGTTGGTAAGGACTCCTGGTCCTGATATATATACATACATACATATATATATATATATGTATATATATATATATACAGAGGAGCAAAGAGTGCATGAAATAATGGGGTGAGGTTATGAAAGTTTTATCCTCTCATTTCTATTCATTCAGGGAGAAGATGACATCAAGATGATAATTAAACAAACTGAAATGTTAGTGTAGAATCTCCCTAGAGGAAATGGCTTAAAGTGAGAGAGGGGTTAAAAAAGATCATAGATTCACAAATCTGGAAAGGTGAGGGATCTTTGGGGCAATCTAATCCAACTCCTACATTTTATAAATGAGGAAACTGAGGACCAAGCAATTAATTGACTTGCCACAGAATAAGACAGGAGAGGAAGCTGGATACTCTGATTCCAAATTTAGAGCTCTTTTCTGTCAATATCCTTAGTCCACTGCTTAGCTCTTGGGAGCAGCTCTCTAAATCCTGCTGCCTTTGGGATGTTACTTGAGAATCAATTCTAGATAAAATTCTCAGATTCAAAAATGGTGTGCTAAATGCATAGTATAGAGAGTGTGAGCTAAGAGAGGTCTTTTCTCTACCACATCTAACAAGGGTAGGCTGCATAGCAAGTATCCTCCTAAACTCCTAGCAGAGGCAAGCATGATTATGGTTTAGGGGAAAGAACTACACTAATTCAGAAAACCTGAGTTAAAATCCACCTTCAGGCATTTAATAGCTTCATGATCCTGGCGAGTTGTTAGCCCCATTTGCCTCATTTTCCTCATCTGTAAAATGAACTGGAAAAGGAAATGCAAACTATTATAGGATCTTTGCCAAGAAAACCCCAAATGGAGTCATGAAGAGTTGGACACAACTGAAATGAATAAAAATACAATTATTCATTCCAGACTCTACAACTGATACCAAGAGCTAAAACAAATAAAAAACAATCACTGAATCCTGTTCCTCAGTACATGCATTTGCACTGCTTATCTCCAAGCCTGGAATATACCCCCTCCTCACTTCAGTCTCTCAAAATCTCTGTTTTCATTCAAGGCTCAGCTTAAGCACCACTTTTTTCAGCACTCCCTCCCTTCCTCCCAGCCCACTTGCTAATGCCTTTCCCCATACTTAATAAAGGGTAACTGATTGACTGATTGAGGGAATGCAACATTATCCACCACTGGGGGCAAGGATACCCTTTCCCACTTGCCATGTCACAGAGAAGGAGAGAACATGGATTGAAAATGTCAGAAAACAATTTATTAAGGGGGCATCTAGGAAGCTAAGTGGATTGAGAGCCTGGCCTAGAGATGGGAGGTCTTGGGTTCAAATGTGGTCTCAGACACTTCCTAGCTATGTGACCCTGGGTAAGTCACTTGACCCCCATTGACAAGCCCTTACCATTCTTCTGCCTTGGAACCAATATGCAGTATTGATTCTAAAGAGGATGGTAAACTTTTTTTTAAAAAAGAAAACAATTATTTAAAAAATTTAATTAAATTTAAAAATTAAAATTAAATTTTAATTAAAAACTTTAAAAAAATTATATCTACATGTAATTTAGAAAAAAAATTCTAAATTAATTAAACAAAACGAATCCAACTCATGAGCAAGTCAGCATATCATCTTGGTAATGTCCTTGGTCCTCTTCAAAAAAGAAAAGATAAAGAACAATCCCTAGAGCTTGGCACAGTACATAATAAACATTTAATAAATATTTATTTATCAGTTCATTCATTCATACAGAGGGAATTGAAGAGAGACCTTTTTACTGTTCTTCACACCCCAAACTCCATCTTCCTGCCCCACTATGCCTGAAATACACACTCTACTCAACTGTACCTCATCGAATTCCTAATTTTCTTTGATTTCCAGGTGAAGCATCACTTTTTTACATGAAGCCTTTCCCAATTCCCCCAGTTCCTAGTAGCTTGCCCTCTCCATAGCCCACCTCCAAAATTAACTCATATGGTACCTATTTTTCATCTTAGATATAGACATCTTGTCTGCCTCATCTATAGTTTATACCATACCCTAGAGAGTAGGATTATTTAGTTTCTCTGGTTCATAGTGTCCTGATCGGTCTAATGAAGTGGCTAGAGTAGATGATCTCCAAGCACTCTTTCAGATCTATGACCCTGGGGTATTAAACTGGATATTACTGTTGCTGAGTTAGCATTTTAAAACTTTATATTCATAAAGAGTTTTTCATACATGATTTTGAGAAAACTAAATTGTATCCCCATGAGAAAATTGTTTATTGCCATTTCCCCAAGCCTTTCGTATCTATAGAACAAGCCAGAGGCATAGGAAAAATAAATTCAAGGATTTGAGTTTCTCTAATCTCAAGCCTTACCTTATCACCAGATCTGTCCTACATGAGCAACTTTTTCTAAATCCCTAAATTTACTCATTTGTCTCTGTAATCTTCAGAGTCTACAAACAAAAGAAAGTTATTCATTAGCAAAAATGAATACTGAGGGAAATCTCATCATCAAGGTATTGTTTTATTATCATTATCATTTGTGCCAAAAAAATTGGGACGTTCAGAACTATGATTTCTTTGGTTTAGAGAACTCCCAATGAAGAAATTTCCTCTACCAAAGCATATTGAAAACTGTTCCCTACTTCCAGAGAGTTGCCTGGGACACTGAGAGATTTCATGACTTGTCCAAGGTCACATAGCCAATATATGTCAAAGAGGAAACTCGAACCTATGCCCTTTCTGAAATAATGCCAAACACAGTGCCTCTTAGACAAAATAGAACCTAGAGGTTTTTTCTTTTTAAGGTACAAACTTATTTTACTGGATTGCCCTTGTCATTTGTATGAGGAAGGCTGTGAGCAGATATTATTAATAACTTTATGTTCATTTTATAGAGTTTTAAACTGAGGAAAAGAAAGTGACTCATTCCGCTTATTATTCAAAGTTAGAAGCCCCATAGCACCATCAAGGGAGGAAACTGAGGGGGAAAAGGCAGGAAACAGAGGCATATCCTGGGGCTATGAGCCTTTGGAGACAAACTCCCAAATCCAGGTAATTTCATATTTATGGATGATACAGGAAGAAGAGACTTTAGAAAAGACTTTAATATGGCCATTAACATTTTCCAGAAAGGAAATTGGCAAGAATTTAACATAGATTCTTTGATTCTAGACTCACTGTTCTTTCTATCAAGCCATACTTCCTCCTTCTTCAGTTTTGAACTTTGGGACAGATTAGCTCCCCAAATCCTCTATTGCCTGAGTTTAGCTGATTGAGAAAGGCCAGCTCCCACTGCACTAGTTTAGTTCTGAAGTTCCCCACTTCTGATTTGCCCCATTTCTCCTTAGCCCCAAATCAACCCAGAGAGCCCATCTCTTAGTTCATTTCAGTTTGCCTTCTGGAGCCCAGGGCCAATAGATTCTGGAATTTTTCAGTCAATACTCCTTCCATCTTCTCACTTTAACAGAAACCTGGCTTTTCCCTAAGGACATCACATTCCTTTCAACTTTATTGAAAGCTGTTCTTCCTTCACTAGTTATACTGCTCTGTCTCCATCCTGTCTTCTGGCCTTTGACCAAGTCCTCCTCTCCCAATCTATCCTCCCTCTGTTACAATTAAAATTATCTGGAGAGACCTGATTTGGGGGTAAGAATATAAGTTTATCGATTATATCAAATCTATTCATTAAGCCAGCATCATAAACTGATAAAGTGATATAGGACTCCATGGTTCTCTTGGTACCAGGGACAGCCTGGGCTGGGTTAGGCAGCCTGATAGATTTCTAGGAGTTCATTATTCAGTCCCTCCCTTGACCAGCCTCCAAGACATCTTTAATTGGGGATAGCTAATTAAGAGGTGGTTCATCAACCTATCTGCCCCTCCCCATCTCCAGAGGTGGACAGATCACAGGTGGGAAAAAGATTCCTCTCCCCTTTATCTATTAACCAAATTCTGGTAAAAAGCAAGACATTCCTTAAGGATTCCCAAGGACACAGAAAATGAAAAAGGTAACAGACTAGATCCCAGAGTATCTTTTCAAACTTAGGACTGATTTCTTTTCCTTTATGCTCTCTATATTGCAAGCAAATTGGTCTACTGAGTGTTGTTTGGATTTGACATTCCATCATTTGCTTCCATGTCTTGGGACTGGTTTTTCTCATTTTTTTTTAAAAACCCTTACCTTCTGTATTCAAATGAATATTGTGTATTGCTTCCAAGGCAGAAGAGTGGTAAGGGCTAAGTAATGTGTTTTAAATGACTTGCCCAGGGTCACACAGCTTGGAAGTGTCCAAGGTCAAATTTGAATCTCTGGATCTGGCTCTCAATCCATGGAGCCACTAAGCTGCCCCCTGGTCTTCTCATTCTCGAAATATACATTCCTCTCTACAACTTGGAATCCCCAGCTTCCTTTAAGGTTCAACTAAAATGTCACCTGATTCTCTCTATTGCCAGTGGCCTCCCCTCCTCAAAAAACAAAACCCTGCATTCCAGCCCCTCTTTCACCTAGAATAGAAACTCCTTGAGGACAGGAACTATTTAATTTTTGTCTTTGTACCTCCAGTGCCTGGTACAGTGCTTGTAAGCAATCAATGCTAAATGACTTGCCTAGGGTTATACAGTGAGAAAGTGTCTGAGACAAGATTTGAACTCAGGCTCTTCTGATGCCAGGCCTGGCATTCTATCATTGTTCTACTTACCTGTCCCCAAATTCTGTCTTGTAAGAAAAGATTATTCAATTGTGAGAACTGGGAGAAAACCTTACTGAACTGTTTGAAAGTCCTTGCTCCAGTAGTCACCTTCTCTCTACTATGTCTTCTCTTTCTCTGCCTTTCTGTATCTACCTGTCTATCTCTGAGTCTATCGGACTATCTCTCCCCAATTCCACTAGTTCTTCTTAAACAATATGCTTTATTTTAATTTTAATTGTCCTTTAGTTCCAGTCTAGATGGAAAGTCCTATCTTAGATCCTCATCTTAGATACGTCTTCAGACTAAATAAATCACTGAAACTCAGGAAATCATCTTAAAGAACTTTTTCTGAGGAGATTTAAATAATTATATTGTGAATTCCTATACACCAAGCCAAATTCTACCAGTTTCAAGCCTGAAGACATGAAAGATGCATTTGAAAAATAAATAATACCAGCTTTGGTCTTACCATCTGAGCAACGTTGGGCAACTTACTTAACCTCTATGGACCTCATTTTTCTCCTCTGAATAAAGAAGGGATGAGAGGAAAGATCTCTAATGGCCCAATCCAACTCTAACTCAATGAATATTCATTTTTTCCCCTTATTACCACCAACCTCTCTCCTCAACTCCACTCAAAAGTATCTGTAGCTTTTTTCAAAACACTGCTCAGGTTTACCTTCTACTTGAGGCACTTTCCAGATTGGGTCAATCCCTCATCTGTATGTTAGTACACAAACTACACAGGGAGAAATTTCATTATCTCTAAAACTATTGGATTAACAACTTGTAAGAGGCTTTATTCAACATTTGGAAGGACAACAAGTATCAGAACCCAAGTTCAAATCCTTTGCTCTGGTATTTTCCATCCATGTGGGATGTATGGATATTCAAGGAGGACTAACCTCTGTGGGCTTGCCCAGTCCTTTTCAGGGTTGCCTGTCTACCTTTGGTGTCCCTTTGGCATCCAGCTCTCCCCTGTGGCTCCAAGAATATGTTGTAGCATGGACAGTAGCCAAACTTGGGTAATACTGCTTTGGAAGACAGGCTAAAGTGGGCTGAGGGTAACTGATAGGCCTCCAACCCATCAGTGAGTAGCCCAAGCATGTGGAGACTTCCATTATAGAAACAAATGGATGAGAACAATTTATTCCAACAGCCATGAAGGTGGCTGGAGCAGGTACTGGGGGGTGTTTAAGAGATTGGTCAGATACTGAATATGCTAAGGTCATCCAGTGAATCCTAAAAGCCATTACCAGTCAACCTGACTTGTGTCTTGCCACTGGATTTTGATGACTCTGGAAGAGAGACTGAGGTTGTTGACTTTGTACAATTCTGCCTCATGTAAATCCAATTTGTGAACAAGTCAAAATACTATACTGTGATGTCATTGGTTCTCTTTGACTACTAAGGAAAAATAATAACAACAATCATCTATGTAATCTTCCCTAACCTTAGTCTCTCAAGGTATTAGATTCCTTTATCTATAAAATGACAGGGTTGAGCTAAATGACAATGACATTACTTCCCCAGCTTTAAATTTAGGTCCTACATTCACTCTGTGGGCAGTATTTTTTCATCTGTGCTTAAAAGAGAGACCTATAGAGTCTGAATTTCTTAAGTCCAGGAACTTGGTTTAAAGGATAAATTTTTTTGATAAGTATATTTCAATGTAATTAGTTTCCCTTGTAATCAAAATATTTATGAATTTAAAAACATTTTTCTGAGGCCATAGACTTTATCAGACTGTGAGAGGGGTGCAAGACAAACATAAAAAAGAGCTTTAAAAACACCCACATTAGAAAGAAAAGAGATATTTCTTTTTCACATTCATTCAGTTCTTACCTTCTCATCTACTTGGGCTAGAACTATCACCACAGTTGAAAATAATAACAGATGACAGAATACCTTTTTCTAAAGTTCTGAACTGTATGTATAATAAAAAAAAAAGACTTCTAAACTGGCAGACAAGACATTGTGGGAGACCAATAATTGAGGATCTTGGAAATATTTCATCTTCTTCAAAAGATGCTCTCTTAGACTAGAAGACTATTACTGGGGAATTCAGCTTTTTTTCAGGAAGCCTGGGCTAATGGAGAGAAGTTTGGGGGGGGGGGTCGGGAAAGAAGGTGCTCTCCACTTTAGTCACTAATTGTCTCGTGCAAATAAATCCCTTAGCTTGCCTGGAGAAAAGGATGGGTTAGACCAAGGGTTGGCATTACACCTGGGGTATAAGAACTTTTCCGAAAAGGTTGATAACTGTATTTCAACATAATTGGTTGCTTTTGTAATTCTGTGTATTTCATTTTATGCACTTTAAAGCATTACTCTGAAAAGAAGTTCTTATGCACATATCAAACTTCCAGTATGTTCTTTTCAACTTAGTTTTTAAAACTTTAGGATTTTGTGAAAAATAAGATGAAATATTTTGAGAATTAACTAACCCCTCTATCCTTAAGCATCCTTCCTCTTCACTCCCTTTCCTGCTCCTCTTTAAAAAGAACGGAGGAAAACCAAACTTCGGAGATAAATTTGATTTTCCGTAGTAATTCTTCTCCTAGTTCCCCAGTTATAATGGGAACTTTGCCAGTAGGAAGCAGACAGGCTGTCACGACAGGACTAAGAGGCAACCTTGCAGGCGACTGTGTCTCTAATCACATGATTTCTTGAAACCAGATCAACAGTACTGAAACGCACCCGGAAGAGAGCGGGTAGCTAGCCAGTGGTATTTACAGTGCATGGATCGAACTCGGGAGGTAAGGAAAGGATGTCTTGGGTGGCAAGAAATGTAGATAAGGGGCAAAATTATGAATGATTAAAGTTTAACTTTCACCAGTAGGAGAGAAGTAGCTAAAAACTCCAAATACAGATAAATTGTCCGGTCAATGCCTGTAAATAAATCTCAAGGACAGCGAACTATCACTACCATAATAGTCCTCATGTCAACTCAGCTAACTACGATTACTAGCATCTAATCTCTTGGCTGGAGGCTCTGACACTCAAGTCTGACTGGCGAGAAACAGGAAGCAGCATACACAGTAAAACACCAGAGAAGCTAGTTTCTTGGGTTGATGCTTGATTTTTAGCCTTGTGTTTGTAGTGCAAGTGTTACGAGCAGTAAGAAGCCCGCGATCTGTAAACACCCCACCCCGTCACGCTCTTTGTTTTTCTCCCCAGTAGCCTGGAGGCCCCCAGGGGATCATCCCTCGAAGCCCTCGAGGAGAAATTCCTGCTTCTGGGCAACCATCCCAAGCTGGTAGTGGATTTAAGAATCCCAGAAAAACCAAGAAGGCTACTTTTCAACTTCTTGGCTTGTTGGAAAGAGCATAGCCGCCCAAACCATACTGGAAAGGTGGAGAGCTGTGGGTTGGGAACTGATAAAATAAGGAAAGGGGGTTAACGGGGCCAGAAAGGGGTGTGGAAGGTCCCGTCAGCCAAAGAGCTCTTGGGGGCAATTAGAGGAGATTCCCTGACCCTTCTCTATAACATCATTCAGCCGCAGCCCCAAAAAGCCGAGGTAATATTGCGCCCCCCCCCCCCACCCCCCAAGTCCAAGTCAATGGTCTGGAGGGAAAAGCAGTAAGGTTTCGGATGGATTGTGCCGGAGATCGTGGGTATCGGGGCACTTACCATATCTGCTGGGCTCCCGACAATAGTGTAGGATCGGCAACGCGTCGTCCTTGACCACCTTCGTCCCGGGCTCTCGGGGGGCCCGCTGGCCAGCCGGCAGCGCCTCTGGGAGAGGACTGGGACTGGGACTGGGGCGCGGGCTAGGGCGCGGGCTGGGACGCAGGCTGCCACAGCCGCTGCGCTCTGACTCCGAGGCGGCGCCGCTCGGAGCCCCCTGTTCCCGCGGTCCACCGGCTGCTGGGGTCACCACAAAGCGCTGGGACATGGCTTCAGGGAGGGAGATCTGCTGCCAGAGGCTGTTGGGCGACGAAGGAGTCGCTGCTGCGGCTCCGGCCCCTACTGGGAGCTCTCAGTTCTACTACTCACGGGGGTCTAAACCCCGAGAGCCCAGACTCCCCTGGGTCACCGCAGCACCAGGGGCTGCGAGATGCAGAGTTCACCCGAAAGACTAAAGGTAGCTGGGCACATTGTCTGGGTAGAAGGAGTGGGGGGCGAGGGAGAAGGGAGAGGGAGGGAAGAAGGAGAGAAGGGCGGGGACATTGGGGAGAGACCCCGCCCCCCTGGTCCTCAGCCCCAAGTGGGAGAGCGGCTAGAGGCTCAAGGGGACAGAGTGAATGGAGGAAGAGAGGGTAGGGTGTTCACTGAGGCCAAGTGACCAAGAGTTGAACTAGGAAAAGCTGCGCCCAAGAGCCTTTGGGTGGGCATCTGATTGGAAGAGAGAATCGGACAGTTACCTTCTAGATATAAAGATGAGGACCGTGTTGGGTGAGGAAAGATCGAATGAGAACATAAGAATATGGAACATAGAAAGGCTTCTCTCTACTAGTAGCTTCAGGACCTAGAAAGGAAAGTGAGAAGGACTACATCCTACAGGCTTTGGAACTTCAAATGGAAGCCATCTCGAATTAGAGATCGAAAGTTTCTTCCAATCAGAATTGGAGCATACTAGGACGTTACGAACCCCAAAATGATCCTTGGAGACTTAAGTCAAAAGTCTGAAACTCGGAAGTCATTTTTATTATCATCATCAACATTTCAATAAGGAGCGTTAGTTGTACTATTCTGGAGGAATGGGAAAAGGGTATAAAATGCTCTGTTTAAATTTTATTTTAAAACTTGATTATACTTATTTGAAAGATACTGTACTATCCACTTAACCAATGAGGTAACTTGGAGAGAGGAGATTAAAATAGGATAGCAGGTAGCAACAAAACTTTTCCATAGGTCAAGGGCTAAAAATAAGTCTTTACTTTGGAGATTACCAGAGATTTTTGTTGTTTTTCTGTTTCACATCCTTTCTATTACACATTTTTCCACCAAAGGGTTAACCAGTTGAGTCTGCAGACCTAACTTGGCTTCTGCTATTGTATGGAAGTTGCTTGAGGTCGGTTAAGGTGGAAGAAAAAGGAAATGAAATTCAATTCTGCCATTCTGCTGCATGTCAGCAACTGTAGCACAAAATTTTTCTTTGAGAGGAAGTTGGTATTAATGATCAAAAGAAGGGTATAATATTTTTGTATTTTAATTGATAGGAAATTTCTTCAATTACATATATGCCACCATATCAATCTCCACCCCTTCTAAGAATATCTATGATTTTTTGTTCTTATTTTCCCATAAATGCCACACATAGGGTCAGTCCAATGTGCTGAAAGCCTCCCTATGGCTCTATAATTATTTGGTGAGCATTAGCCAAGCACTGTCTTCATTCAGGCCATGTGACCAGCCCACATCTTTTTGTTGATGATAGAAAAGCTTAATGATATTTTTATGTCACTTCCTGGAAGCAAATTCTGAGAGGGAATATGCTGTAGCCTTATATTCACCTGAAATTATGATTTTTCTGAGACTGTGGTATTACACATAAGACTATGGCCTCACTAGTAATAGCAGCTAATTATAATACTAACATTTATATAGTGCTTACTTTGTAAGTGCCAGGCACTGTGCTAAGCTCTTTACAATGATTATTTTTTTAATCTTCAGAACAACTCTGGGAGATAGAGGCTATTATTATCCCCATTATGTAGATGAAAAAAAAAAACTGAAGTAAAGAAGGTGCCCAGGGTCACACAGCTAGGAGTTTTATGAGGTTGATTTGAACTCAAGTCTTTCTGACTTCAGGCCTGCTACTCTATCCATTGTGCCACCTAATTAGAATATTGGTGTTAAACAGGTAGGGTTTTCCTCAGCAAGCACTTTCATTAAAAGTTCTGTGCAATTTCCAAAATGTAATCCTGGCCAATTTTATCTCACTATTAAATTCTGAATCATTAACAAATGAAGAGCTATGAGAAGACACTCCAGAACCCACTCCTTTGTAGAAGTAGGAAGCCCACAGATGTTACAGTTACACATTTTTGTACTTTTTTTCAATGAGTTGATCAGTTGGGATGATTTTTTTTCTTTTTAAAAATACTATTTGTTGGTCAAAGGATATAATAGGCAATTTTCAGATGAAGAAATCAAAGTTATCAATAATCATATAAAATGTTCTAAATCTCTCTTGATTAGAGAAATGCAAATTAAAACAACTTTGAGATACCACTTCACACCTATCAGATTAGTTAATATGACAGTAAAGGAAAATTATAAAAATTGGAGGGGATGTTGCAAAATTGGGACAGTAATCCATTGCTAATGGAACTGTGAACTGAAGCGACCATTCTGGAAGACAATTTGGAATTATGCCCAAAGGGCTATAAATTAATGCATACCCTTTAATCCAGTAATACTGCTACTAGTTCTGTATCCTTGGGGAAGATAAAAAAAGAGGAGAAAGGACTTAGTTGTACACAAATATTTTATAGTTGCTCCTTTTTGTAGTAGCAAAGAATTGGAAATTAAAGGGATGTCCATCAATTGGGGAATGACTGAACAAATTATGGTCTGTGATGGTGATGGAATACTATTTTGATGTAAGGAATGATGAACAGGTTGATTTCAGAGAAAGCTGGAAAGACCTTCATGAACTGATGCAGAGTGAAATAAGCAGAACCAAGAAAATACTACACACTGTAACAGCAATATTGTGGAATGATCAAATGTGATAGACTTGGCAATTATCAGCAATACAATGATCAGGACAATTCTGAGATACTTATGACAAAGAATGCTATCCATCTCCAGAAAAAGAATGGTTGGAGTTAGAATGAAGACGAAAGCATTTGATTTTTCAGTTGTTTATTTGGATTTATGCTGTGGGATTTGGGTTTTATAAGATTACTCACAAAAATGAGCAATATGGAAATATGTTTGCATGTTAATACATGTATAACCCATATTGAATGGTCTGTCAGCACTGGGAGAGGGATGGGAAGGGAGGGAGGGAGATAAGTTCCATCATATAACTTAGGAAACCTTTGTGTGTAAATTTATTATAATACATAACTGGTAATAAATAAATAAAATATGATTTGTTATATGGAATAGTTCTCTGGGAGGGGAAGGGAAAGGAATACTGGTAATAACTATGGATGATGTTAAAAACAGAAGACATCAGTAAAAACTCATTCTCAAAAATTCTGAATATTTTAATTGTATGGTTGCAGTACCTATCAGTTGTGTGTGTGCATATGTTTAAACCAGTACTTTCTGTTTTAGCGATAACTCTAAGATAAAAGAGAAAGCGGTAGGCAAATGGGGTTGAGTGACTTGCCCAAGGTCACACACTTAGAAAGTAACTGAGACCAGATTTGAACAAGGTCTTCCTGACTTCAGTCCTGGCATTCAATCCACTGAACCACTTAACTGCCTCTATATGCCTCTGTGTATATATTTTACATTAGATTACCTATACAATTATGTCATATAATCTAGACCAGTGATGGCAAACCTGTGGCATGGGTGCCACAGATGGCACACAGAGAGCTCTCTGTGGGTATGCAGTTGCCCCTTTCCCCCAGAGTTGGTCACTAGAAAGGCAGAGGGACTCAGGCAGAGCTACTCCCTTCCTCCTCTCTATACTTGCTGAGGACATTCATTTCACCCACCCCTCACTCAGCAACACTCAGTGGGGGGGAGGAGCATGGCACTCAGTAGAGTGGTGTTGGGGCCTTGAACTCTGTCTCAAAAAGGTTCACCATCACTGATCTAGGCAATATACAATTTTTCAGTCACTTCATTTTTTCAAGTGGATTGTTAGGACAATTTCTTTCAAAGGACTATACATTTTATTGAGAAGGGTTTGTGTTGTTCCAGAACTCAGCCCAATTATTCCAAAGTCTCTTATGAAAAAGTACATTTCAAGACCTCTCCAGACTCATCCTTCATGGTACTGGTAAATACTATTTGTCAGCATGCCTCTTGTTTTTGTCTCATAAGGCTGAAACTCTACAACTTGTTGAACAAGTTATCTCTATGGTGTTATCTGTCAAAGAATCCTGACCTGTACATGGCTGACACCTTGTTGGAGGAGAGCCTTTAAGGTTGCATTTGAAAACTTTTGACAAACAACAGTAATATTTTCTCTTCTCCTGTGAAGACATGATTTACTTTAGAAAATCATCTGAGGCAGACTTACTTTCATCAAAAATTTTAGGACATGTCCAGTACATTGTCATATTTTGCAGAGATGATAAAGATTACATGTGGGTTAATAGTTTCTGGTGTCATAGAGTCATAGAGGAAGAGATATAGGCTTATAGATTGAGAGCTGGAAACTAACTCATTTTACAAGTGAGGAAATTGAGGCTCAAAGGAATTAAGAAACTTAAGCATACACAACTTGTAATTAGCAGGGTCAGAATTCAGACTCAGGTCTTCTGACAAATCTTTCCACTGCACCTCAATAGAGGTAGGTTAGATTTATAATTTCCCTTCCCTCTCTTTATTTTTGGTTATTTTTTTTCACTCATTTGGAATCTTCTCTTGGAGAAGAATCTTGAAAATTGATCTTTGGGGCTCTTTAGAATCAGATTGAAACAGATAGTCCACTTAATTTTTTTCATTTTAAAAAATGTGTCTTCTTCCACAATGTGACAAATATGAAAATATGTTTTGAACCACAGCACTTGTACAATCGTATTGCTTATCATCTTAAGGAGGGGGGAGGGAAAGGACAGAAGGAGAGAAGTAGAAATTCAAAATGTTAGAAAGCAAATGCCCAAATTTTGTTTTCACATAAAAATAAAACATTACACAAGGAAAAAAAAATAATTGTGTTGCTTTTAACTCAGGTTTCTCCTGTATGAATTTGGTTGGGCCTATAACCACTTTTCCTGATTACAACTTAAATGTCATATTCTAAAGCAGGGATGCCATTGATTCTTATGTCCCTACTTGGCAAAGAGATTGAGTATTTGCTGGCCAAGAGGGTTTTTGGCCTCTTCATTGTAGTGACTTGTTAGACTTTTCTAAGAAGTGGTTCAGTCATATTCAGTGTCTTTATTGTTGTCTGTTCCCCTCTCCTCAGCCTCCCCCTTAATTTATGATGTGGACTTTCCCCCTGAGAAAGCAATTTAAGAGTGCTCAGTTTGGCAGTACATATGCTAAAATTGGAACAATACAGTATACAATACAGTATGGTATAGCTTCTGTGAAGGATGACATGCAAATTCACAGTGTTCTATTTTTTTAATTAAAATTAAAAATAAAAGAAAGTAATTGAATAATATCAAGTACATGTGGTGGTTTTCTCCAACTCATTCTAGGTGGCTCAGTGGATGGTGCCTTGGTCCTGGAGTTGAGAAGTTGTTGTTGTTCATTTTGTTTGACTCCTCATGACCCCATTTTGGGCTTTCTTGGCAAAGATACTGGAGTGGCTTATCATTTATTTCTCCAGCTCATTTTACAGATGAGGAAACTGAAGTAAACAGAATGAAGTGACTTGTCCAGGGCCACACAGATAATAAGTGCCTGAGTCCAGATTTGAACCTAGGACTTCCCATCATTCGGCCTCAATCCACTGAGCTAGTCAGTTGCCCCAGGATCAAATTCTAAGCATGGTGACAGCCTGTCCTAATGCAAAGAAGTAGGAAAATAGAAGATGAAATCATCGAACAACTGGTAATTCAGTTAAACTGGAAAGTAGAGTTTGTGATGAGTAGGATGAAATTAGTCTGGAAGAGAAGTTAGGTCAGACTGTGAAGGGTATTAGATACCGGACTGAGTCATTTTTATTTTAATTTATTGGAAGCCCAGAACTACCAAAGTTTTGTTTGTTTGTTTGTTTTAATCAGGGAAGTGACCAGGTCAGATCTGTGCCTTTGAAAGATTATTTTGGCAGCTGTGTGAAAGGATGGATAGGACTGGAGAGAGACCGGAGGCACAGTTACCAGTTACAAGGCTGTAACAATAGGGTAGGAAAGATAGCCTGAAATTAAGGAAGTTGTTGCCTTTGGATACAGATTAAATTCAACTCTGAGTCTTTATTTATCTCTAAAAGAGAATCTGTGAGCTGTTTTCCCATTCAGGTGCTACATCTTTTTCCATTTCTGGTGAGAATGTCAACATATCTGTAGTTCCTATCCTCCACTAGTGGAGTCAACTTCTTGGTTGTTGGACAGAGATTATACATTAAGGGAATAAAGTTAAATTCACATTTGTAAATGGCCTGATAATGATAAGATTCTTCGCATCCTTGCCGCTCCCTCCCTCCCTGGTTTCTAGTACTATGCCATAGTCATTATGAAAGGTGAAGGGGGCTGCAGAGGACCAGGGGCCATTTTATATTCTATCCATTTCATGAGCATCATCTCTTTTATAGGCTTGACAATTTTGTGTCTCAGAAATTATCTGGCTGCCTATATTCAAGTTATATATGAGGAAGTGAGTATACTGGGCATGATTAGCCCCACTTAATACAAACATATGGGAGGTCTGTACCTAGGATGTTGGGTAAAGGTGTCAAGTAGGTTTAGTGGGGAAAGGGGAAAAATGATAGTAAGAAGGCTATTGGAAGAGCACTTCATTAGTGAGATGTTGTTTTCTTTGTATCTCCAGCACTTACCACACCCCCTGACATATAGTAAGAGTTAATAAATGTTTGTTGATCAATTGACTGGTGACTAGATAATATGGAGTGGACGTGAAGGTCACTGGTGGCCAGGAGAAGGGGGAACTGATGTTGTTGAACCTCAGGAAGGATGGAGAACAGGATAAAGTCCAGAGAGAAGCAACTGAAATGAAAAAATAGAATGGGTATAGGCTAACTACTAGATATTCTTCAGATTGAAAAGCCAAAAGTAAAATGGGATAAAATCCAAACCTATATAATCATTCATGAAAGGCATGGGTAAGTTTGGAGGAGGATGATAGACTTGTTCATCAAGGTCCCGAAAATAATGAAGAGCCCCCTCAGGAAATCTTAGAGGTAATTAATTATATATTGCTTTCCACACTGGGTGATAAATAAATTGAACTGCTATCAACCCTTTCATGTAGGCACAATTGTTAAGAGGAAATACCCTCAGGACATGTGGTGCTGGGCAGTGGTGAGTTGACCCAGATAATCCTCCTGATGATTGTGAATCAATGCTAAATTATAAGGCTTCAAAATATATTTTTAGACATAGCATAAGTACTAAATGCATCAAATTGAGACACATGATATTGATAATACCAACCCACTACATTTGTTCCCCCTTTTTGCTTCAATTTACAGTGATAGTGTACTGAGAATAAGACAGGCAATTCTAATGTCTAATACACTGGTTTCCAATTCTGCTTTTAAAAGTCCCAAATTGTCTAAGGAAGTATTAATCAATTTTTAAAAATTAATTAATTACTTAAAATATTTTTCCATAGTTATATGATTCATGTTCTTTCCTTCCCCTCTTCCCTTTCCCCTCCCAGTGCTGACAGGCAATTCTACTGGGTTATACATGCATCATTGTTCAAAACTTATTTCCATGTTATCAATATTTGCAAAGGAGTGATCATTTGAAGTCAACATCCCCAATCATATTCCCATCGAATCATGTGATCAAGCACTTGTTTTTCTTCTTAAAGCAATTTTTAAAAGATTTCTAGATGATCAGGGAAAATAATGAAAAATCAAAGTAGGAATGGAAGGGACACTTTCAGATCTAAAATTATATTATAAAACAATAATCATTCAGATAATTTAAAATAATCTAAAAAATTGGGACACAAATACACTATTCATGGAGTTGTGAACCTATCCAACCAATCTGGAGAGCAATTTGTAACTATGCCCAAAGGGCTATAAAACTATGCATACTCTTTGAACTGGCAATATCATTATTAGGTCTGTATTCCAAAGAGACCAAAGTAAAAAGACAGATGACTATATGTACAAATATAGCAGCTCCTTTTGTGGTGGCAAAGAAAGGGAAATTGAGGGAATGCCCATTAATTAGGGAATTGCTAAAGAAGTTGTGGTATATGATTGTGTTGAAATACTATTGTGCTATAAGAAATGACAAACACTGACCCTAGGCAATTCACTTAACCCCCATTGCCTAGCCTTTACTGCTAGGAAGTGTCTGAGGCCAAATTTGAACCCAGGACCTCCCTGTCTCTGGGCCTGAATCTCAGTCTACTGATCCACCCAGCTATAGTCCATCCCCCCTTCCCCCCCACTGTAGTATTGATTCTAAGACTAAAGGTAAGGGTTTAAAAAAATTATAAGCAAGATGCTTTCAGAGAAACCTGGGAAAACATATACGTAAAACTGATACCAAGTGAGGTGAGCAGAACCTGGAAAACACTATACACAGTAACAGCAATATTTTAAGGACTATCAACTGTGAATGATTTAGCTATTCTCAACAATAGAATGATCCAAGACAATTCCAAAGGATGTTTGATGAGAAATGCTACCCACCTTCAAAGAAAGAACTGAAGGAATTTGAATGCAGATCAAACTATACTTTTTTAACTTTATTTTTCTATTTTTGGTCTGTTTTCTTTTGAAACATGGCTAATATGGAAATATATTTTGCATGACTACACATGTATAATCTATATCAAGTTGCCTGTTTTCTCAGTGAGATGGGAGAAGGGAAGGAAGGGAGAGAAGTTGGAACTAAAATTTTTTAAAAACTGATATTAAAATTGTTTTCACATGTAATTGAGAAAAAAGGAAAAAATATAAAATATAGGCTATTTATAAGTGGAAAACAAAATAATAAAAATTTGGCTAGTGAAGCAGACCAGATAAGAAAGAATCAGAAATAATGACCTAAATAAATTAATGTTCTCTAAATCTACAAATTACCTAAGAAGGAATTCCCTATTTAATAACTGTATAGAAAATTTTAAAATAGTCTGATAAAAATTAGGTTTAGATCAACATCTCATACTGTCCACTATGATAAGGTCAAAATGGATATGCAAATTGAGAATTAGAAGTTTTTTTTTAAATGAGAAGAGAATTGAACCATATATTTTTTACTTCTATGATTAGAAGAATTCTTTTTCTAAAAAATTTATTTATTTATTTATTTTTCACTTTAAACATTATTTTATTTGGTCATTTCCAAACATTATTCATTGGAAACAAAGATAATTTTCTTTTCCTTCCACCTCCCCACCCCCCTTCCCACCACCACTCCCATAGCCGACGAACGATTCCACTGGGTATCACATGTGTTCTTGGTTCAAACCCATTTCCATGTTGTTGGTATTTGCACTAGAGGGTTCATTTAGAGTCTCTCCTCAGTCGTGTCCCCTCCACCCCTGTAGTCAAGCAGTTGCTTTTCCTTGGTGTTTTTACTCCCATAGTTTATCCTCTGCTTGTGGATAGTGTTTTTTAGATCCCTGCAGATTGTTCAGGATCACCACATTGACACTAATGGAGAAGTCCATTACGTTCGATTATGCCACAGTGTATTAGTCTCTGTGTACAATGTTCTCCTGGTTCTGCTCCTCTCACTCTGCATCACTTCCTGGAGGTTGTTCCAGTCTCCATGGAATTCCTCTACTTTACTATTCCTTTTAGCACAATTCCATCACCAACATATACCACAATTTGTTCAGCCATTCCCCAATTGAAGGGCATCCCCTCATTTTCCAAGTTTTGGTCACCACAAAGAGCGCAGCTATGAATATTCTTGTACAAGTCTTTTTCCTTATTATCTCTTTGGGGTACAGACCCAGCAGTGCTATGGCTGAATCATAGGGCACACAGTCTTTTATCACCCTTTGGGCATAGTTCCAAATTGCCCTCCAGAATGGTTGGGTCAATTCACAACTCCACCAGCAATGAATTAATGTCCCTACTTTTCCACATCCCCTCCAGCATTCATTACTTTCCTTTGCTATCATGCTAGCCAATCTGCTTGGTGTGAGGTGATACCTCAGGGTTGTTTTGATTTGCATCTCTCTGATTATAAGAGATTTAGAACAATTTTTCATGTTCTTATTAATAGTTTTGATTTCTTTGGCTGAGAACTGCCTGTCCATGTCCCTTGACCATTTATCAATTGGAGAATGGCTTGATTTTTTGAACAATTGATTTAGCTCTTTGTAAATTTGAGTAATTAAACCTTTGTCAGAGGTTTTTATGAAGATTGCTTCCCAATTTGTTGCTTCCCTTCTGATTTTAGTTACATTGGTTTTGTTTGTACAAAAACTTTTTAATTTGATGTATTCCAGATTATTTATTTTGCATTTTGTGACTCTTTCTAAGTCTTGCTTGGTTTTAAAGCCTTTCCCTTCTCAAAGGTCTGACATGTATACTATTCTGTGTTCACCTAATTTTCTTATAGTTTCCTTCTTTATGTTCAAGTCATTCACAGAAGGAGAATTCTTAAGAGGATAGAGGTGATCATAAAAGGTTTTTAAAATTTTAGATCACATGAAATTGAAAAATTTTGCACAAATAAAATTAATGCAGGTAGGATGAGGAGGGAAGTTATTTAGTGGGGGAGGGAATCATTGTATCAAATATCTGTGATAAAGATCTGATATCCAGGACACATAGGTAATTAACAAATATATGCCAAAGAACCCTTTTCCAATAAATGAATTGTTAAAAGATATGAATAAACAGTTCTTGAATAATTGGTATGAACAACTATAGAAAAACAGCTCACTAATAAAAAGAAAAATGCAAATCAAAACAACTTTGAAATTTTACAACTATAAAATTGTCAAAGATGATAAAAGGTGGGGATAGTCAATACTGGGAGAATTGTTGAATGATAGAAACGTTGATACATAGTTGGTGGAGTTGTGACTTGGTCCAGCCATCTGGAGAGCAATCTATAATTGTATGGAATCCACTCAGCCTGCTCTACAAAGGCTTTGCTGCACTTCTTTGATGAGGTCTTTATACCTCTTTTGCAAAATTCCTTGTTTATAAGTGTCTGTACCTCTTCATTGTCCCTTGGATGATCTTTAACTTAAATTCCCCTCTGTCTTCATTCTATTTGTATAAGTCCCCAAATAACCAAAATTGTGTTTAATAAAAATCAAAATGGGAGGCTGAACTTCTGGAACACGTGACTAACAAGATAGCAGACAATATATTCCTTGATCCTCACAACTTTTTGAACTTCTCTAAAGTGGGAATTATGTGCAAGAGATGAAGCAATTCTAGGTTTCTCCATAGTCTAGGACACCGAGAATCTAGATAATGTTGACAATCTGATGAATTAACAACAGAGAAGAATCCCTAACCACAATTAAACAGACTAAAGTGATTTCTCTGGGTAATCATTTGATATGACCAAGTTGGATTTATACCAGGGATCTACAAATGGTTCAATATTAGGAAAAGAATAAGCATAATTATTTGAAAATATTTGAAAAACCCCATATCACATGATTATCTCAATAAGGTACGGGGGGAAAAAAACCTTTAATAAAGTAGTACACTTACTACTGCAAAAAAAAAAAATCCTACAAAATGTAGGCATAGAGGGACCTTTTTTATTTTGATAAAATGTTCTATCTAAAATTAAAAGCAAACAGCATATACAATAAGGGTACACTAGAATCTTTTCCATTAAATAAAGTTACAAAGCAAGGATACCCTCTCTTCCCACTATCATTTGAAATAGTTTTGGAAATGCTAGCAATAGCAGTAAAACAAGGGAATCAAATCTAAGGCATATGAAGAGGAAATAAATTCTTCCTCATTTTCCAATTTTATGACAGTATACTTGGAGAATTCTAAGAAATCACTGAAGATATCAATTGAGAGAATAGCTTCAACAGAGTTGTAGCCTACAAAATAATCCTCCCCACAATCAGCTGAATTTCTATATAATAATGACAAAATCTAAGAGGCAAGAATAGAAAGAGAAATTCTATTTCAATTAACTACAAAAATTGCATAAAGCATGTGAAGATTAACCTACCAAAGCATACAAAAGACTTGTCAGAATTTCAACCAAGTATCACCTTCACCTCTCCATGCTTTTGAAACCTTCCATATCCAATCTGTTAACAAATTCTATAAACTTCATAAGGTGTCTCTGATATGCTACTTTCTCTCTTTGGGTACTTCCATCAACTTGGTTCAGGCCCTTATCATCTTTCTGCCTGGACCACTGAAATACACTTTTTGATTGGGACTCCTTCTTTAAGTTTCTCCCCATTCCATCCATCCTCCATGCTAGCTGTCAAATTGGTCTTCCTAAAGCACAAATCTAATGATTATCACCTCTCACATTTCCTAGCTGTATGACCCTTGATTCTAAGGTGGAAGATAAGGGTTAAAAATAAAAGCAAAGGCACTGGAAATAAGGGGGATTGTGAAAAGCTTACCTATAGAAGATAGGCTTTTAGCTGAGACTTGAAGGAATCGCAGAGGCAGTAAGGAGGAGAGAACTTTTTAGGCAATGTGGGACAGCCAGGAAAAATGAATAATATAGAGTAATGGAGTATCTTGTTCAGGCTAGGAGTTTTGGTGTCTCAGGATCCTAGATTATGTGTGTGTGAGGGGTGGAGTGAAGGTGTAAGAAGACTGGAAATATGGAACACCAGCTATTAAGGGCTTTAGATACCAAAGAATTCTATAATTGATCCTGGAGATGATAAAGAGCCCAGTGGTTTATTGAAAAGGGGCATGCTATGTTCAGACCTGTCCTTTTGGAAGATAGCTTTGACAACTGAGAGGTGGATGGACTAGAGCAGTGATGGCGAACCTATGACATGAGTGCCAAAGATGGCACACAGAGCACTCTCTGGGGGCATGTGGTCATCTTCCCCCCAACCCAGGGAGGGTGGGGGAGGCAGTTCTAGTGAAAGGTAGAGGGACTCAAGGAGAGCTGTTCCCCTACTCCTTTCCAGCTTGCTTGATGACATTTTTTCACATCTCTGGCCCCTCTGCCCAGCAGCCCAATGGGAGCACACAAGGGATAAGGTGGATGGCTCACAGGCAACAGAGCTGGAGGGAAGTAGAGGCTTGGACCACTCCCCTCTCCTTTACTACTCTTGCTGAGGACATTCCACACTTCACCTGCCCCTCCACCCAGCAGCCCAATGGGAGTGCTTTTTCCCTCTCCTGTGCAAGGTAAGGAGGGGTGGTGAGGTTCTCACACATACTCTCTCCTTCACACACTCTGTGTGTGGGGAGGGGTAGGGACGGGGCCTGGCACTCCATCTCCAAAAGGTTTGCCATCACTGGACTAGAGTGGGGTTAAAAGGGTTTTTATAGGTAACTAATTCCTACTTAAAGCATTGTTTGTAGGGAAAAAATTCATTCTAAGTTCTAAACAATGGCTCAGCAATTAAACTCTTAGAACATAAACTGTTCCTTCTTGGAACTGCCTATATTCTTTGAATTTCCTTCAAATTAAAAATCAATTTTGCCTCTAGACATTACAAAGTCTCTTCATAAATTTTCTTCCTCTTCCTAATCGAACTTTGGAGAGTCCTAGTCAAAGATTCCTTTTAAAGGACAAGAAAATGAATTAGCTCATACATTTCCTAAACCCTTAAAGTCTGAGGGAAGTAAAATATAAAACTGTGGTCAGTAATGCCTCCTACATGATTACTTGTTTGTTTTAATGATTGCCATGGAACCTAGAGAGATGCCTGACACCTAAATGAAGTCCTCAGACCAGGTTTGCTTTTCACTTATAGCTTTTCTTCCAAAGAAGTTCACCACTGAGTGCTGACCAGCTTTCAGGGCTATATGATTTGGCAAAACCCAAACTGACCCATTCCCTCTACCTGAAGATTCTATGATGTGAAGGTTACTTACCTTGTCTTGGTCTTCTTTGCTTTTCTCTTTTTTACCTTTCTTTTTCCTGGTCTGCTCTCTGGTTTTTAAGCATCCAGATCTCTCAGCTGTCATTTGGTCCCCCAGAATCTCTTTTGATACTACATTTTGCCTCCAAATCATTTCACTCCCCTTGCAGAGCTGCCCTTCCTTCCCCTGCTTCCTCACCACTGCTTCCAGGCAGAATTCCCAGTTTTTCAGACTAATCTTACTTAGTCTTGTTTTAGAAAGAGGATGATGATTAAACTCACTCATTCTCAAGTGCTTCCTGGGGGCATTTGTATTTTTTAAAAAGGAGCTTGATATAACCTATAACAATGGCTAAGGAAGTAGAATTAAGTGAAAGACTAGAATTTTAGGCAGTGTGAAAGACATATGACTCTATTCTGCCTGAGATTTCCATGTATCTTTAGAAATAATTTCATGAAGTAGAAGCTAGGTGGCTCAGTGGATAGAGAGTCAGGCTTAGAGAAGGGAGGCCCTGGGTTCAAATCTGAACTCAGACACTTCCTAGCTGTGGGCAAGTCAATTAACCCCAATTGCTAGAACTAATATGTACTCTTGATTCTAAGATCAGCAGCTAAAGATTAAAAAAGAAATAACTTTATATTCTTAGGAAAAAAACATTGTATGAAACAGTTCTTGGGCAACCCTCTATGAATTACTGAGAATTAGAGATTAGATGGATTCTGTGCACTCTAGCAAATCTAATTAGGAAAAATGGATGCAAACTCCTGAGAAACAGTATTTTCTTAAATATAAAAAATAAATTTTTACAGTTTGATCTTTTCAATGATGGAATGTGATGTCCAGCAATATATGTGGAAACACTCATTTTATTTTTTAATCATGCTCAGAATATTAGAAAATTCAAAATTGAGTTATTCATTCTGTCAGGAACTAACACTAAAGTTGGTGTGCCTTGAGGAAAAAAAGGAAGACTGGCAGGAATTTTGAAAGAAATGGTAGTGCGTTGGATCTTGGAACATACATCTATTGCATTGTGAGTGGGATCCCCTTTGGTATCAGAGCTCCCGAATCCCCGGGCTGCTTGCTGAACTAGCCCAAGAAAGATGAGCATTTTGCAACCACAGCACAAGAAACACACACAGACATGTATATGTATAGACCTGTACAGACACACATATATGTATATACATATGTACATACACACTGTGCACCTACATCAGCTATAGGGTGGCACAGAGAACTTCCATACAGAGAAAGGACCTCTTACAAAGGACTATTACAACTGGCTTGCGTGATGGGAGACTCTTTCCTTGGCCAATGCTACTGCACTGCTCCCTCCTGCCACTACAGGATGATATCGGCCAGCATGAGATGATGCTGGCCAGCTCCTCGCTACTGAAGCCCTTCCTGAAATAGCTTGTGGTTAGTGGCCACACGGCAGACTGGAAACTGCCAGGTGATGCTGGGGGGGGGGGGGGGCAAAGGCTGCCCACGCAGAATATTCCCCTGGCTCTGTGGTCCTGGTTCCTCTGCTCTGCCTCCACAGCTCCTGGCAACTGACTGAATGGATGTGCCTACTACGTGCAGCATTCTGTGTTAGGCACTGGGCAAACTACAGAGATAAATAAGGTTAGACCATGCGTACATTTTTTTGTGTAGGGGAGCTTTGGGAGAAGAGTTCAAGGAGTGCATGGTCCATTATGGCAGTCACGGGATCCTAGATTTTTTTCCTCTCTCCTCCCCTTTGACTTCACATCTGTGTGTGCAGCTGGTTGTGGATTCTCTTAGAGGGTTAGCCAGGAATAATACTGTTGTGAGTTCCTTAGGTAATCTGGGTAGATGCAAAACTTAGTTATACTCCTTTAGAATTCCCATCATTGGGAGAGCTGGGAGATAATGATCTACGTACCTGATTTGGCTTAGAGTTGCATAGATAACTCTGCCAATTGAACCCCCTTCCCAATTCCTGCCCCACTCCTGGGATGAAGGAAGAGACAGAAAAATATGTGTTTTGTTTTTAAACCCTTACCTTCAGTCTTAGAATCAATACGAAGTGGTGGTTCCAAGGTAGAAGAGCAGTAAGCACTACACAATTGAGATTAGGTGACTTGCCCAGGGTCATACAGCTAGGAAGTGTCAGAGGCTATATTTGAACCCAGGACCTCATGTCTCTAGACCTGGTGCTCTATCCATTGAGTCACCTAGCTGCCCTGAAAGTACATGTTTTTAGAGACTCTAATAGGGTTTGGCTGGAGTATAGGGTATGTAATGGGGAGTGGTGGAATGGTAGGCTGGAATTAGATTCCAACTAGTATACTAAGGTATAGACTACTTTTTTGGAGGTGGGGGCAGGTATTTGATTGCTGACTTTAATCTCTTAAATTTCCTTTTCTTTTCTAATTGATACCATTTCTAGTACAATATTAAATAATAGTGATGATAATGGGTATCCTTGCTTCATTCCTGATCTTATTGGGAAGATGTCTAACTTGTCCCCATTGCAGATGATACTTGCTGATGGTTTTAGATATATATTGTTTATTATTTTTAGGAAAGGCCCTTCTATTCCTATCTACTTGCTAGTGTTTTCAATAGGACTGGGTGTTGTATTTTGTCAAAAGCTTTTTCTGCAACTACTGAGATTTCTGTTAGTTTGGCTATTGATATGGTCACTTAATGCATATGGTTTTCCTAATGTTAAACCATCCTTGCATTCCTGGTATAAATCCCACCTGGTCATAGTGAATAATCCTTGTGATAACTTACTGTAGTCTCTTTGCTAGTATTTTAATTAAGATTTTTGCTTCTATGTTCATTAAGGAGATTGGTCTGTAGTTTTCTTTCTCTGTTTTTGGTCTTCCTGGCCTGGGAATCAGCACCATATTTGTGTCATAAAAAGAATTTGGCAAGATTCCTTCTCTGCTTATTTTGTCAAATGGTTTACATAGTATTGGGATTAATTGTTCTGTAAATGTTTGAGAGAATTCACTTGTGAATCCATCTGGCCCTGGGGAATTTTTCTTAGGGAGTTCCTTGATGGCTTGGTCAATGTCTTTTTCTGAGTTGGGATTATTTAAGTATTTCATTTCCTTTTTTTGTTAATACAGGCAACATATTTTTGTAAATGTTTACACATTTCACCTAGATTGCCATATTTTTTTTGCCTTATAATTAGGCAAAATGGCTCAATAATTGCTCTAATTTCCTTTTCATTGGAGGTGAGATCTCTCTTTTCATTTTTGATACTATTAATTTGATTCACTTCTTTCTTTTTTTTTTATTAACCAGTACTTTATTTATTTTATTTGTTTTTTTTCAAAGTACCAGTCTTATTTATTAGTTCAATAATTCTTTTACTTTCAATTTTATTCATTTAGTCTTTAATTTTTGGGGCTTCCAATTTAGTTTTTATCTGAGGATTTTAAATTTGTTCTCTTTCTAATTTTTTAAGTTGCAAGTCCAATTCATTGATCTTTCCCTCTCTCTATTTTGTTAATATAGGCTCTTAGGGGTATACATTTTGCCCTGAGTACTTCTTTGGCTATATCCCATAGATTTTGATATGTTGTCATTGTCATTCTCGTCAATGAAATCAGAAATTGTTTCTATGATTTGTTCTTTAACCCACTAGTTTTGGAGAATTAGATTATCTAGTTTCCAATTAATTTTAAATTTGCCTACTCATGAACCTTAATTAATTATAATTTTTATTGCATTATGATCTGAAAAAGTTGCATTTATTGTTTCTGTTTTTCTTCATTTGTGATATTTTTATGATGAGGCAAGTATTTGAGAGCTATTGTTGTTTTTTTTTAATTTTTATTTTTTTTTGATATTTTCTGTTTCTTACATCACCATAGTCACTCCTTGTATATCTCTTCTATCCTTCCTAGAGAGCCATGCCATATGACAAGTAGAATAGAGAGTGAAGAAGAAAAGTCAAAGCAACTCAAAAAAGTCCAAAAACATATACAATGTGTAATACCTGTGGACTTCCTAATTCCATGAAAGGGTAGGTTGGGGATATCTCTTCATTTCCTTTAATTTGTGTCCTACTTGGTCTTTATAATTTTTTTTTACCTTTTCTTTTTAACCCTTACATTTTGCTATAATAACACTCTAAGACAGCAGGGCAAGAGCTAGGCAAATGGAGTTAAGTGACTTGCCCAAAGTCACACAGCTAGGAAGTGTCTGAGACCAGATTTGATCCCAGGTCCTCCTAACTCCTTGCCTAGTACTCTATCCACTTAGCCACCTAGCTTCCCCTTATATTTACTTTTTTTTGGAGTAATTATTATTTCCATTTGCATTGTTATAGTTATTGAGTACACTGTTTTCTTGTACTCTTTTTACTTTACTCTGAATCAGTTCATGTAGCTATTTCCATGTTTCTCAGTATTCATCATATACATGATTTCTTATAGCACCATAATATTCCATTATATTCATGGACAGCTTACTTAACCATCCCCCAATTGAAGGCATCTACTTGATTCCAATTTTTTAACTATTGCAAAAAGCATTGCTACAAATAGTTTTAAGTACATAGGGATTTTTTTTTATTATCAATGGCATCCTTGAGGCCTAAGCCAGTAAATTTTAGTTACTTTATTTGCAGAATTCAGAATTGTTTTCCAAAGTGTTTATATCATTTCTTAGCTTCACCAATAATGTATAAGTCTGTGAATCCTTCTACAAACTCTTAAATATTGATTAATACCAGTTTTGGGTTATTTTTTGCCAATTTACATGGTATGAAGTGAAACCTCAGGGTTGTTTTGATATACATTTCTCATTACTAGTGATTTCTAGCATTTTTTCATAGGATTGTGAATATTTTCCTGTTCTTTTGAGAACCATTTATTTCTATTCACTGACCACTTATCTATGAAGAATTAGCTATTGATTTTATAACACAATGGGCATTGGAGGTTATGACTGTTTTCAGTGATGCTCTGAAAAGAATTCCTACATATATTGGTTTGGAATATATGTTGGATGACTTCTAAGTGTTCACCCAAAACAAAGAAAAAATTTTTCTATGAGAAATTTGGAATTTGTCTCTGAAGTCTCAGGATGGCAATTTGGAAAAATAAGATTGGCTCAACTTTAGAATCTACATATATCGCTAAATTCCAAAATATCCTTTAGGTCAAAGGTTGTAGATTTTTTGTGTATGTATTATGAGAAAATTTGGCAGTCTAGTGAAAGCTATAGATAGTTTCTCAGAACGTTTTTTAAATACATAAAATAAAATATATGGGATGTAAGTTCAGGTTAAGAGTTTTAGCTTTATATTTTTTTTCCTATTTTTCTTTTTTACTGATAGGGGTAAAAGAATACACCTAAAAAGTAAGTTAATATAATACTCCTCAAACTCATAAAGACATTTAAAAATAAAATATGTGTCAAGAACTTAAGCAAGAAAAACTTGATTAAAATATTCTTGACTCAAGGGAAGGTAAGAATTTTTTTTTCTAATCAAGGATTATTGGACTATAGGAATAATAGGTTACAAGTGACACAAAAGAAAAAAACAAAAACAAAACCAATTCTATTAAAATAATAGGTTCTTAGAGTTGAAAGGTTGTTCATGGTCATATCATTAAAATTGCTACTCAAATAAAAACCCACCTGATTTCTCCCAGATGGTTAACTAACTTCTGTATGAATAATTTACTTTTTCAGTGTAGGTTTTTTTTTTCAGATTAGCAACATGTCATCTAGTTTGGGGTACACAAGCACTGTTACCAATTCTCATTCTGGTTAAATATTTTGCACATGATTATCTGAACAGTAAACTGAAGTAGTTTTTAGAGAAAGAAAATACAAACATTAAATTTACCCACTTTGAAACTTTAGAACAGGAAACATAATACTTAATCTAATAGTTCAATAATAATTGATGTTAAAAATAGCATTGTGTTCAGTTTGGAGACATACAGGAGGAGAGGTTGTATATGAAAAATAAAGAGAATAGATAGAATATAGAATAAATGAGAAAGAAAGACTGTAGAGGAAAGGAAGAGAAGCAAAAGGGATAGACCCAATGCAATAGAGAGATTGTGCAGTGGTGGTCTAGCCACTATTCAAGTGACTGGGAAACCATCATTCACAATGCAGTTGTTGATTGAGAAAGAGACAAAAACCTGGGAAAAGTCCCTCACATCCTTGATCTGCTACCTACTCAGTTGGAACCCTCTCTCTAACGCCCACAGAATTCAGTCAGTTAGAGGTTCTAATCTACATAACCACACAGATTCTGTTGGAACCTTCTGGTCAGGGTTTGGTTAGAGGTTCTAATGTGCATCTTCACTCAGAATGCAGATAGATATATGGTACATGGGGTAAGGTTTACAGAAACTGGGAGAAAGAACAAACTTATTACCATCTTAAAGTATCAACTTGAAGGACACATCCCACAATCCCCCAAATACTTTGTAAGGTACAGTCAAGACATAAGTTGCTTTTGTCTCACTCAGATATTTAAGACACCCTTATATTCTGGATGGATTGAGGTAATCCTGGAAGAGATCAATTTTACTGGGGTCTTAGGCATATTCATTTTGGTTATATTAATAACTATTACATTGAGAATAACACATGAATTTCTCCTTTCACACAGGGAGCAAGACAGACAAAGAGGAAAAGAGGAAGGGGATGGTTTGGAAAAAAGAGGAGAATAAAAGCAGGTTAAGAGTAAATCAAGGGGCAAGTAGGTGACTCAGTGAATAGAACACCTTGCCTGGAGATGGTAGGTCCTGGGTTTAAATCTGACCTTTAACATTTCCTAGCTGTGTGCCTCTGAGCAAGTCATTTAACCTCCACTGGCTAGTCCTCACCATTCTTTTGCCTTGGAACTGATATTTAGTTTTGTTTCTACAACAGAAGGTGAGTTGATTTTTTTAAGAGTGAATGAAGTCAGATATGATAGTACACAACTATAATAGACTGCTCAAACTTGAGAGTTCTGAATATTAGTGGGACTAAGGAAATAAGGTGTCTTCACTAAGTCCCATACCAACTCATATGATTTGTTTAGCAATTCCCTCATTGTTGGGTATTCCCTCAGATCTCAGCTCTTTGCCACCTCTAACAGAGCTATAAGTAGTTTTGTACATTCTCAGTGAATGTTTTACCTCAATCTACTCTCCATCTCCCTTCTCTCCTTTCCCTATTTCCTTTTTTAGTGAAATATATTTCTGCATCCATTTCTCTGTGTATGTATATCCTTTCTTCTTTTGACCAGTTCAGATGAGAGTGAAGTTCAAAAGTCTGCTGTTACCCTCACCTCTTCTACCTTGTTTGTATAAACTTCTATGAATCCAGATTATGTGAAGTCATTTTTCCCAACTCTCCTTTTCCTTTTCCTTAGTCTTCCCATTTCTTTCCATTCTTCTTTTAAGATCAAGACATAGCAGAATAACTCTGAAGACTTTCTGTTCTAATAAACTCTCTCTATGATGATGATGCAGTTCAGAGGAGATACTTATATCATCTCTCCACATAAGAATGTAAGCATTTTATCTTTGTTTAGTCTCTTCTAATTGTTTAATTGTTTATCTTTTTTTGTTTATCTAATTCCTGTACTTGTACTTCAAAGTTTCTATGCAGCTCTGGTCTTTTCATCAGGAGAGCTTGAAAACCTTGTTTCATTAACTCCTCTGCAATTATACTTAGTTTTGCTGGGTAAAAAGTTACTCTTGGGTGTAAATGTAAAATTTTTGTCTTCTGGATATGTTATTTTAGGATTTCAACTCCTTTAGATTTGTGACTGCTAAATCATGTATGATTCTGACTATGATTCCTTCGCATCCTTTCTTTCTGGTTGCTGGTATATATTTATTACCAGCAACTCAAACTCCAAATTTTGGCTATAATGTTCCTAGGAGTTTTCATATTGTAGTTTCCTTCAGGAGATGACTGGTAGATTCTCTTCATTTCTATTTTTCCTTCTGGTTCTAAGGAATTTGGGCAGTTTTCTTGAAATGATATTTAAGCCCTTAAAAAACAAACAAACCTCTACCTTCTGTTTTGAAATCAATATTATATATTGGTTCCAAGGCAGAAGAGTGGTAAGGGTTAGGCAGTGGGGGGTTAAGTGACTTGCTCAGGGTCACAGAGCTAGGAAGTGGCTGAGGTCAGATTTGAACCCAGGACCTCCCGTCTCTAGGCCTGGTTCTCAATCCACTGAGCCACCCAGCTTCCCCCAGGTTGGTACATTTTCTAGATCTGGAGGACATTTTTTTTCTCCCAAAAGAGAACACACTATTTTCCACCATCTTGGCTCCACCCAAAATAGCTTTTCTGACATGTGAAAAAGTTCACTTTTCCAGCAGCAGAGAGAAGACTAGTTAAAGATCCTGCAAAATGTCTGAAATCTTCCAGCATTGCAGGTTTGATCTGGATGGAGACTTCAACAAGTTTAATTAGGGTATTTCTTTTTGTTCAGATTTCCCTTGGGTCTCTAATCTAAAGAAACATGTAGGTCTCTAGGTAATTATTAGAAATAAAGGGGTTCCACAGATTGGCTAGTTTCAAATTATGGCCACTGCTTGACTGAGCAGTTGTTGATAGTTTTGCTGGCTGGGGTCAGACAGTGGTTACCATTCTAGCTGAAAATAGGAATCCTTTTGTTCATTCTATCTTTTAATATAATATTGTCCGCAAATTTTCTATTTCCTTCAGAATGATTTTTTAAAATTTTATAATATTTTATTTGATCATTTCCAAGCATTATTCATTAAAGACAAAGATCATTTTCTTTTCCTCACCCCCCACCCCCTGTAGCCGACGCGTGATTCCACTGGGTGTCACATGTGTTCTTGATTCGAACTCATTGCCATGTTGTTAATATTTTGCATTAGAGTGTTCGTTCAGAGTCTCTCCTCTGTCATGTCCCCTCAACCACTGTAGTCAGGCAGTTGCTTTTCCTCGGTGTTTCTACTCCCACAGTTTGTCCTCTGCTTATGGATAGTGTTTTTTCTCCTAGATCCCTGCAGATTGTTCAGGGACATTACACTGCCGCTAATGGAGAAGTCCATCACCTTCGATTGTACCACAGTGTATCAGTCTCTGTGTACAATGTTCTCCTGGTTCTGCTCCTCTCACTCTGCATCACTTCCTGGAGGTTGTTCCAGTCTCCATGGAATTCCTCCACTTTATTATTCCTTTGAGCACAACAGTATTCCATCACCAACATATACCACAATTTGTTCAGCCATTCCCCAATTGATGGGCATCCCCTCGTTTTCCAGTTTTTGGTGACCACAAAGAGCGCAGCTATGAATATTTTTGTACAAGTCTTTGTGTCCATTATCTCTTTGGGGTACAGACCCAGCAGTGCTATGGCTGGATCAAAGGGTAGATATTCTTTTGTCGCCCTTTGGGCATAGTTCCAAATTGCCCTCCAGAATGGTTGGATCAGTTCACAGCTCCACCAGCAATGAATTAATGTCCCTACTTTGCCACATCCCCTCCAGCATTCATTACTTTCCTTTGCTGTTATGTTAGCCAATCTGCTAGGTATGAAGTGATACCTCAGAGTTGTTTTGATTTGCATCTCTCTAATTATAAGACATGTAGAGCATTTCTTCATGTGCTTGTTAATAGTTTTGATTTCTTTGGTTGAGAACTACCTGTTCATGTCCCTTACCCATTTATCAATTGGAGAATGGCTTGATTTTTTGTACAAATGATTTAGCTCTTTATAAATTTGAGTAATTAAACCTTTGTCAGAGGTTTTTATGAAGATTGTTTCCCAATTTGTTGTTTCCCTTATGATTTTAGTTATATTGGTTTTGTTTGTACAAAAGCTTTTTAATTTGATGTAGTCAAAATTATTTATTTTACATTTTGTGATTCTTTCTATGTCTTGCTTGGTTTTAAAGTCTTTCCCCTCCCAAAGGTCTGACATGTATACTATTCTGTGTTTACCCAATTTACTTATGGTTTCTTTCTTTATGTTTAAGTCATTCACCCATTTTGAATTTATCTTGGTGTAGGGTGTGAGGTGTTGATCTATTCCTAGTCTCTCCCACACTGTCTTCCAATTTTCCCAGCAGTTTTTATCAAATAGTGGATTTTTGTCCCAAAAGTTGGGATCTTTGGGTTTATCGTATACTATCTTGCTGAGGTCGCTTGCCCCCAGTCTATTCCACTGATCTTCCTTTCTGTTTCTTATCCAGTACCAAATTGTTTTGATGACTGCTGCTTTGTAATATAGTTTGAGGTCTGGGACTGCAAGGCCCCCATCATTTGTATTTTTTTTCATTATTTCCCTGGATATCCTTGATCTTTTGTTATTCCAAATGAACTTTGTTATGGTTTTTTCTAAATCAATAAAGAATTTTTTGGGGAGTTCAATGGGTATGGCACTAAATAGATAAATAAGTTTGGGTAGGATGGTCATTTTTATTATATTGGCTCGTCCTATCCATGAGCAGTTAATGTTTTTCCAATTGCTCAAGTCTAGTTTTAGTTGTGTGGAGAGTGTTTTGTAGTTGTGTTCATATAGTTCCTGTGTTTGTCTCGGCAGATAGATTCCTAAGTATTTTATTTTGTCTAAGATGATTTTGAATGGGATTTCTCTTTCTAGTTCTTGCTGCTGAGCTGTGTTGGAGATATATAGAAATGCTAATGACTTATGTGGGTTTATTTTGTATCCTGCAACTTTGCTAAAGTTGTTGATTATTTCAATTAGCTTTTTGGTTGAATCTCTAGTATTCTTTAAGTAGACCATCATGTCATCTGCAAAGAGTGATAACTTGGTCTCCTCCTTGCCTATTTTGATGCCTTCAATTTCTTTATCTTCTCTAATTGCTACTGCTAGTGTTTCTAGTACAATGTCAAATAGTAGAGGTGATAATGGGCATCCTTGTTTCACTCCTGATCTTATTGGGAATGCATCTAGTTTATCCCCATTGCAGATGATATTAGCTGATGGTTTTAGATATATACTGTTTATTATTTTTAGGAATGACCCTTCTATTCCTATGCTTTCTAGTGTTTTCAATAGGAATGGGTGTTGTATTTTATCAAAGGCTTTTTCTGCATGTATTGAGATAATCATGTGGTTCTTGTTGGTTTGCTTGTTGATGTGGTCCATTATGTGGATGATTTTCCTAATATTGAAGCAGCCCTGCATCCCTGGTATAAATCGTACTTGATCATGGTGGATGACCCTTCTGATCACTTGCTGGAGTCTTTTTGCTAGTATCCTACTTAAGATTTTTGCATCTATATTCATTAGGGAGATTGGCCTATAGTTTTCTTTCTCTGTTTTTGACCTGCCTGGTTTTGGAATCAGTACCATGTTTGTGTCATAAAAGGAGTTTGGTAGAACTCCCTCTTTGCTTATTATGTCAAATAGTTTGTATAGTATTGGGATTAACTGTTCTCTGAATGTTTGATAGAATTCACTGGTGAATCCATCAGGCCCTGGGGATTTTTTCTTAGGAAGTTCTTTGATGGCTTGTTGGATTTAATTTTCTGATATGGGATTATTTAAGAATTCTATTTCTTTGTCTGTTAGTCTAGGCAGTTTGTATTTTTGTATATATTCATCCATATCACCTAAATTGGTGTATTTATTGCCATATAATTGGGCAAAGTAATTTTTAATGATTGCCTTAATTTCCTCTTCATCAGAGGTGATGTCCCCCTTTTCATCTTTGATGCTGTTAATTTGCTTTTCTTCTTTCCTTTTTTAAATTAGATTGACCAGTACTTTGTCTATTTTGTTTGTTTTTTCAAAGTACCAGCTTCTTGTCTTATTTATTAAATCAATAGTTCTATCACTTTCGATTTTATTAATTTCTCCCTTAATTTTTAGGATTTCTAGTTTGGTTTTCTGCTGGGGTTTTTTAATTTGGTTGCTTTCAAGTTTTTTTTATTTGCATTTCCAATTGATTGATCTCTGCTCTCTCTAGTTTGTTAATATATGCACTCAGGGATATGAATTTGCCTCTGATTACCGCTTTGGCTGCATCCCAAAAGGTTTGAAAGGATGTCTTGCCATTGTCATTTTCCTCGGTGAAATTATTAATTGTTTCTATGGTTTCTTCTCTAACTAAACGATTTTGGAGTATCATATTGTTTAATTTCCAATTAGTTTTTGATTTGGTTTTCCATGTACCATTACTGATCATTATTTTTATTGCCTTGTGATCTGAAAAGGCTGCATTTATTATTTCTGCTTTTCTGCATTTGTGTGCCATGTTTCTGTGACCTAATGTATGGTCAATCTTTGTGAATGTGCCATGTGGTGCTGAGAAGAAGGTGTATCCCTTTTTATCCCTATTTATTTTTCTCCATATGTCTATTAATTCTAATTTTTCTAAGATTTCATTCACTTCTTTTACCTCTTTCTTATTTATTTTTTGATTTGATTTATCTAAATTTGATAATGGTTGGTTTAAGTCTCCCACTAATATGGTTTTACTGTCTATTTCTTCCTTCAATTCTCCTAGTTTCTCCATTAGAAATTTGGGTGCTATATTATTTGGTGCATACATGTTGATTAGTGATATTTCCTCATTATCTAAAGTCCCTTTTAACAAAATATAATTACCTTCCCTATCCCTTTTGATCAGGTCTATTTTTGCTTTGGCTTTATCAGATATCATGATTGCCACTCCTGCCTTCTTTCTGTCAGTTGAGGCCCAGAAGGTCTTACTCCATCCTTTAATTCTGACCTTGTGGGTGTCTACCCGCCTCATGTGTGTTTCTTGAAGACAACATATGGTAGGGTTTTGGATTCTAATCCATTCTGCTATTCGTCTATGTTTTATGGGTGAGTTCATCCCATTCACGTTCAAAGTTATGACTGTCACTTGTGGACTCCCTGGCATTTTGATATCCTTCCCTAATTTTAACCTTCTTCTTCAGCTCTACCTTTTAGTCCAGTGATTTACTTTAAATCAGTCCCCCTTGTACTTCCCTTTCTACCCCCCTCCCTTCTTATTCCCTCCCTTATTTTCCCCTGTAGTCTTTTTAAAATTTCCCCCCCACCCTCTCCCTCCCTTGTACTGCTTCTCTCCCCACCAGTCTGTTTTTTACCCTTCTACTCCCCTTTAGGGCACAAATCTATTCTCTTCCCCAATGGATTGGATTGTTCTTCCCTCTTTGGGTCAGTTTCAAAGTATGGAAGAGTTGAGTATTTCCTATCTCCAACCTCTTTACCCTTCCAGTGTATTGATGTTCTCCCCACTCCCGCCATGAGCTTCTTTGTGACATATAAATTTACCCCCATTTGTTTCTTTCCCCATTTCTTTTGGTCATAACCTCTTTTCTTTTTTAGCTTCAGTCATGTGTATATATATATATATATATACACATACACATGTATATGTATTTATGCATGCATATATCTATATACCTATTTATGTCTTGTCCTTTCATCCTATATAGTTTGTCACTGTTCCCGCTGAGTATAGTTCTTCTAGCTGCTCAGGTGATAGCAACAGTTTTTAAGAGTTGCCAATGACCTCTTTTCTTATAGGGATACATATCATTTTAACTTATTGAGTCTCTTAAAAATTTTTTGTTGTTGTTGTTGTTGTTTTTCCCCCTCTTTTTAAATTATCTTTTGATGATTCTCTTGAGTTCTGTGGTTGGACTTCAAATTTTCTGTTCAGGTCTGGTCTTTTATTTATGAATGCTTGGAACTCTTCTGTTGTGTTAAATGACCATACTTTCCCCTGTAAGAATATAGTCAGTTTTGATGGGTATTTTATTCTTGGCTGTAGATCCAGTTCCCTTGCTTTCCGGAATATCGTATTCCATGCCTTTCGGTCCTTCCGTGTGGATGCAGACAGATCCTGTGTTATCCTCACCGTGTTTCCATGGTATCTGAATGGCTTCTTCTTGGCAGCTTGTAATATCTGTTCTTTCATCTGATTGTTTTTGAATTTGGCTATAACATTTCTTGGTGTTGTCAGTTGGGGATTAAATACAGGGGGTGATCTGTCGATTCTTTCAATCTCCACTTTCCCCTCTTGTTCTAGGATCTCGGGACAGTTTTCCTGGATAATTTCCTCTAGTATTATGTCCAGGCTTTTTCTTTTGTTGTGGTCTTCTGGTAGTCCAATTATTCTTAAATTGTCTCTTCTTGAACGATTTTCTAAATCATCTGTTTTGTGAATGAGATGCTTCACATTTTCCTCAATTTTTTCATTCTTTTTGTTTTGTTTTATAGTGTCCTGCTGCCTTGTGAGGTCACTTGATTCTAGTTGTTTTACTCTGGTTCTTAAAGATTGTATTTCATCTCTGGCTTTTTGGTCGTCTTTTTCCTTCTGGTCTGATTTTCTTTGAAGATTGTCTTTCATCCTCTTTACCTCGTCTTTCATCTCCTTTGCCTCATCTTTCATCTCCTTTGCCTCATTTTCCAGCTGGGTGATTTTGGCTTTCAGGACACTATTTTCTTGTTTTAGTTCAAGTGCCTCTGTTTCCAGATGACTTATCTTAATTTTTAAGTTCTTTTCCCAATTGTCTTCAGCCTCTCTTAGTTGTGTTTTGAGTTCTTCCACAGCCTGTATCCAATTTGCTGGGATTTCTGGTTTATCGTTTGTTGATCTCTCCCCCTCTGTTCCATTTGCTGAGTAGTAGCTGTCTATTGTAGTTTCTTTCTTCTGTTTGTTCAAATTCACCCCTTCTTTACTCCCTGTATTTGTCTGTGCTCTTGTTCCTCTCATTTTTTGTTTTTGGGGGACTTCTATCGGTCTCCCCTCTTGGAGCTTTAACAGAAGATCTCTTGGTGTAATCTCTGGGGGAGGGTTGTTGGGGGTTTGAGCTTTCCTGGATGGGGAGCCTGGGCTTCCCTGGGTTCTGGAGACTTTTGATGGAATTGAGTTCAGCTTAGTTGGGCTGGGTTTACTCTGAGTTTTAAACTTCCTGGACAGCTGGAGCAAATATGGAGGATCTCCAAAGCTCTGGTCAGGCTGCCAGGTCTATGCTCCTTCTAGGCTGCCATCTTGACTTCGCCTCTAGGTTTCTGTTTTTTCAGAAGACCCTGCTCTCTAAGGGGGGAGGTGCATGGCCTCCCTGGGCTCTGAGGGCTCCTGATGGGATTAGGTTCAGCTGGTTCTTTCAGAAGATCCTGCTCTCTAAGGGGAGAGGGGCCGTGGCTTGCCTGCGCTCTGAGCGCTCCTGATGGGATTAGGTTCACCTGGTTTGGGCGGAATGAGCCCTGAAGAAAAAAACCTCCTCCTCCACAATCTGTGTTGAATGCCTGGAGACTGGCCTGGGTTGTTTTCAAGGTAAGCCCTTCACTGGCACTGAGGTTTTTGTTCTTTCAGAAGCTCTGAGGGCTCCTGATGGGATTAGGTTCAGGTGGTGTGGGCCCAATGATCCCCGAGCCAAAAAAAGGAAGAAAAATAAAAAAATAAAAAAAACACAACCTCCTCCTCCAACAGTCTGGGTTGAATGCCCGGAGACTGGCCCGGGTTACTTTCAAGGTAAGCTCTTTGGAGCAACCCCTTTGCCAGCCCTGAGTTTTCTGTCCTTTCAGAAGCTCTGAGGGCTCCTGATGGGATTGGGTTTAGCTGGTGCCCTAAAACTGGGACCTCCCTTGAGACTCAGATGGAAGGACCCAGTCAGGGGGCTACAGGCTTCCCCCTTCTCTCTGTGTTTCCCTGCCATCTGTGTTGGGCACCCCGGAGACTGGCTCAGGTTGCTTTCAAGGTGAGTCCTCAGAGCCCTGAGGTTCCTGCTGCTGCCGTGGACTCAGCACTCTGGGTTGGGGGGGGGGGTCCTGGGACCTTCCTTCTGCCTACCCCTTAGATCTGAGTGATCTAGGGTACTGGCTTTTGGGGTGCAGTACCTTTTGATCCAGGTCCAGGAGGAGGGTTCCCCAGGTCTATCCTGTTGTTCAGCTTGAATTTCGGTGTCCTAGGAGCACTCTGTTTGCGATTGGTAAGGAAGGGTTTCTGAGGTCTGAACTTTTGCTGCTTCTATGCCGCCATCTTGGCCGGAAGTCTCCTTCAGAATGATTTAAAAAAATGAAGGAAGGAATAGAGTGAAATTATACCTCTTCAGGAAAAACTAGGAAAGATAATGAACTCTTTTGAAGTTGGAAAACCTTAAAAAGTACTGAGCACCTTGAAAATAGAATTAGAGAAATAAAAATTCAATAAACCAAAGGCAAGAGAAAAGTCTGCAACCAAAAATCACTTATCCTGAAAGATTGAGTATAATTTTACAAGGAAATAATATAATTTTAATAAAATGAATAATTTCTAATCATTACTGCTAAACTGAAAAGAATCTTTGAAATGTAAAAAAGTGGTGCAGAAACCAAGAAAGTTAAATAAGGTTGAGCCACTTGAAATTAATAAGTGATAATCAAGTACCTACATCCTGAATGGAAGAAACCATTGTTTTTTCAGACTCCTACTAGTTGTAGGGGTCAGTGAGGAAACAAAGGAAAACAAACTCAGAGCCTAGATGTTAAAACAGTAGGAAAAAGGAAAAGAAAACATAATCTACTGTTCACTGTCTGAAAGCAATCTCTTAGCACATAACTTATAAAGATATTGTCAAATTTCAGAGATTCCAGGTGAAAGAAAAAATGTTTGTTAAGCCAAAGAAAGGAAGATTGTGTACTAGTTAAAATCAAATCAAGGAGAGATAAAACACAAAAAGAAAACTTTAACCAATAGGTTTCATAAATATGAAATACACAATATTGAATAATCAATCAATGCATATTTTAAGAAATTACTATGTAAAGACAAACCTCCAAATATTATTTTAGCCTTAATATGGCTGACTGACAGAGAGACAGGCCTAAAGATGGGAGGTCCTGGGTTAAAATATCGTCTCAGATACTTTCTAGCTGTGCAACTCTGAGCAAGTCACTTACTCTCAGATACCCAGCTCTTGCTACTCTTCTACCTTGGAACCAATAATTAGTATTAAAGGATCAATACTTAGTATCAATTCTAAGAAAGAACGTAAAGTTTACAAAAAAAGAAACTAATATGTGCCAATCACTGCACTGGGCATTGGGGTACAAAGAGTAAAACAATAAAATATTAGTAAGAACTCTATAGCAATATATTAAAATTTTTTCATTATCTTTATACTAGAACTGTAAGTATAGTTCAATATTAGGAAAGTTATAAACTTAATAGATCAGATTAATGAAAATAGAAAAACTGAATAAGATTATATCATTCAATATAGAATGCATAAGTATATAAGAACCTTCCATGATATGATGAATTTCTATCTAAAATGATGAACTTTTTTTGGTAATTAAAATATACTGGGAGTATATTCATTTCCCCCCTTATTATTTTATGTCATTCTAGAAATGCTAATTTTAGCAATATTGTAAGAAAAATAAATTGAATAAATGATCATTGAAAAGATAGGGATGGGGGAAGCTGGGTGACTCAGTGGACTGAGAGCAGGGCCTAGAGATGGCAGGTCCTGGGTTCAGATTTGGTTTCAGGCACTTATTAGCTATGTGATCCTGTGCAAATCACTTAACCCCGATTGTTTAGCCCTTACAACTTTTCTGTTTTGAACTACCAGGTAAGGTTAAGAGTTTTTAAAAAAATTAAAGATATGGACAAAGTTGTTCCCATTTAAAGAGCATGTGATTATTTACTTAAAGAATCCCACAGGCTCAATGGAAAATGTACTAAAAATAATAAATAAACAGTTAAGAATCCAGATATAAAACAAGCCCACCTAAAACAACAGTATGTTTGTATATTGCTAAGAAAACCCAGTAGGAAGAAATTTTAAAAATATTCAAGACAAAGTAGATAAAATATCTGAGTTAACCTATCAATTTACACTAGGAATTACATGAATATAGCTACAAATACTCTTTACAAAAAAAAAGAAGACATAATTGGAGAGGTAGTCACTGCTCATGGATGAACTGTAACAAAATGAAAATGATTTCTACCTAAGCTAATTTACATATTAAGTGCCATAACAATCAAATTACAAATAAATAATTTAATCGAGCTAGATAAAACAATAATAATGATATTCAATAGAAGGAATATATGTTCATTATTCATATTTGAACAAGGGATTTTTTTCCTCCTCCCTGGGGAGAGGAGAATAAAGAGATTTTTTTTTAAACTGGAAAAAATTTAAACAGATAGTTCTCAAAAGAATAAATGAAAACTCAACAACATACAAATGAGAGAATATTCCAAAATACAAGAAAATTCAAATAATAATTCTGAAATTTCACCACATATTCATAATTTTAAAAAATGAAAATATTAAATTTTGGAAGGTGAGAAGATAGTTACTCCAATACCCTATTGATAGGAACTATGAGCTGGTCCATTAATTCAGGGTAGGGAAGGATGGAATTATACCAAACAATCCATTTTCTAGGACCCCAAAATAATATAAATGGACACAGATCCCAAGGTTGTCAAAGATAGAAGTAAAAGTCTCATAATGTAACAGAGGATGGGCTGATGAAGACTCAGTCCTGGGACCACTTGCATGTGAGGAACCTGCTTCTGGAAGTTTGTATGGACATAGAATGCAGTGGCTCCAAACACACACATTTACAGAACATCATTAGCAGCAGCAGCAGCAACATTAGAGCATTTCCAAATCATTTTAAGGTTTGCTCTTTATAAAAATTCACTCATTTTATCCTCACAACAATGCTCAGAAAGAGGTGCTATTATTATCTCCATTTCCCAGCTGAGGAAACTGAGACAGAAAAAGATTAAGCGATCTGCCCAAGGTTATATATGTATACATATATACAATCTTCAACTTTTGTAGAGTATAGTTCCTAGGAAAAGGTGTGAAAGTAAAAAATATGAATGATGACACATTGAACCTATGGGAAATGGAGGGTTAAGTTCCTTCAACCAACAGAAACTATAATTTTTCACTAGAGTTTAATGAAAACACATTTTTTTGCATGCAATTCTTTATAACAAAACATTAATTTGGGTGATATACATTTTTCCCAAATCAGCAACCATGAAATAACCCATAAAACGAAGTACACAAAATAAAATTGGTAACATGCAAAACATTTCTTCTCACTAGTAATTCCCTAGAATTGTGGCCTTTTATGCTAATATATCAATAAAAATCAAAACAATACACTGATTTCAGACAATATTCACATTTCTTAATGCATGAAATCTAAAGAACCATGTATACCATCAAGAAAATAAAATTCTTTACATTAAAACATTTTAAAATCTGATTCTTATTTTCCACTGTGTCTGATGGCAATATGAGGGCACTGTACAATAAACTATACTGCTGCAAATCTCTCTACCTTGACCACTCTCTGAAAACCAAGGGATATGTTGCTGAGATATTTGTCAGTACTGTCAGAAGATGCCCAGACTGGTGAGGTCTCGACATCACTTCTGGTACATTGTTCGTCAGGGCTGATGGATGACATTGATGAAAGAAGCATTAACTTGAAATAAAACATCAGCAACATCTGCTTTGTGTTTGAGATACTTAAGGGTCTCAGAGTATGGACACATAGTGGAGGTGAGTTGGTATTTAATCCTGACATGGTGGTTGATGATGGCATTGGCCCCCTTGATGTCTCTAGCTAACAGGTCAGTTATGCCAAGCCACCCTTCAAGCTTGGAAACTGTGAGGGACACAATCTTGAGAGCTTGTTCAATGTCATCATCTTCACTATTCACTCATGGCATCTCTTTTTCCATTCATTAGTCACTCCACAAACTTTTGTGTATCATACTTATTTTTTCCCTTCTACTGTGCATAGTTGCAATGCTGATTGCCAAAACAAAAGTAAGATTTTTAATAAAATCTCTTCAATGCTTGAAGTCGAAAGTTAAACATGGGAATGTTGAAGGTTAACTATATGTGAGTGTAGTATACACACATATATACTTATACATACTTATGTGTTTGTGCACACATATATGTTAGTGTATATGTGGAGAGCAAAGATCCCCTTTTCCAAGTAATCAGGAACATCTAGAGGCTAGCTCACCACTCTTAAATACCCATTGGACTAATCCTTAGGTTCACTGGTCTAACGCTGTGACATATGCAAAAATACTCAGAGCAGCACTTTTGGGGATGGTTAACGCCTGGGGAAAAGGAATGGCCATCAATCTCAGAATTATTCAACAAATTGTGGCATATGTATGTAATGAAATATTATTCTAACTTTAAAATATGACTATAGAAGAATTCAGAAAAAATAATGATGGAAGACTTTCTTGAGCAGATGAAGGTGAAGCAAACAGAACTATGAGAAAATTTACACTATGTTCACAATATTGCAGAGGAAAACAACATGGAAAGACATCAGAACTCTAATCAAATGAAATATCGATCTAGAAATATTGGTCGAAATCTAATTTCTTCCTATCTGCTTCTCGATTTTCCTGGCCATTGGTGTCCTTGTTTTGTCAAACACTTATACTACTGTGTTCAGTTGACAGGGGGGAGGGTAAGGCCCTATGATCTTCCTTCCTTCCTTTTTTTTTTAATAAACATTATTTTATTTGGTCATTTCCAAACGTTATTCATTGGAAACAAGAATCATTTTCTTTTCCTCCCCCCCCACCGCCACCCCTCCCACCACCTCTCCCATAGCTGACGCATGATTCCACTGGTTATGACATGTGTTCTTGACTAGAACCCATTTCCATGTTGTTGGTATTTGCATTAGAGTGTTCATTTAGAGTCTCTCCTCAGTCATATACCCTCCAACCCTGTAGTCAAGCAGTTGCTTTTCCTCGGTGGATCTCCCTTTCTAATTTTTAAACCAGAATTGAGAACTGCAGATCAAACTGAGAAAAAAAAAGGAAAGAAAAAAGGAGCAGAAATGCTATTTAGGTATATACTAATCTATTGCCCTGCTTCTTAGCTCCATTACTTTTGGCAGTAATTTAATAGTGGCCTTATTTTCTAACATTAAATCAATGTAATAATCAGGAATTCTAGGAGGCAGCTGGGTGGCTCAGTGAATTGAGAGCCAGGCTTAGAGATGGGAGGTCCTGGGTTCAAATTAGACCTCAAACACTTCCCAGCTGTGTGACCCTGGGTGCACTTGACCTCCATTGCCTAGCCCTTACCACTCTTCTGCCTTGGAATCAATACAGCGTGTTGGTTCCAAGATGGAAGGTAAGGGTTTAAAAAAACATTCTACCTGATTTTAGTGTAATAGATCGGGTCTAATATTAAGGGGTCTTTGCCAGTTTAGGGTCTTATGGACTCTATTTCCAATTCTTGAAATTAATTTTACATTTATTTGGCATCAATTTTTATAGGCAGTTGGTATATTTCCTTTCATAGTATAATAGATTTAGAACTGGAAGGGAACTTAAGAGATTGTCAACTTTAGCCTGCTCATTTAATTTTCATTTGAAAAATTTCTTTTAATTTTGAATATGACAAATATCAAAAGACATCAACATTTCAAAATACAAAGGAGAATAGAAATAAAAGGATTTCTCTACTTGACTGTTTCCTCAATCCTCTCATTTTACAGATGAGTAAACTGAGGCCCCGAGAGATCAAGGGATTGTCCACAGTTACACATCTATTAAGGGTATGAGGAGGGATTTGAACCCATATTTTCCTTATTTCTGTATCCAAGTGCTTTTTAAAAAAAACTTTACTTTCTGTCTTAGTGACAACTCTAAGACAGAAGGGCAAGGGCCAAGGAAATGGAGCTAGTGACTTGCCCAGGGTTACACAATGAAGAAGTGTCTAAAGTCAGAGTTGAAACCAAGTCCTCTTGACTCTAGCACTTGTGCTCTATCCACTGAGCAACAGAACTACCCCTAAGTGAAGTTACTTGATGAGTACACCATGGTGTCTCTGGAAAGGCTTCAAGTCTTTCTGTATGTAATGATTTAACAGGACTAATCCAAGTAAGGGGTTCCTTCCTGATATTACTGCAGTGATGCATTTTTAACTGTAGACATTTTGAGGGACTTATTCCTCAGTCACAGAAAGGTTGAGATCTGTGTGGGGGAAAGAAGTGCCCAGCCCAAGGAAATCACAGATCCTTGAAGTATTGGCATGTTAAAGTACAGGATCTCCTTTTAGAAATGAGAGTGGGAAGATCTCAGTACTTTCAATTGCATAAATCTCAACTATTTGTTTTTCTATTGAATTATATTGCCTCTCGGAAAATTTCCTACTTAAGTTTCCTGTATCTTATTTTTTAATAGCTGGTTCATTTGGTGGAAATAAAGCCATGCATTCAGTAGGCTACTATATGCTTTAATTGAAGACATATCTCCTTGTTAAGGGTTTAATAAAGATTCCTGTAACAGAGGATGTGATTTAATTGTTAAGCCCATTGTGGTAATAAGCTTAGGGTTTCTATTCAGGAAATAAGTGTTTGCCTGTAAACAGAAATGCCTTGCAGAGATGGATGAGGTCTTTGACTGGAGCTGCAAGGTGGAAGCCCAATGGAAATATAGGGCTGAAGAGCTTGGGTTGCAAAGTAGTTGAAAGGTATGTGTTGCCCACTTAAGATAATCCTGTTTACAAATGGCATTGTTCCCATTGCTTAGGGCCCCAAAGCACAAAAAGGCATTTTCAGTGAGATCATGCTTACCCATAAAAGATTTATTCAGCAGTCCATCTGGAAAATCCAAGGAGATAAAAATTATACATCGTCTGGATTGTGACATAGAGTTGAGTGGATTGCCCATTGCATTTGTCCATCAATATAACTTGGATGGATGTGCAGAGGGACAGTGAGAAGAGTTTGAGATTCAATTTGAGGAGAAGCAAATTGGATAAAATTTGAGAAAGAACTTAGGGCTTTCAATGATCCCAAATTGCTCCCTGCCACAAAAGTCCTTCTTTTTTCTTTCTTCCTTTTTTGTTAACACCAAGAGCCTTCTGGTAATGTTCTCTCTATTCCTGTGAACCACAGAACATAACAATCTCAGAAGGTTGAAAATTGCCAGTGATTCTGAAGGTCACAAGAAATCATACCATGGATATAAGCAAGTTGCAACTTATTACCAACAATAACCCAGGGAAATGGCAGGAAAAACACCATCAAGGGCAATGTTGATTGCAAAAGAAGATGGGTAGGCCAGGCTTGCAGTGAGAGAGCTAAGAGAGAGAAAGCTCCAGAATTGCACAGGTATCTCTTGAATATTAAAACTACAGAGGAAAACTACCAGATCATCCTTTATGGGGGATGCAAATAAAGTCATGAGTCAGACTAAAAGAGAATGAGAAAACATAGATCTCTGCTAATAGAGAGAAACGAGGTCATGGATCCATCAAAATATCATGTGGATTGGATAGGGAAAATATTGCCAACATTTTACAGATGAGGAAACTGAGACCTTGAATACAAGTGACTTGCCTAGGGCTGGCTACATAGTTAACTAGTGGAAGAGCTGGAAACAGAATTCATGTCTTCTAAACCTTAGCTCTTATTTTTGACCTTTAAACCATGTTTATTCTCTAAAATGAGTAATTAAAAAAATGATAAACCTTTACCTCCTGTCTTAGTATCAATTCTAAGACAGCAGAGTGGCAAGGGCTAGGCATTTGGGATAAAGTGACTTGCCTAGGGTCACACAGCCATTTCTGAGTTCACATTTGAACCTAGGACCTCCTGTCTCCAGAGTTGGCTCTCTATTTACTGTGCTACCTCGCTGCCCCTAAAATGAGTACCTTTAAGAGGTGGCTGAGTTCTTATTCCAGATCTGTTTATTCTTAGCTGTGTGATCTTGGATAAATCACTTAACTTCTCTAGATCTAGGCTTGTTTTTTTTTTTCAAATATAAAATGTCAGAGTTGTTTTTATTTTTGTCTTTATTTTCTCCACAAGTACAGTACTTCATATATGTTAGGGGTTTAATAAATGTTTGTTCCATCAATGAATAAATAAAACAATTCTCTAAGATTCTTCTAGCCTTGCTATTTTATAGGTATGTAGATAATTTAACAGTATATATTTGGAGAGATTGTTATAAATAGATTTGTAAAATTTAATTTTGTTTATATGTTTATGAAATTTCTAAAATGTAAATTTTATAGCATTTATGTGTACAGATGTTATAATTTCAATTAATATGCATTTTTACAACACTATATGTTGTAGGATAATCTAGACAGTTAGGTGGCGCAGCAGATTGAGTGCCAGGACTGAAGACAGGAAGACCCATTCTCCCGAGTTCAAATATGACGTCAGATACTTACTAGCTGTGTGATCATGGGCACTTGTTTCCCTCAGTTTCCTCATCTGTAAAATGAGCTGGAGAAGGAAATGACAAACCATTGAACTATCTTTGCCAAGAAAACTCAAATGAAATCACAAAGAGTAAGACATGACTGAAACATAATTGAACAACAAAGTAATATAATAGCATATGGTACACATTTTATTTTATATTGTACATTTGTATATTGCTTATCAATTTTTACATAGATAGGAATTATTCTCTGCTTCTACACAAAGGTGACCTACCATTAACTGGGTATGAGCTTTGAATGATTTATCCAGTGGTTGAGGGAAGGAACTTTTCATGCTTTGGGCTAATATTACATGGTATAATGTCATACAATACTGAACGAAGTGAAACACGAATGATATATGATGTTGGAAGTATGAAAAGCTCCTGGCTTGGGAACTCTCTCCACACAAAAGAGATCTAGGGCTTAGATTGGCTGTAGAAGTTGCTAGTGGCACCCAAAAGGGAGAGACTTCACAGTTAAGCATCAGGTAAGATCTGAAGTCAAGCTTTCCTGGCTCCCAGATAAGCACTTTGCAAAGTCCGTCACATGGTCATTTCATCCAGCCCAATGCGCATTTAGTAAGAAGCTTCTAGAAGAGATTCATCTTGATGGAGTGTGTGAATATAAAAAAAGTGAGGAACTGTCCCTGCCCTCAAGAAGCTTACATTTTAATAGGGAGGGCTGTTTTGTATTTGCAGTTCCCCCAATTCCTTTGTATTCCTAGTGTCCACAACAATGCTTCATACATTGTAATTGCTTCATAAAATTTAATGAGATTATAGATGAATGCAATTTAGAATGTGAGAAGCACAAAATCAAAATCTAAAGCAAGAGATGGCCTGGTTTCAGCAACACCATTCTCCAATTAATTGAGCTAGCCTCTAAAGTGTAGACAACTACAGAGGTGGAGGCGGAAATATCTCTTTATGGGTCCAGTATCTTCTTCCCAGGGTTGTTGTGAGCATCAAATGAGATTATATTGGTAAAAGGCACTTAGGACAGTGCCTGACATTTCGTAGGCTTCATATAAATGCACCCCCCCCCCTTCTTTTCCCTTCCCTTCTCCAAGAATTCTATTTAGTGAAGCTGATGCAACTAAGTGGAGCACAATTTTCATTTTTTGCTATTGTCATTCAATTAAAAGTTAATTGATTCTTTTTATTTTTATGACACAGTAATTTGTGGGACATAAACCACTAACCCGCCCCTACTTGCCCAGACAGACTTTCTTATAACAAGAAAGATAGATAAGCAAAGCCAAACACCCAGTGAGCACGTCTGACATTGTAGACATTCTACCCCTGTAGTCCCCTGCCTTTCCAAGAGAAAAAGGGCTGTTCATTTTCTTCATTTCTTCTCTAAGACTGTTGAGCTTGACTTTCATCAGGGGAGCACAGAGCACTTCACACATTAACTTATTTGTTTGTTCTTACTCAAAAGATGGTTGCTTATAAAAAGCTTACTCACGATTCTTCTTTTTGGTAAAAGAATATATTATACTAGCTACTATGGGGTAGAAAAGTTGTCATCTTTAAGAATAGAGGAAATATTTATACCATGAATCTTTACAAAAAGAATAATTATTTAATATGCATTTCTCAGTGATTTGCAGCCCATTTAATGCTACAGCTTTTTGTTTGTTTTTTTTTAAACCCTTACCTTCCATCTTGGAGTGAATACTGTCTATTGGCTCCAAGGCAGAAGAGTGGTAAGGGCTAGGCAATGGGGGTCAAGTGACTTGCCCAGGGTCACACAGCTAGGAAGTGTCTGAGGCCAGATTTGAACCTAGGACCTCCCATCTCTAGGCCTGGTTCTCAATCCACTGAGCCACCCAGCTGCCCCCATGCTATGGTTATTTGATACTGTGATGCCATCCCTGTGATGATGATAGAGATAGGAAATGGGGAGATAGTACAATATTGCAAAACAATTTTGCAGAATTCCTCTCCACACTTTTACATCTTTGCCCCAGCTGTCAGGTTACTTATCACCTATGACTTTTTTTCTGGCAACTCCCATTTACAACAGGTGAACCATTGAACCTGGCATTGTTCATGGTGAAGCAACTGGGGAATTTGCATAAAGATTTTCACTTTCTTTGGCCATCTACTTAGCAACATGCAACTGCTGGGGCCAGGGTGGGAGGGGTTGGGTGTCTTCTCTTTTCTGGCTCTGTTCCACTTGTGGCTTGGCATTGCTTTGTTAGTTCTGAAGAGGTTCTATAGCCCAGTAGGCACTGCTTCTGACAAGAACAAGAGAGAGTGTGTGGCTCCAAATGCCAGTATTTATTTGCATGAGCAAATTTCGAACACTGCTGAAATTTATGGTTACTTTTTTTTTTTAAACCCTTACCTTCCGTCTTGGAACCAACAGGCTGTATTGATTCCAAGGTATAAGAGTGGTAAGGGCTAGGCAATGGGGGTCAAGTGACTTGCCCAGGGTCACACAGCTAGGAAGTGGCTGAGGCCAGATTTGAACCTAGGACCTCCCATCTCTAGGCCTGGCTCTCAATACACTGAGCCACCCAGCTGCCCCCTATGGTTACCTTTTCTTTCTTTCTTTTTTTTTTCTTTAGTCAATTTAGAACATTATTCCTTGGTTACAAGAATCATATTCTTTTCCTCCCTCCCCTCCCCCTGCCCTTCTTGTAGCCCACTTGCAATTCCACTGGGTATTGCATGTGTCCTTGATCAGAACCTATTTCCATGTTGTTGGTGTTTGCATTAGGATATTCATTTAGAGTCCACATCCCCAATCATATCCCTTTGACCTATGTAATCAAGCAGTTGCTTTTCATCAGTGTTTTTACTCCCACAGTTTTTTCTCTGGATGTGGATAGGGGTTTTTCTTGTAGATTCCTCCAAGTTGTTCAGGATCACTGCATTGCCACTAATGGAGAAGTCTATTACATTTGATTGTACCACAGTGTATCAGTCTCTGTGTACAATGTTTTTCTGGTCCTGCTCCTTTCACTCTGCATCAATTCTGGGATGTCATTCACATGGAACTCCTCCACTTCGTTATCCCTTTGAGCACAATAGTATTCCATCACCAACTACATACCACAATTTGTTCAGCCATTCCCCAATTGAAGGGCATCCCCTCATTTTCCAATTTTTGCCACCACAGAGAGTGCAGCTATGAATATTCTTGTACAAGTCTTTTTCCTTATTATCTCTTTGGGGTACAAACCCAGCAGTGCTATGGCTGGATCAAAGGGCAGACACTCTTTTAGCGCCCTTTTGGGCATAGTTCCAAATTGCCCTTCAGAATGGTTGGATCAATTCACAACTCCACCAGCAGTGCATTAGTGTTCCATATGGTTACCTTTTCAAAGAACAAAAAGTCTTTAATTGAATGTTTCTTCTTGAACTCATCTAGTTCTCCAACCTCCCCCATTCTTAAGTGGGAATATATTTATATGGATGTGTATACACATACATACCCACAAATAAAATGTACATTATGTATAATCAAGGGAGGCTTGTTAATATATGATTGATATATGTGTATATATATTGTAAAGGATAATTTTAGTGGTGTGACCTAAACTACATTAATTATTTGGTTGCCATGGATATCCCAAATAAAAAAAATACCCATCAGCTGGAAATTTATGGTGATTTAATTAATATAGTGGAAAGAAATTAAGAAGAAGGGAGAAGGAAAGGATGTAGGATTTCTCCCGCCTGGCTTGTGCCAGGGGGAAGATTAGAGACTCTAGGAAGGTAAGGTTTTTGGAGAGTAAAGGAGGAAGGAATCATCCTGAACTCTAAGAGGGCTCAGCCAAGATGCCTGAACCTGAATTACCTCAAGGGCAAACTCACCGCCAAAATCCAGACAAATAGTTGCCACCATGCCAAGATGTTGGAACACTTAGCACTCTGCCAGCAAGAGACACCTCTCCAGGGAAAGAGGGCGAAGAGAGGAAGTGATGTGTCCTATATAAATGGTTTTACATCACTTTCCTGCATCTCATTTGTACCAATGATAGCTTAGCTTGACTTAGGACAGCCCAGGGGTCTGTCAGCTATTTCTGCATATGTCTGTTGAAGACCATCTTCTTAGATACTTAATCCTTGAGTATAGGAGCAGACATTCCTGACCTTGTTAGACTAAGTAGGGTGGAGCCATGTAGAGTTCCCAAGACCTGATTCTGTTAGACCTTGTATCTCCATTGTTATAAATCAGGAAATAGCTAAATCAAATCTTCTAAACGGTCTGAGTAGGGTGGAGTAGTTTTAAAATTCACAATATATATTTGACTAGAAATTTATATATAATGTTCCTATCTCAAAAAAGATATATGTGTATATATACGTTGTATATGTGTGTATATATGTATATCTATTTACATTCATACACACACAAACACAGTGTCCCAAAAGTCAAAGAGCAGCTTTAAGCTATTAAAGTTTAAAATTTCACTGAGATTTTTGGGAGACCCTGTCTATTAAGTATGTGTATATGTAAGATGTGTGACCTAGTTCATCCTCCTCCTCTCTGACAATGATGCTATGTGACACAATCAGCTTTCTACTTCCCTTTGCTTGTAGGTTATTAAAGCTTATTCTCTCAGATCTCTCTGCACAGACAACTATGGAGAAGTCCTTTTGCTCTTGAGTCATGCTGCCATCATGTCCATGAGGTCTTCTTGGTGTATGGAAAAGAGTCAGTGTTCTACTGCAACAATTTGACCCTGGGCTACATTGGCCAGCTTCCCATGTGGTCACTCAGGTTCCCACTTTTACTGAAAATCACATTAACAAAAGATGTTTACCCTAGACAATATAAAATACTTAGGAATCTATCTGCCAAGACAAACACAGGAACTATGAACACAACTACAAAACACTCTCCACACAGTTAAAACTAGATCTAAACAATTGGAAAAACATTGATTGCTCATGGGTGGGATGAGCTAACATAATAAAAATGACAATCCTACCCAAATTAATTTACTTATTTAGTGCCATACTCACTGAACTACCAAAAAACTTCTTTATTGAATTAGAAAAAACCATAACTAAGTTCATTTGGAAGAACAAAAGATCAAGGATATCCAGGGAAATCATGAAAAAAAAATGCAAAGGAAGGAGGACTTGCAGTCCCAGATCTCAAACTATACTATAAAGCAGTGGTTATCAAAACAATTTGGTACTGGCTAAGAGACAGAAAGGAGGATCAGTGGAATAGACTTGGTGTAAATGATCTCAGCAAGACAGTTTATGACAAACCCAAAGACCCCAGATTTTGGGCAAAAATCCATTATTTGATAAAAACTGCTGGGAAAATTGGAAGACAGTGTGGGAGAGATTAGGTTTGGATCAACACTTCACACCCTACACCAAGATAAACTCAGAATGGGTGAATGACTTGAACATAAAGAAGGAAACTATAAGTAAATTAGGTGAACACAGAATAGTATACATGTCAGACCTTTGGGAAGGGAAAGATTTTAAAACCAAGCAAGACTTAGAAAGAGTCACAAAATGTAAAATAAATAATTTTGACTACATCAAATTAAAAAGTTTTTGTACAAACAAAACCAATGTAACTGAAATCAGAAGGGAAGCAACAAATTGGGAAACAATCTTCATAAAAACCTCTGACAAAGGTTTAATTACTCAAATTTACAAAGAGCTAAATCTATTGTACAAAAAAATCAAGCCATTCTCCAATTGATAAATGGACAAGGGACATGAACAGGCAGTTTTCAGCTAAAGAAATTAAAACTATTAATAAGCACATGAAAAAGTGTTCTAAATCTCTTATAATCAGAGAGATGCAAATCAAAACAACTCTGAGGTATCACCTCACACATAGCAGACTGGCTAACATGACAGCTTTGGAAGGTCATGAATGCTGGAGGGGATGTGGCAAAATTGGGACATTAATGCATTGCTGGTGGAGTTGTGAATTGATCCAACCATTCTGGAGGGCAATTTGGAACTATGCCCAAAGGGCACTAAAAGACTGTCTGCCCTTTGATCTAGCCATAGCACTGCTGGGTTTGTACCCCAAAGAGATAATAAGGAAAAAAGACTTGTACAAGAATATTCATAGCGGTGCTCTTTGTGGTGGCCAAGAATTGGAAAATGAGGGGATGCCCTTCAATTGGGGAATGGCTGAACAAATTGTGGTATCTGTTGGTGATGTAATACTATTGTGCTCAAAAGAATAATAAAGTGGAGGAATTCCATGGAGACTGGAATGACCTCCAGGAAGTGATGCAGAGCGAGAGGAGCAGAACCAGGAGAACATTGTACACAGAGACTGATACACTGTGGTACAATCGAATGTAATGGACTTCTCCATTAGGGTCAATGCAATGTCCCTGAACAATCTGCAGGGATCTAAAAAACACTATCCACAAGCAGAGGACAAACTGTGGGAGTAGAAATACCGAAGAAGGGCACCTGCTTGACTACAGGGATTGAGGGGACATGAATGAGGAGAGACTCTACAGGAACACTCTAATGCAGATACCAACAACATGGAAATGGGTTTGAATCAAGGATACATGTGATACCCAGTGGAATCGCATGTTGGCTATGGGAGAGGTGGTAGGAGGGAGGGGGAGGAAAAGAAAATGATTTTTGTTTCCAATGAATAATGTTTGGAAATGACCAAATAACATAATGTTTAAAACAAACAAACAAACAAAAAAACAGAAAAAAAAAACAAAAGGTGTTTCCTCAGTTAACACACAGTTAGGAATGTCTGTTGTGGGAGTTTCCTCCAGTAGCCAAGCAGGAGCCAGACCACTTTGGGGTCTTTCTGGTGGGAGGTTTCTGATTAAGTGGTTTCTTACAGAGGCATTCTTAGGATAGAGTCACAGGAGTGCCAACACCAACAGAGAGGGGACCCTAATAATCTTATATTTCCCTAGGAAAGAGACCGACTTCTTCCACCCCCTGACCAAAGTGGAGATGTTTTTTATGATCACGTGTATGGAATGCTGATCAAGTTACTTGCCATCTCATAGAGAGAGGAAAGGAGGGACAGAGAGGGTGAGAGACAGACAGACAGATACACACACACACACACACACACACAGACAGACAGACCGACACAGAGAGAGAGACAGAGACAGAGAAAGACAGAGAGGGAGGGAGAGAATTTGGAACTCAAATTCTGTGAAAATGAATGTTCTATTAAACATTTTTTAAAAGAAGGGTTCTCTGGGTGGGCAAAGGGAGAAATATATATTAAAAATATATTTTGGGAAATTAAGGGTATATCTTTTATAAATCTCTCTCTCTCTCTCTATTTCTCTCTCTCTCTCTCTCTCTCTCTCTCTCTCTCTCTCTCTCTCTCTCTCTCTCTCTCTCTCTCTCTCTCTCTCTCTCTCTCTCTCTCTCTGTGACCTGCCCAGGGTTACACATCTAGGAAGTGTCTGAGGCCACATTTGAACCCAGGACCTCCTGTCTCCAGACCTGGTGCTCTAGCCACTGAGCCATTTAGCTGTCCTAACAGTATATTTTACAAAATGTCTAGTAAGGGGGACTCATAAGTAGTATTTTTCTAACTTTATATATATCTCAAATTATTATTGAAGTTTTTGTTTTCATTTTCGGTGGGCATGGGACGACTAAGAGTATCACACAAAATTCTTAAATAGATTTCAATTATAAAGTGTACTATCCAAGGGATTTAGTAGGGGGGAGTGTAAAAAATGTCTCGGGTCTTTAGATATTCTTTTGCCTTTGTTCATATACATACATGTACACACAAATATAAGCATCTTCATATACACACAATATGCCTGCTTTTATGCATAAAATAAAAACAGTAGACTTCATATGCTCCCTTCCTTATTTTTATTATTTTTAAACCCTTTCCCTCTGTCTGAGAATTGATGCTAAGTATTAATTTTGAAGCAGAAGAGCAGTAATGGGTTAGGCAATAGAGGTTAAATGACTTGCCTAGGGATAGAGCCAAGAGGTGTCTGAGGTCAAATTTGAACCCAGGACCTTCTAACTCCAGACTTGGCTCTCTCTCCATTTGGCCACCTAGCCGTCCCCTTCCCTTCCCAATTTTTAGCTCTTTAATCTATGGAGTGATTATGCCACATCAGAGATGGGGATTGTTTTTAGGAGACCATATCCAGGATACTTAAAGAAGGCTCTTTTTAAGCCAGTTCCTGCCCTTGGTGCTGAATGCAGCCTAGGTCTCCTTGGCAATTAATCACTGCAGGTAATTCTGGGGATAGCTACCTAGATTCCTGTGTGGGTTTCACTTTTAGCAGACAGTTTGGCTAAATCCACAGGTCACCTGATAAGCCACGTGGCAGACTGATGACTCTTTTATCTCAATGACAAAGTTCTTTCAGGAGTTTGGAATGTGACCAAGCTCTGGAGAGGGGAGTCATCAAGAGGTGATCTTTTCACTTTCCCAAGTAAGGCTTTCAGGGAAACTGGTTAGTGTAGCTTAGGTCCTTGGGTGCAGATGCCATTTATTCCTTCTGTTGTGAATCCTGAGTTGACAGGTATGGTTTTTTTTTAAGAAAAAATTTTATTTAACTAATTAATTTAGAATATTTTCCCATGGTTACATGATTCATGTTCTTACCCCCCCCCCCCACTCCCTCCTCCCAAAGCCAACGTGGGATTCCACTGGATTTTACATGTGTCATTGATCAAGACCTATTTCCATATTATTGATAACTGCACTAGGATGATCATTCAGAGTCTATATCCCCAATCATATCCACTTGACCCATGTCATTAAGCAGTTGTTTTTCTTCTGTGTTTCTACTCCCACAGTGTTTCCTCTGAATGTGGATAGTGGTTTTTCTCCTAGATCCCTCCAAGTTGTTCAGGGTCACTGCATTGCCACTAATGGAGGAGTCCATTACATTCGATTGTACCACAGTGTATCAGTCTCTGTGTACAATGTTCTCCTGGTTCTGCTCTTCTCACTCTGCATCACTTCCTGGAGGTTGTTCCAGTTCACATGGAATCCCTCCAGTTCATCATTCCTTTGAGCACAATAGTATTCCATCAGAGAGGTATGTTTTAAAGCTCTCCATGCCTATGGAACTTGCAGAGCTCCTTGAAGGCTTTTAAAGTCACTCTTCCTTCACCAGCCATATTCTATTAGATAGACAGTAGCTGTAAGAGATCATATTGAAAATATTCAGTGAAGTGAGCCACTTGCCAAGTGACATGGATAAGTCATTTAACCCCTGCCTGTCTCACTTTGCTCCTCTGAAAAATAAGGAAAATAATAATATCTGCCTCTGAGAGTTGCTATGAGGGTAAGATGAGACAATTATCTATACAGTACTTTGTAACTCTTAAAGCTCGATCTAAATACAAGCTATTATTATTATTTTTTTATCATCATCAATACTATTTGGGGAGGGTCCACAGTCAGTCAATTCACAAGTATTCTTTAGAAGCTCACAACTTTTAGGGGACTCAGTTTTGTTCGTTCTAGGTGACCTTTAAAAAGCCTTCAAGGGGGTAGCTGGGTGGCTCAGTGGATTGAGAGCCAGGCCTAGAGATGGGAGGTCCTAGGTTCAAATCTGGCCTCAGACACTTCCCAGCTGTGTGACCCTGGGCAAGTCACTTGACCCCCATTGCCTAGCCCTTACCACTCTTCTGCCTTGGAGCCAATACACAGTATTGACTCCAAGAAGGAAGATAAGGGTTTAAAAAAAAAGCCTTCAAGCTCCGAATATATGGCCCTAATCACTGAATTCCTACTATGTAAAAAAGAATCTCAGAATATTAGTTATAGGATCAACATGACACAAATATGGAATGTGGGTATTAAAAAGTTCATATGATTTTTAAAAATCTCCACCTGTGATATCATTAGTTTAGGTAAACTCCCTGAGAGGAAACCACTCCAACCAACACAGATGAGCAACTATTCTATAGTGTATAGCCTTAGAAAGATGACTGGGTGACTCCAAGGTGAACTGACTTCATCAGGATATCCATAGCTAGAATGTGTCAAAAGTAGACCTGAGGTGGCAGCTGGGTGGCTCAATGGATTGAGAGCCAAGCTTAGAGAAGGAAAGTCCTCAGTTCAAATCTGGTCTCAGACACTTTTCTGGTTGTGTGACCCTGGGCAAGTCACTTAACTCCCATTGCCTTGTCCTTACCACTCTTCTGCCTTAGAGAAGGTAAGGGTTAAAAAAAAAGAAGTGGTACCTGAACTCAGGTCTTCCTTCCAAGAGGATCATTTTAAGGGCAATATAGGGTTTTAGATTTGTTTTTATGAGGATCCTAGAAGCCAACCAAGGCCAGGACTGAACTTGAAGTAGATGAAGACCCCGGAATTGACTGTGGCTCTCATGAGCTCTCTATGCTCTTGGCGAAGAGAAGTTCAGGTTGACCCTACCCTCCTCTGGATTATACGACAGAATAGATATTTACAGTGAAGGCAAGTTTTATTTCTGATATATTTTTTAACCAGATCTGTAATATAGGTTGAACCAAAGGGTCACTGGGGTTTCTTCCAACTCTCAAATTCTATCATCTCAGTCTTAGAGGAACCTCCATGTGAGGAACGTTCTCTACCATTGTAGATTGGTACCTCCTCCTCTGCATTTTATAATCTTACAGAGTTACCTGGGGCACAAAACAGTTAAATGATTTTCTTAAAGCCATACCACAATTGCCAAATGTCAGAGGTAGAATCTCTAACTACAAGGCTGGCTCTCCACAGGAAGGCAGATTTTTAGCTCAACTTCTTAATGATGACAGCTGTTTAAAAAAAAAAAAGTGGAATTGGCTGCCTCGGGAGATAATGACTTCTCTTTGAGTCTTTATTAAGATGATCTTTGCCAGGCTGTTATTGAAGTCCCATTCTAAAGGACTAAAATGCTAGTTTAACAGATTATGTGGTTTTGGAAAACATATTTGGTTAGCAGAGCAGAGAAACAGAAAAAAAAACCAGGACAAATTTCAAAAATCCTTTGGCAAAGAAAAGGGGCAAGACTTGTCAAAAGTCTAACTACAGTGTGTGAAGAACCATAATTAACTTAAATTGATGGTAAGTGGTATTTCCAGCAGTGGCAAGAAACACTGAGGGGGAGACAAATAAAGAGGATGAAGGGTGAAGGAGGATTTTGAGGAGAAAATGAGAGAAAGTCCAGTTTACTTCTTTTTTTTCATTTGATTCATAACTTATTTCTTGGCACTATTTGTTACCTTTTCTTGGCTCCCCAATTAAGTAGTCAACTCCTCTGGAGCATGCTTCATATTTCTGTGAATACCTCTCAGTTCTTTCCTTTTTAAAAATTAAATTATCTTCTCAATCAACAAAAACAATTTTCTATACTTCCTACCTCCTTTACAATCTCTACCTTAAATGAGAAAGAAAGAACACAATCCTGTTAAAAACATGCATAGTCAAGTAAAACAAACTTCCCCATTAGCCAGGTTAAAAAAAAGTTTCTTCACAATGAATCACTCATTTTTTTTCTAAATTTTATAATATTTTATTTGATCATTTCCAAGCATTATTCATTAAAGACAAAGATCATTTTCTTTTCCTCCCCCCCAACCCCCCATAGCCGACAAGTGATTCCACTGGGTATCACATGTGTTCTTGATTCGAACCCATTACCATGTTGTTAGTATTTGCATTAGTGTGTTCGTTTAGAGTCTTTCCTCTGTCATGTCCCCTCAACCTCTGTAGTCAGGCAGTTGCTTTTCCTCGGTGTTTCTACTCCCACAGTTTGTCCTCTGCTTATGAATAGTGTTTTTTCTCCTAGATCCCTGCAGATTGTTCAGGGACATTACACCGCCACTAATGGAGAAGTCCATTACGTTCGATTATACCACAGTGTAATAGTCTCTGTGTACAATGTTCTCCTGGTTCTGCTCCTCTCGCTCTGCATCACTTCCTGGAGGTTGTTCCAGTCTCCATGGAACTCCTCCACTTTATTATTCCTTTTAGCACAATAGTATTCCATCACCAACATATACCACAGTTTGTTCAGCCATTCCCCAATTGATGGGCATCCCCTCGATTTCCAATTTTTGGCCACCACAAAGAGCGCAGCAATGAATATTCTTGTACAAGTCTTTTTCTCCATTATCTCTTTGGGGTACAGACCCAGCAGTGCTATGGCTGGATCAAAGGGTAGACAGTCTTTTATCGCCCTTTGGGCATAGTTTCAAATTACCCTCCAGAATGGTTGGGTCAATTCACAACTCCACCAGCAATGAATTAATGTCCCAACTTTGCCACATCCCCTCCAGCATTCATTACTTTCCTTTGCTATCATGTTAGCCAATCTGCTAGGTGTGAGGTGATACTTCAGAGTTGTTTTGATTTGCATCTCTCTGATTATAAGAGATGTGGAGCACTTCTTCATGTGCTTATTAATAGTTTTGATTTCTTTATCTGAAAACTGCCTATCCATGTCCCTTGTCCATTTATCAATTGGAGAATGGCTTGGATTTTTGTACAATTGATTTAGCTCTTTATAAATTTGAATAATTAAACCTTTGTCAGAGGTTTCTATGAAGATATTTTCCCAATTTGTTGTTTCCCTTCTCATTTTAGTTACATTGGTTTTGTTTGTACAAAAGATTTTTAATTTGATGTAGTTGAAATTATTTATTTTACATTTTGTGACTCTTTCTATGTCTTGCTTGGTTTTAAAGTCTTTCCCCTCCCAAAGGTCTGACATGTATACTATTCTGTGTTTACCCAATTTACTTATGGCTTCCTTCTTTATGTTTAAGTCACTCACCCATTTTGAATTTATCTTGGTGTAGGGTGTGAGGTGTTGATCAATTCCTAATCTCTCCCACACTGTCTTCCAATTTTCCCAGCAGTTTTTATCGAATAGTGGATTTTTGTCCCAAAATCTGGGATCTTTGGGTTTATCATATACTGTCTTGCTGAGGTCGCTTTCCCCCAGTCTATTCCACTGATCCTCCTTTCTGTCTCTTATCCAGTACCAAATTGTTTTGATGACTGCTGCTTTGTAATATAGTTTTAGGTCAGGGACTACAAGGCCCCCATCATTTGTGTTTTTTTTTTTCATTATTTCCCTGGATATCCTTGATCTTTTGTTCTTCCAAATGAACTTTGTTATGGTTTTTTCTAAATCAGTAAAGAAATTTTTCGGGAGTTCCATGGGTATGGCACTAAATAGATAAATAAGTTTGGGTAGGATGATCATTTTTATTATATTGGCTCATCCTATCTATGAGCAGTTAATGTTTTTCCAATTGCTCAAGTCTAGTTTTAGTTGTGTGGAGAATGTTTTGTAGTTGTGTTCATATAGTTCCTGTGTTTGTCTTGGGAGGTAGATTCCTAGGTATTTTATTTTGTCTAAGGTGATTTTGAATGGGATTTCTCTTTCTAGTTCTTGCTGCTGAGCTGTGTTGGAGATATATAGAAAAGCTGATGACTTATGTGGGTTTATTTTGTATCCTGCAACTTTGCTAAAGTTGTTGATTATTTCGATTAGCTTTTTGGTTGAATCTCTAGGATTCTTTAAGTAGACCATCATGTCATCTGCAAAGAGTGATAACTTGGTCTCCTCCTTGCCTATTTTGATGCCTTCAATTTCTTTTTCTTCTCTAATTGCTACTGCTAGTGTTTCTAGTACAATGTCAAATAATAGTGGTGATAATGGGCATCCTTGTTTCACTCCTGATCTTATTGGGAATGCATCTAGTTTATCCCCATTGCAGATGATATTAGCTGATGGTTTTAGATATATACTGTTTATTATTTTTAGGAATGACCCTTCTATTCCTATGCTTTCTAGTGTTTTCAATAGGAATGGGTGTTGTATTTTATCAAAGGCTTTTTCTGCATCTATTGAGATAATCATGTGGTTCTTGTTGGTTTGCTTGTTGATGTGGTCAATTATGTGGATGATTTTCCTAATATTGAACCAGCCCTGCATCCCTGGTATAAATCGTACTTGATCATGGTGGATGACCCTTCTGATCACTTGCTGGAGTCTTTTTGCTAGTATCCTACTTAAGATTTTTGCATCTATATTCATTAGGGAGATTGGTCTATAGTTTTCTTTCTCTGTTTTTGACCTGCCTGGTTTTGGAATCAGTACCATGTTTGTGTTGTAAAAGGAGTTTGGTAGAACTCCCTCTTTGCTTATTATGTCAAATAGTTTGTATAGTATTGGGATTAACTGTTCTCTGAATGTTTGATAGAATTCACTGGTGAATCCATCAGGCCCTGGGGATTTTTTCTTAGGAAGTTCTTTGATGGTTTGTTGGATTTCATTTTCTGATATGGGATTATTTAAGAATTCTATTTCTTCTTCTGTTAGTCTAGGCAGTTTGTATTTTTGTATATATTCATCCATATCACCTCGATTGCTGTATTTATTGCCATATAATTGGGCAAAGTAATTTTTAATGATTGCCTTAATTTCCTCTTCATCAGAGGTGATGTCCCCCTTTTCATCTTTGATGCTGTTAATTTGCTTTTCATCTTTCCTTTTTTAAATTACATTGACCAGTACTTTGTCTATTTTGTTTGTTTTTTCAAAGTACCAGCTTCTTGTCTTATTTATTAAATCAATAGTTCTATCACTTTTGATTTTATTAATTTCTCCCTTAATTTTTAGGATTTCTAGTTTGGTTTTCTACTGGGGGTTTTTAATTTGATGGCTTTCGAGTTTTTTTATTTGCATTTCCAATTGATTGAGATCTGCTCTCCCTAGTTTGTTAATATATGCACTCAGGGATATGAATTTACCTCTGATTACCGCTTTGGCTGCATCCCAAAAAGTTTGAAAGGATGTCTCGCCATTGTCATTTTCCTCAGTGAAATTATTAATTGTTTCTATGATTTCTTCTCTAACTAAACGGTTTTGGATTATCATATTGTTTAATTTCCAATTAGTTTTTGATTTGGTTTTCCATGTACCATTACTGATCATTATTTTTATTGCCTTGTGATCTGAAAAGGCTGCATTTATTATTTCTGCTTTACTGCATTTGTGTGCCATGTTTCTGTGACCTAATGTATGGTCAATCTTTGTGAATGTGCCATGTGGTGCTGAGAAGAAGGTGTATCCCTTTTTATCCCTATTTATTTTTCTCCATATGTCTATTAATTCTAATTTTTCTAAGATTTCATTCACTTCTTTTACCTCTTTCTTATTTATTTTTTGATTTGATTTATCTAAATTTGATAATGGTTGGTTTAAGTCTCCCACTAATATGGTTTTACTGTCTATTTCTTCCTTCAATTCTCCTAGTTTCTCCATTAGAAATTTGGGTGCTATATTATTTGGTGCATACATGTTTTCCCTTCTCCATTCCCTTGTTGGGTAAGATAGAATTCAAGATCCCAATGGATCTGGATGTTCTTCCCTCTAAGAGTTGATTTCCCTGAGAGTAAGGTTTAAGTAAAAACTCTCTTCCTCTCCTTCTTATAGGAGTTTTCTTCCCCTCCCCTTCCTGTGTGAATCTTTGTGTGAGAAAGATTATTCTATTTGGTCTTTCTTTTCCCCCTATTTACACATTACATTTTCCCCACATGTTAGTATACATAGATTGATATAAATGTAGTCCTTATAGAAGAGAGTTTGAGTAAAAGAAAAAGATAACAGTTTTCTCCTTTTCCCTTTTCCCTTTTCCCTTTCCTTCATATTTACCTTTTCAGGTATTCCATGCTCTTTGTTTTTCGATATCAAACTTTCCACAGAGCTCTGGTCTTTTCTTTGCAAAAACTTGGAAATCTTCTATTTTGTTGAATGCCCATACTTTCCCTTGGAAGTATATAGTCAGTTTTGCTCGATAGCTGATTCTTGGTTGAAGACCCAGCTCTCTTGCCTTTCTGAAAATCATGTTCCATGCCTTATGATCATTCAGAGTGGAACTTTCAAGGTCTTGTGTGACCCTGATTGGCATTCCTTTATATCTAAATTGTCTTTTTCTGGCTTCTTGTAGGATTTTTTTCCTTTTTTTGAAAGCTTTGGAATTTGGCAATTACATTCCTGGGAGTTGTCTTTTGGGGATTTAGTGTAGAGGGTGTTCTGTGAGCTCTTTCAATGCCTGTGTTGCCCCCTTGTTCTAGAATCTCTGGGCAATTTTCTTTGATTATATCTTGTATTATGGTGTCGAATTTGCTGTTTATTTCTGGCTTTTCTGGAAGTCCAATTATTCTTAAATTATCTCTTCTTCCTCTATTTTCCAAGTCTGTCACCTTGTCAGTGAGATATTTTATGTTCTCTTCTAATTTCTTGGTCTTTTGGCTTTGCTTTATTAATTCTTGCTCGTCGTCTTCGAGTTGCCTGATTCTGACTTTTAAAGCCTGTTTTTCCTTTTCACTTTGGTCAAACTGGTTTTATAGATGCATGAATTTCTTTTGCATTATTTCCCACTTTTCCTCCCAGAGGGCTTCCATCTTTTTGATCCTTTCCATTTCAGATTCTTCATCGGTTTGTGGAGAGTTTCCATTTCCTTTGGAAGGTGTCAGAGCATTTGCTTGTGTTTCCTCTTCTATCTCCTCTGTATTTTGTATTTTTGCTCCATAAAATGTGTCCAAAGTCACCCCCTTCTTGTTTTTATTGGAATTTGGGGGCTTTTGTGCTTCTGTGGAGTTTGCCATCTCTATCTGAGTGGGGAGGACTAGCTTTTCTTATCTCTGTCTGGTGTTCAGAGGTTTTAGCCCTAGGCAGATTGTCCATTCTATGCAGTTGTTGTTCTGTCTTCCCGGGGAAGCCAGGAATTGCTGGTGTTTCCGTGTTACTGCCCTCCTCAGTTCCCTCCCGATGCTTCTCCTTTGCCTTACTTCCACGCTCTGAGCCTGGCTTGGCCTTTTCCATAGGGTGTTTGTTTCTGTGCCTTAGCCGGCCAGGAGAGCCAGCACTCTGAAGGGGGATGGGCCATGGCTTCCTGGAGCTCCGAGGGCTCCTGATAAGATTAACTTTCTCTGGGTTGAACTGAGTATGCTTTGAGGCAGGGACCTTCCATGAGACTCGGATGGAAGGATCCAGCCAGGGGGCTGCAGGCTCCCCCCGTCTCTCTCTGTTTCCCTGCTGTCTGGGTGCTCCCGCGACTGGGTCAGGTTGTTTTCAGGAAGTGGCCTTCATGATAGCTGGCCCTGAGGCTCTGAGGTTCCCTCTGCTGCCTCAGACTCAGAGCTCTGGGTTGGGGGGATGGGTCCTGGGACCTTCCTTCTGCCTACCCCTTAGGTCCTAGTGATCTCAGGTTCTGGCTTTTGGGGGGGGAGTACCTTTTGATCCAGGTCCAGGTCCAGGAGGAGGATTCCCGGGGTTTAAGCTGTTGTTCGTTTTGAATTTCAGTGCCTTAGGAGCATATAGTTTGAGTTCAGTAGGAAAGGGTTTCCGTAGATCTGAACTTTAGCTTTCTCTAAGCCACCATCTTGACCGGAAGTCCCCCTCATTTTTTTTTTAAATCAGAGTAACAGATTTCACCATGATTCTTCTGAATCATAGTTGGTCATTGTGTTGATCAGAACTGTTTTTTTTTTCCAATATATCATCCTAAACAATTTACTACCACATCCTCTGTCTATGTATGCTTCTTCTAATCACTATGATAATAACAATTTTTAAGAGTTACAGATATCATCTTTCCAAATAAGAATATAAACAATTTGATCTTATTAAAGCTCTTAATTTTTTTCTCTTATTTACCTTTTTATGCTTCTTTTGAATTTTTACTTGAATATCAAATTTTCTGTTTAAGTCTGGTTAAGTCTTCAGAAATGCTTAGAAATTTTCTATTTTATGACCATACTTTCTCCTTAAAGAATATAGTTTTTTTTTTTGTGGGTAGGTTATTCTTGGTTTTAAACCCAATTCCCTTGCCTTTGGGAAGATCATATTCCAAACCTTCTGGTTGTTCAATGAGGAAGCTGCAACATCCTGTGTAATCTTGATGGGGGCTCCCTGATACTTGGATTATTTCTTTTTGGCTGCTTACAGTATTTTCTCCTTGGCTTGGGAGCTCTTGAATTTGGCTATAACATTCCTGAGAATTGTCATTTGGGGATTTATTGTAGGAGGTGATGTATGGATTCTTTCAATCTCTATTTTACCCTCCTGTTCAAGACTAGCAGGACAGCTTTTCTTGGATAATTTCTTGTAATATGATGTCTAGCCTTTTTTTTTTTAATCATGACTTTCAGGTAATACAATAATCCTTAAATTGTCTCTCTTGGATCTATTTTCCTGATCAATTGTTTTTTCAATGAGATATTTATTTTCTTTTTTTAAAAATTCTTTTGGTTTTGTTTTATCATTTCTTGGTATCTTGTGAAGTCATTAGTTTCCATTTGCCCAATTCTAATTTTTAAAGACTGAATTTCTTCCATTACCTTTTGATCCTCCTTTTCCATTTGGTCCATGTTACTTTTCATGGCACTCTTTTCTTCATTGGATTTTTTTGCCTTTTTTTTCCAGTTGACCAATTTTTCTTACCCCCTCCCCAATTTTGCTTTTTAAGCTGTTATTTTCTTTTTGCATTACTTTCTTTTGCTTGTTTTTATTTTTCTTCTAATTTTTCTTCAATCTGCCTCATTTGATTTTTTTAATTCCTTTTTTAGTTCCCCCAGAGCTCGAGAACAATTCCCATTTTTTTTTTGAAGTTTTCATGTGATTGCTTGGATCTAACCATCCTGTATTGGTTCTGTTCTTTGCTCTTTTTCCCCATAGACATTTTTGAGGGTTGTGTTTTTTGTGTTTTTTGTTTGTTTTTTGTTATTTGCTCATTTCCCTAGACTTTTTGTGCCCGTGAACTGGAAATTCTGAGAGCTGCTAGATGATTCTGTTTCCTCTGCTGCTGGCTTGCACAGATCAACATTGTGAGCTATTTTGCCCTGGGGCTAAGTCTTCACCACAGCATCAGAGGTTTGAAGAGTCCCCCCTGCCCCCACCCTCCACCCTATGGTCTTCTGGACTTCACTGTGAGCTATTGACAGGGTCTGGGACTTCAAGAGTTGGATCTGAGGTGCTCTTTTGTTGGTGTAACCTGCATCCTGGGACCGCAAAGTTAGCTTGTACCCAGTCATGGAACCTGGTGAAGAAGGAGGATAGGGGCAGCACTCCTCTGTGTATAGTTTTTCTTCTGATTCCCCCATATCCCATGAAAATCAATACTTTATGCCTACCCCTCAAGTTGTGTTCAGCAGGAGACCTTCCTCACTCCATCCTGCTTTGACTCCTGTCATTTTGGGCACCTTCTAAAGATTGGATTGGAAGGATAGTCAGAGATTTTCAACTTTTGCTGCTACTAAGCTTTCATCTTGGCTTTGTCCTCTGTTGTTTTGTTTTTAGAGACTGGGCTGGACCACTCATTTGACCCAACTCCACTGGCCATAAGTACAGAAATTTTGGTATAGAAACTTCTGATCTGGGCTGGTTTGTCCCTCTCTAGGCAAAATGGTGGATTCCCTATAGAGGTTCTCTATTTTGGCATTAGACTTACTATGGATGATTGACTGGATTTATCTCTACTGCAGTTTATCTCTTCTAAACTCAAATCAATCTGCCAAATAATTTAGCAGAAGGAATTACTGGCATATAATGCCATACCCAGCAAGACTGAGACTTAAATCTAGACTCTGACATATATTGGGCTGTGTGACTGTGGGCAAGTCCCTTAACCTCTCTGGGTCCCCCAGTGACTCTGCAAAATTGTAAGTTGCAAAGCAGGGGTTGATTTGCCTTGGTAGAAGAGGGTCCTATGTTGATGAGATCAGAGCATTTGAGACTTGGAAGAGACCTCAGTGATTGTGGGTTTAAGACTATGTTAGGGAAGTCAATGGAAGTTGGAAGTTTCCACACCTGGGAGATCCTTACAGATGAAAGCAAAGATAAAAAATAAATCAAATGAAATCTATCCAAAGATATAGAAGAGGTCATTATTAATTATATGCAGGGTTTGTGGAGACCTCTTATTTCACGGTTGCACAGCATATCTGTCAGAATGGTCCAGGTGAGTAGCTTTCCGCCAGGGTCAGAATACTCAAAGATCAAATAGATGATAAAGCTATCAATGAAGAGGAGCAAAGGATCAGTCCCATCATGAATCTTGGAAGTGACCAGCCTTGTTTACAATAGAGCTATATATCTTTACTGTTCAGCCTCCTCTTGTCTTTGAATTCCTCACCTTGCTAGCAAATTCTGACCTACTTTTTGACATGCAAATGTGGAAACTTTAGCTATGGGCCCTGGCTGTTTCACTTGACACACAGAGACCTGATCTCTGCCCAGCATTTTCATCCTCCTTATTCCCCTGGGATAGGTAAAGTTTCCTAGACTCAGCTTCTTACTTGGTTCCTTCCCTGACTTAGTTCTTAAGTCATTCCAAGATTAAGTGATGACTCGTGAAGTCTGGACCCAAGTCATCTCTTTGGTGCCCAGAACCACCAAATAACTTGAGAGATCCATGCTGTACAGGCCAAAGAGATTTAAAAGCCCAATTTGAAGAAAGGAACCACGGTGGGGAGAAAACATCCTTCTTTTCCAGGCTGGCCCATTCTTCCCAACCCCCAACACATACACAGTACAAGGGGCTCACAGGAGCCGGTGTGTCTTAAAGCTACTCTGAGAGCATATCAATTACCCAAACGCAGCAAAAAGGAGGGACTCTTAGCTCCTGCCTTACCAGCATGCCTGCAAAATAGCAGCTGCTACTATCCAGCTTCCCTATCAAATTCACAGCTTCGTGGATCTGGTTTCAACTGGGCCTGCCATGCTCACTTTCACAAGTAACAGGTTGTCAAGATATTTGAAAGTGGCCTCATAGGAGGGGATTTAGGGCTTATGATGGCATGGGAGGAAGGAGGGAAATTGAGATCAGTTTGTAGGACTATGAGAGAAGCCTCTCTGTACCTTTCTGTGAGGAGCTGGCTTAAATGGTTCCTAATTAAATGGCTCCGGAGATCCATTCTACTCTAGGGGTTCTGGACACCCAGAATCAAATCACTTGATTCAGGATTCAATTTAATTTGATATGATTCAATTCTTTTCTGAGTGTCAGTATTGGTAGTCCTTTCAGATATATAATAATAACTAGCATTCATAATGGTCTACAAAGTGCTTTACATATCATCTCATTTGAGCCTTACTATAATACTATGAGATAGGTGCTACTATCATTATCCTCATTTTTCAGTTGAGGAAACTGAGGCTAAGTGAGGTTTCTAGTGGAAATGACTCTGATTTGCCTTGTTTTATACTCATTTGTGTCTATCTCTTGTCATTCTCTCTCCTCTATTCCTTTTTCTTTTTTCTCAGTCTCTTCCCTCATCTAAGCCCTGACCCTTTAACTCCATCATTAATGAACACTCTCCTCACCTAGGAAAACCAATTATAAATGTATATAGCCATGTAGGAAGACCTCAAGGACTTATTAACTGATTGGATATAAGAGGTCCAATTGGACATGAGAGGTAAGGCGGGGGAGGTGACATAATAGATTACAGAAGATTGTGAACAAGGGAAAAATGGGTGAATGGTGGTTTATAGACAGATCTGTTGAACAAGTGGCAGATTTAAGGGGCAAGATATTGAGTCTGATAAGACATCAAGAAGATATCGTATAAGCAGTTGAAAATTCAGGTTTGGAGGTCAGAAGAGAGAAGAGGACTGGAGATGAAGATTTGGGAGTCATCTACATTGAAATCACAGTTGAAGCTATAGGCAAGAATGAAATCAAGAGGAAAGAAAATAGTACATAATTGATGATAATGATGATAATAATAACAGCTAACATTTATATGGGCAGCACAGTGGCACAGTGGATAGAGCATCAGTTCTGGAATTAGGAAGACCTGAGTTCAAATCAGGCCTCAGACATTTATTAGCTGTGTGATCCTGGGCAAGTCACTTGACCCTGTTTGCCTCCATTTACCCATCTTTAAAATGAATGGAAGGAAATGGCAAAGTGCTCCAGTGTCTTCACCAAGAAATCTCTCAATAGGGTCACAAAAAGTTGGACATGTCTTAAATGACTAAACCACAAAAATACAACATTTATAGTTCACTTACTATATGCCAGGCACCATTTTAATAATTTAACAACTATTATGTCATTTGATTCTCATAACAACCCCACATTAAATACAGAAACTTGGAGAAAGCATCATTTTAAAAGATCAGGAAAAGGATGTGGAAGGAGTCAACAAAGGAAAATGAGAGAGAAATTAGAGAGAAAGTGGGAGGACAAGGAAAGTGGGATGTTTCAAAGCATCCATGAAAACAACTTCAGAGAGTATCAGCACTAAACCTTTCTAGTCTGTTGATAACTTATTCTGTAATTATTATCACACCTCACGTACTCTAAGATCCAGTGACACTGGTCTCCTTTTAGTGCCTTACACAAGGCGACCCCATCTCTCAACTCTGCATTTTACTACTGTCCACCATGCCTGGAATGTTCTTGCTCTTCATTTCTGCCTCTTGACTTCCTGTGATTCTCAGTTCAAATTCCACCTTTAGAAAGAAGCCTTTCCTAGTCCTCTTAATACTAGTAGTGACTTCCCTCTGCTGGTTATCTCCAATTTAGGATGTATGTATCTTGTTTGTCCATAGTTGTTTTCATATTGTCTCTCCTATTACATTATTCTAAATTCTCTCCTTTCCTCTTGCCTTTCCCTCACCAATTAAAAAGGCAAATTCTTAAAAACAATTCTTAAATTCCTAGGAAACTCACTGGAATTTAGACTACCCAACCTACTCTATTACAATATTTGAATTTAGTGCTAAATAAAATTTCTATAACATTGCAAGTGGAATCTACATTTCCATGAGAGCTGAAAATGATAGTTAATACCTTGCTAAAGCTTTACTCTTTTATTTTATTTTTTAAACCCTTGCCTTTTATATCAAGTTTGAAGGCAGAAGACCAGTAAAGGTTAGTCAATTGGGGTTAAGTGACTTGCCCAGGCTCACATAGTGAGGAAGTGTCAGAGACCAGATTTGAACCCAGAACTTTGTTTGCTAGGCCTACCACTCTATCCACTATGCTACCTAGCTACTCCTAGGGTTTTGCTCTTTCTTGAAGGTATTTAGAAATTATTTCAAACTTGTAGTTATATTAGACATCACTTTGCACTATTTTGTATGTATTCTGTATTTATTTATTTGTCTATTTTATTTCTCTAGTACAATGTAAGCTCCTTGATGGCAAGGATTATTTCCTTTTTTGTATTTGTAGCTCTAGTGCCCAGCCTCCTACTTTGCATATATTAGGTATTTAATAAATATCTCTCAAATTAAATTGAAAAGTAGTAGCATGCTAGAACTTTTAGTTTAGGGTCCAGAATTTTTGCATTTAGTAATAATAATTTGATTTTAATTAATTTTCATTCTCAATTAATATATTATAATCAATATTTAATTAATAAGGAATAATTTTTGCCTTTTTATAAGCTCTTAATTATTCCTAAGTTATCCTGGACCTTAGGTTAGAATGCCAGATTTTTGACCTATCTTCCATTTGAGCTCATCCACCACACCTTGAAAGTGATGGCATTATGATCATTTTGGTCATTATGGTGGTGATGCTTCTTTCCCTGGAAAATGATTGGTGGGCAGATAGGTGACTCAGTGGATTGAGAGCCAGGCTTAGAGATGGGAGGTCCTGGGTTCAAATGTGGCCTCAGACATTTCCTATCTATGTGATCCTAGGCAAATCACATAACCCCCCATTACCCAGCTCTTACTGCTCTTCTGCCTTGGAACCAGTACATACATAGTATTGATTCTTAGAAAGAAGGTAGACATTAAAAAAAAAGAAAAGAAGAGAAAATGATTGGAGGCAACCTAGTAAAATCAGGCAAGCAAGCAACAAGATTTTATTTACTTTTTACTCTATCCCACTGTTAGGCACTAGGAAGATACAATGGAAAGAATTCTAGATTTAGAGGTAGAGAGCTAGCCTTTTGATCCTGGTCCTGCCATTGGAGACTTGTGTGATCTTGAGCAAGTTGCTTAACCACTCTCAGTCTTAGATTCCTCAACCATAAATTGGAGGGAGTAGACCAGATGATCTCAGTCCCTTCTATCACTAAATCTATGATTGCATGATATTCCTACTCTCTCAAATCTCTGACTTGCTTTCTCTGCTTCCTTGGAAAATTCTGCTTACTATTTTTTTTTTGTCCACTATTCCTGCCAACCTCAGAGGATTTTAGGCTTGTGAAAAGTTTCATCTAATAAATGAAATAAGGTTATAATGACATCGTTCTATCACTCCTCTGGCTAATCTCTCTTTTCTCATCCCAATCTTGATGCCTTGGTGAACCAGTCCAATTCTACACTTTCCTGAATTCTTAAACATCTTTTCCCTTGTACTGTTTCAGATCACAACTTGACAAACCCCAACCCTTCAACTAAACATGTCCAAAACAGAACTCGTTGGTTTTTTCCTTAACACTCTCCTTTCTTTGGGACTTCTTATTCCAAATGAGAGAACCACCATCTTCTCATCTAGACTAGAAAACTCAAAATTATTCTTAATTCCTTATTCTCATTCAACCCATGTATACAAATATTATTGTTTCTTTCTTTGTAACATCTATATATCCCTTTTTCTCCACTCAAACACCTCCCACCCCCAGCTCAGACCCTCATTAATTCTTTCCTGGATTATTACAATATCCTAACTGATTTCTTCATCTCGTTTCCCCCCAACTTAATTCTATCCTCCACACAGGATAGATCTGACCATATCAGGGAATAACTAAAAAGGTAAGAAGAGACTGTGTTTGGAAGAATGATGTGGAGATAACCATAAGTGGTTGGAGAAAGGTTTAATTCCAGGCAAAAGAAATTGAAAGTTCACCTATCAAAGCTCAAAATTCCAGGGCTTCAAGATTCTTGGCCATGATGGCTAGAGAGACAGTGTCCTGGTATGGAAGTGTCCAGAAATACAATATCTTTTTAGTCACACAATTGATTGAAAGGTATAAGGAATACAAGATCCCACTATGCTCTTGTTGGTTGAATAGAAAAATCATCTTATTTGGTAAAGCAGAATACTATATACATAGCTCTTTTCCAGCAAAACTCTCCTATGAACATGTCAAAATCATAAAAGGTTTATTGAATAAGGTAACAAGATACATAGCTTTGTTTGAGTACCCTTTAATTATTAATATCAAACAAAGCATAAAATAGGGGAAAGTACACTTGCTAATGTGTACTACTGTCTTGGTAGATTTCCAGTTCAACATGGTGAACCATTATGGTCAATGCAGAGTTCAAATGGACCAATGAAAGTAGAATATCTTATAGATGGTAAAGTCTTCAAGATACTCCTTTTTGTGGAAGACCTTTTGTGGATTGTAACCATCCCCAGTATAATGCAAAGCATTCTTAAGTGATATGTGTCATAACTCAAAGTAGTTTAGACTAATTATCCATCCAGGAAAAATCTAGTGTACAAAAGATCTATTGCTCAAACAATGATACATAATTGTATGGACAACCTATACAGCTCATCCATCAGTTCTTACTTCTTGTACACACATTGAGAATGGATAATAAGCTGGATGTTGAATTGAATGGAAGAGAGTGGACTGAATTGTTCTTTGGAAATTATGTGGTGGTTTTTAAAAATTCTATTTTTATTGTTATGCAAAATGCTTTTCCATATTAGTCACTGTTGTAAGAGAAAACTCAGACATAACCAAAACCCCAAAATAAAACCATAAATACACTAATATGAAAGATGACACCAACAGTTCTCTCTCTGGAGGTGGGTAGCTTTCCCCGTCATAAGTCTTTCAGGATTATCCCAGATCCTTGCATTGCTGAGAGTAGCCAAGTTTTCACAGATAATCATTGTCCAATATTGCTTTTACTGTGTACAAGGTTCTCCCAGTTCTGCTTATTTCACTCTGCATCGGTTCCCGCAGATCTTTCCAGCTTTTTCTGAAATCATCTTGCTTATCATTTCTTATAGCAGTGTGGTATTTTTAATGACTCCAAATTTCTCTCTGAAACATAAACCTAACTTTTAAAAATCAATATTTTTCTGATGATGCTTCCAATTGAATGGCAGTTAGTTACAGAATACCACAGTCTGAAGAATAAAATTGAGGTTGTGTAGAAGTTAGTGGAGAGACACTTGATGAATGAGAAGAGAAAGCAACATAGTACCGTCAAGGAACTGTGAAGGGGAAGTAGAAGTGCCCTCAAAGAGATTATGACTAGAAAAGAAGGGAAGCTAGTTATGTGACAAGAGTGAAGGATACACCAGTCCTTTGGTGGTGTAAGGAGGTAGCAAATGTGTGACTAATTCAGGCCTCATTTACAAGAGATAATCTGACATTTTCAGCTGGATGCCATCAATTCTTTTCTTACAGAGAAGTCTGCTGGATGTTTATTCCTCTGGCCAGTTTCTGGGCATCCTCCTGCTATCTCAGTTTTAGACTGCTCATGTGTAATGAGTGGAATGGCTAGAACCTTTCTTGATAAGGGCAGCCTGAATGTTCTTTATTAACAGCTACCTCATGGAGCTAAGCAAAGCATCCTGGTTAAGATTAAGAAATTTCTTTTTGCTCTCGATATCTAGAGAGGAAAAACTTTCTGTTAAGAGATCAGGGAGAAGAGAGACCAATTATTCCCTCAGAGGAGTTAGTCTGTTACTATGTTACATATTCCCCACATATGTAAGATTAAATGTTGTATCAATAAGAGAAGAACGCATATCTTCTGTGATGCTTAAGAAAAGAAACAAGATTTAAGTAACAAGCAATGTGAAAATATTAAAAGGGTCGTCTTGGAAACTACAGTCATAACAGCATTCTGCTTACTTATCTCTATCTTTTATATCCGTGGCAGAAATTTAAAACACAAACAAACCACAAACCCACAGGCCCAACAGCTTTTGAACTGAAAACTTTCATAGTCATGCAGAGTCCCACTTGTCATTATTTCCTGACTTGGGGACAATAACTGAGTTCTAAGTTTTCTTCATCATCGATGAGCCTTGCTAACCAGGATTTGGGTGGTTGGCTCTCTAAGTGGCCGGATTTGAACAGTCACTTAATCATCAATCTGACAGAGGGTGGGCTGAAGTGTGTCTTTTGCTCAGTCACCAGAAGGAAAGGTTGCTGTGAAGAGAGAGTTTGTAAAACAAAGTTCTATGTTGGAATGTGCTGGAAGTAGAACAACTTACATTTCTCTTGCAGCAGCAGTGAGGTGGCAAAGTGGGTCTGGGGAGGTGTAGGTAGTTATTAGGAGAGTAAGGTATATCCAAATCCCTTCTAACCTGCCCTTATTATATTAAGCACCTGTTATTTATAATATAGGGTTCTGTGTGTATATCTCATCTCAGGGTCTGGCTCTGCCTTCACTGGGCTTGGGTAGCCTTCCCAAACCAGGTTACTCTTCTGATACTGGTCTAAATAGCATCTTATCCCACCCCCAAATCCCTACCATTTATTTCAGCCTGGACCTGAATTCAAGCCTGCTCTGATACTTCCTAGCTGTGTGACCCTGGGCTAGTCAATCAGATTTCTTATCTATAAAAAAGAAATCATAATAGCACCTGCCTCTCAGTGTTGTTGTGAAGTTCAAATGAGATAATATCTATAAAATACCGGGCACATAGTAGGCACTTAGTAAATGCTTGCTCCCTTCTCTTCTTTTTTTGTGTCCTCCCTTGACTAGTGTGTTCAGTGGATAGAAGGAGCTCACTGTGTAGGTACTGAATGAACAAGTTGTTTATTGATCCTAAGAGGAGGATTGAATGGGTTACATTTTCTTTCATTTCCAGAGGACCCAGCCCAAGGTTAGGTGGAAGAAGGAGCCTGCTGAGAAGTTATTTCTGCATAGAGGAAACAACTTTGTGCTTCACAGAGAAGCAGGAAACAAATGTTCAAAGCGGGTAAATACCACCAATGGGTTGTCAGTGAGCCCATCAGATTACCCTCCTAGCAAGAGCTACAAAAAGAGTGGAAAAAAGGAGAAAAGGAAAAAGAGAAGTCCCCCCAAGTTCATCTATGAAAGTCAGTGTGATAGCAAGGAACAGCACTGAACTTGGAATCAGGTGAGGAATGGGCTCAAATACCGGAACTGAACCATACTCCCTCTGGAATTATGGGCAAATCTCAGTCTCTCAGAGACTACTTCCTCATACTTATACTCCCTACATCATAGGGTTATTGTGAGGAAAGCTATCGGTAAATTTTGAATCATATAAAAGTGATCTATTACTATTATTATTATTTCTAACCAGGATGACATTTTTCATGCTTCCAGATGGTTCAGTGGATAAAGCTCTGAGTCTGGAGTCAGAAAGATCTGAGTTCAAATTCAGCCTCAGATTCTTACCATCTGTGTAACCTTAGGCAAGTCACTCAAGCTCTATTTGCCTTAATCCATTGGAGAAGGAAACAGAAAATTGCTACAGAATCTTTGCAAAGGAAACCTCATGGTCAGTATTGGTTTGTTATGGGTCCACGAAGTCTTAGAGAGCTGAGCATAACTGAAGAACAACAACAAATATGTATATATAAAAACATATACATATGTTTATATATATATAAATACATACATATATATTTCTCTATACACACATCCCAAAATGTGATAGAAACAAGGAGCTTAATTCTGTAAATATCTATTGAATTAATTGAACCCCACTGAAAAAATTTATGAAATATGCAAAAAACTATAATCCCACTATTGATCAGCAGAATTTAGTAAAAGGCAGACATGTCCTGACCCCTATGTAGATGAATTTATTTTCTAAATTACTGAAAGGGCCTTAGTACCAAATTATTTTCCCCCAAAAAAAGTTGTTCTTTGATTTGAATCCTAAGGTCAATCTTATAGCCAATTTTCACTATAGTGTAACATGCCTATGTTGACTAGGATTCAGTAGGCATGAGATTTGTCATCAGCTTTGTAGACATCAGTGGCTGGGTTGGTTTAGTAGGTAGAGAACTGAACTTGAAGTGAGGAAGGCCAAAGTCCACATCCCATCTTGGCCATGCATTGTCTGTGTACCCAGAGTTTCAGTGCCTTAAGCAACAACAATAAGACTGTAACTTGCAGGGAAGGTGTCAACCTGCACTGATGGAGGGAGTTTCCTTAGCTGGCAAACATTAGGAGACATGCCAGAATTTATACACTGAATGGATGCATCAAGGTCCTCCAGCTAATGGGGTATTTATCCATTCTAGATCCATCCTTTGCATCCTTCTTTTTAGTAAAGAAAAGTATGAATTTCTTCTTTGTGTCTAAATGGGACTTCAAGAGAAAAAAACTCAGCTGAGAATTCTTTCTCCTTTGGTCTTAATAAGAGAGAAAATTCATAGTAGATGATCATAGGAATCATCTAGCCCAGAGGTTTTTTTTTTTTTTATCTCAGGTCCCTTCTACACATTTAAAAAATATGAGGACACCAAATAGCTTTTGTGTGTTGTGTTTATCATTATTTATATTAGAAATTACAACTGATGATTTATTTAAAATAACAATAAGTCCATTAAGAATTGACATGAATAGCATTATTTATGGGAAAACTATGTTTTCCAAAACAAAAAAATGGTTAGAAGAGTGGCTTTATTTGATATATTTTCCCAAATCTCTTTAATGTCTTTTTTGTCTATTCCCTTTTTAAAAATACATGTAGTAACAACTTTTTAAATAATTCGTTTCAGACCTTTTACAGTCCAAATTCTCTCCCTCTCCCTACCCTGCTCCCAAGATTTTAAACAATCGGATATAAATTATTCTAGTTTTTTTTTTATTTAGTAATTTGATTTGATTTATCAATACCACTGCTAGATCTGTATCCCAAAGAGTTCAGAGATTGTGGAAAAGAACCCTATTTGTGCACAAATATTTATGCAATACAAATTTCCATATTCCTTATGTCATATATGCCAGAAAATACTCATGAAGGAAATAAAGTGAGAAACGGTATCATTCAATCTGCATTCATACTCTGACAGCTTCTAATATGGCCGAGAAGAGCATTTTTCATCATGAGTCCCTTGGGGTTGTCTCAGATCCTTGAATTGCTAGTAATAGTTTCGTCCTTCACAGTTGATCATCAAACAACATTTCTGTTACCATATACAATATTCTCCTGGTTCTGCTCACTTCACTTTGTATCACTTTGTATTTATGAAATCATCCCATTTGTCATTTCTTTCTTTCTTTTTTTTAAACCCTTGCCTTCTGTCTTGGAACCAATACACAGTATTGAAGAGTGAAGAGTGAAGAAGAGTGATAAGGGCTAGGAAATGGGGGTCAAGTGACTTGCCCAGGGTCACACAGATGAGAAGTGTCTGAGGTCAGATTTGAACCTAGGACCTCCCATCTCTAGGCCTGACTCTCAATCCACTGAGCTACCCAGCTTGCCCCCCCCCCCCATTCATCATTTCTTATGGTGTAATAGTATCCTTTTACAGACATATATACCCATAACTTGTTCAGCCATTTTCCAATTGATAGACACCCCTTCAGTTTCCATTTTTTTGCTACTACAAAAAGAATTGCTATAAATATTTTTGCACAAATAGGTTCTTTTCCACCATCTCTGAACTCTTTGGGATACACATCTAGTAGTGCTATTGCTAAATCAAAGGGTATGCACAGTTTTATAGCCCTTTAAGTATGGTTCCAAATTGCTCTCCAGAATGGTTGTATTAGTTTACAGCTTCCCTATCAGTGTATTAGTAGTCCAATTTTCTCATATATCCTCCAGCACTTATCATTTTACTTTTTGTGATATTAGCCAATCTGATTGATATGAAGTGGTATCTCAGAGTTGTTTTCATTTGTGTTTTTTAATCAATCATGATTTGGAGCATTTTTTATGTGACTATATTTGGTTTTGATTTCTTCATCCAAGAACTGCCTATTCACATTCTTTGACCATTTATCAAAGGGGAATGACTTGTAGTCTTATAAATTTGTCTCATTTCTCCACATATTTGAGAAATGAGAATTTTTTTTCAAAAACACATTGTTTAGTCATGAATTTTTTCTTTGTCCACGGATCTGACATGTAATCTGTTCTGTGTTCTCCTAATTTATTCTTTAATGTCTTAATAGAAGTTTGGTTTAATAGAAGATAGCAGGATTCTCATATCTACTTCTGTATTCAATCTGTGGTAATATGTTATTTTGGTTGAAATATATCAATAAAAATCTAACTTCACACAGATATGTAATTGAAAAAGGGAGGATTTCCTAGTTTAACAAGCAAATAATATATCATTGTGAAAATAATTTGACCCCTTCGATCCCTTCCAAAAGGACTTATGGACTCCTAGGGATACTCAGACTGCACATTGAAGACTACTGATTTCTTTCATTTTATAGGTGAGGGAACAGATCCAGAGATGTCAAATGACTTACCTAAGGCTATACAGGTTACATGAGTAATAAGTATTATAGAAAAGATTTGAAATCTGGCTTTCTGCTTCCAACCAACCAAAGTTTATCTTTCACTTGTTTGTGCTCTTTATAAAGTATTCTGTTAGCTGTAGAAATTAAACAGAGCAATTCCAGGTTAGATAAAGGGAACATTGCCATGTATTTTGGAATAGGTAGGGTGAAGGCTGTGATTTTTAAAATGCCATGAAGTGGTGAGGCTAGAAGCAGAGCATGCGTACCTTAAGCTTAATGGAATCTAGTGATGGGAATTCTCAAGAGAATTCTGAGAGCTCCCTCAAGTGGACAAGAATTCCCAAGGGTTGGGAATGAACAGGCCCAAATGACAAAGACCACATTCATTCTTTACATGGGTTTTTCAGTACCTTATCTGCTTGAAGGCAAAAGGCCAGAAGATAGTTTCCAAGGTCTCTTCCAGGTCTAGGATCTCTATCTCTAACTCTAATTCCATTTCTATCTAACACCATCTCCATCTCCACATCTCTGTCTCTCAATATGTATCTATCCATATCCAAATCTATATTAATCTATGTCTATTTTTCTATCTGTAGCTCAGCCAATAAATATTTATTAAATGGCTACTATGTGCCAGGCACTATACTAAATGCTGGAGATGCACAAGGAGACAAAAGACAGTCTCTGCCTTCAAGGAGCTCACGAGCTGATGGGGTAGACCACAAGCAAACATATATGAACCAATAAGCTATATACAGGATATAACAGAGAAGGCACTAGAGTTAAGAGGGGTTGGGAAAGATTTTCTGTATATGAGATTTTAGTTGAGTCTTAAAGGAAACAAGGGAAGATAGTAGGTAGAGATGAGGAGGAAAAGAATTCCAGGCTTGGAGACTAGCCAGAGAAGAAAATGGCAAACCACTGCAGGAAAACCCCAAATGGAGTCACAAAGGTCAGACTACTGAAATGACTGAACAACAACAACATTGTGCCAGGTACAGTGCTAAGCTTTCTTTCTTTTTTCACATTATTTAATTTATTTTTTGAAATATTTTTCCATGGTTACGTGATTCTTGTTTGTTCCCTCCCCTCTTCCCTTCCTCCTTCTGGAACTGACAAGCAATTCCACTGCTTTATACATGTCTTATTACTCAAAACTATTTCCATATTATTCATATTTATAATAGAATTAAGCTTTCTTTCAAGGAACTTACAATCTAATGGGGAGATAAGATGCAAATAAACATATACAAAGCAAACTACATATAGAATAATTAGAAAATAACTAACAGAAGGAAGGCACTGGAATTAAGAGGGGTTAGAAAGGCTTCCTATAGAAGGTGGGATTTTAATTGGGACTGAAAGGAAACCAGAGAAGTCAGTAGTCTGAGTGGAGTAGGGAGAGTATTCCAGGCATAGGGAATAATCAGAGAGAATACTTGGAATAACGAGATGGAATGTCTTATTTGTGGAGCAGTCAGTCAGCCAATGTCACTAGACCAAAGACCACATATTGGGGAGAAATGTGTAAGAAGAATGGAAAGGTAGAAGAGGGCCAGGGTAGAAAGGACTCAATGCCAAAAAGAGCATTCTGTGTTTACTCCAAGAGGCAAAAGGAAGCCAATGGAGTTTACTGAGGGGACTGGTGTGTGTGTGTGTGTGTGTGTGTGTGTGTGTGACTGAATAGAGGATGGACTGGAGTGGGGAAAGCCTTGAGGCAGATAGACCCACCACCAGGTTACTGCAATAATCCAGGTATGAGGTGATGAGGGCTTGTACTAAAGTGGTGGGAGTTTTGGAGGTGAGGAGGCATATTCAGGAGATGTTCAAAGATGAGATCAATAGATTCTTTTCCTTTCCCCTGATCACCTTTGGAAATAAACCCAATGGTGGTGTTGCTGGACTTTGGCAATACCTTGGATATGGAAGGTGAGACATAGTGAGGAGTTCAAGATGACTCCTAGGTGGTGAACCTGAGGAACTGGGAGCTTGGTGTTGCCTTCTATAGCTGATGAGATCACTAAGTGAAGGAGAATAGAAAGAAAAGACAAGGACCCAGGACAGAACCCCAAGGGACACCTACAGTTAGAGTATGTGATCCAGCAAAGGAGATGGAGGAGTGGTCAGATAGGAAGGAAGGAGAGCCAAGAAAGAGAGTAGTGTTCTGAAAGCTTAAAGAGATGAGAGTATCAAGGAGAGATTGATCAACAGTATCAGAGGTTGCAGAGGTCAAGGAGAATGAGGACTGAGAAAAGGCAAGTAGTTTTGACAATTAAGAGATCATTAGTAACTTTGGAGAGAGCAATTTCAGTGGGATGATAAGGATGGAAGCTGGATTAAGAAAATGATACAGGAGGGAAATCAGAGGTATCTATGGTAGACTCCTTGTAAGAGCAGAAGAGAGCTACAAAGTGCAGAAGAGGAAAAGGAGGATGAAAGGAACAATTGAGTTTTGTTTTTTTTCAGGATGGGGAGACATGATCATGTTGTAGGCAGTAGGGAATGAACCAGTTGATAGGGAGAGATTGAAAATTGGTGATAGAATGGGGATGACAGAGGGGGCAATCTGATGGAGGGGACAGGATGGAATAGAATCGCTTGAATAAGTAGAAAAATTAACATTGTTGAGGAGTAAGGCATTCATTTGAGACAGAAGGAGGAGTTAGCAGCAGAAGGCATCTGAATGATAGGAGATGAAGAGAGAAGAGAAAACTCATGGGAAATGATCTCAGTGTTTTCGGTAAAATACAAGGCAAGTTTCTCAACTGAAAGAGTGGTAAGAGAAGGAGCCATAGGAGGTTTAAGGAGGAATAAAAAGGTGTGGGAGAGCTGCTGTGGTGAGTGGGATAGTGAGTTAATCACAGAAATATAGTAGATTGTCTGGCAGCAGAGGGCCCAGTTGAGATTGTGTAACAAGTATGTAGTGTCCAGGGAAAGAACAGTTGGAATTAGATGGATGCAGATCAAAGCATACTATCTTTCACATCAGTGATTTTTTTTATGATTTTATTTTGGAGTTTGTTTATGTATGAGTATGTCCGTACAACAATGCCGATATGGAAATAATTTTTTTTAAGTATGTAGTGGACCCAGTGAGAATATTTGAATGATTTTTTTCCCCACCTTCATTCAGCAACACATGTGCAGGAGAGAAAGCAACAAATGGGAGGACTGATCCAAAGCTGAGGTTTGGCTGGGAATAATCAGCAATATAATAAGTAGGCTAGGGATTCAAGTAAATCTATTATAGTCAGATAGTGGGATTCCAGAATTATTGTATGTGGAGGTGGGACATTTGCAAGTGATGGCAAGATTGAAGGTATGGCTTAAAAAGGAAAAGACTTGCAAGTGAATGGATACATGGAGTAATAGATAAAGAGAAGTTAAGGATGATTAAGGTCATGGGAAGACGAGGAAAGAACTTCCCTAAATGGGAAGTTAGGAAGAGAGGTGGGAAAAAGATAATGAATTCTGGTTTGTACATGTTGAGTTTGGGATGTTAGGGAAGAGTCAATTTGAATTAATCAATAGGCAGTATGCTGAGGTCTCAAATTAGTCCTTCCATTTCCCTGAAGTTTATGCTATGTATGAATGTGTACTGGAAGTGATCAGAGCAGCCTCCTGATTTGCTAAGCCAGAGCTCCTGTCTGCCACTACACAGAATTGCCCAGCTTCATGGGACATTATTGATTCCAGGAAAATGGAGGAGGGAAGAATAAGAGAAAGGAATTTCCTCTCAACTCTGATGAAGCTTCACTTCTGCTAGTCCTCAAGGCAGTGGGGGAATGACAGATACAGCAAGCAATTTTTTAAATGTTCTTTTACTTGTTTATTTTAATTCAAAGAGATTCATTAAGATTGAATTTAGTTTTTTTCTGACACCTTTAATTCTACATACAGATAACCACTGAAGCATAAATTGTTAGAAGTGGAAGAGTCTGAGGTAATCTACTCTGGAAAAGGCACATTTGCTTTCCTTTCCATCCTTTCATCTTCCTCTCTGTTTTGTTTAACAATTTAAAAACATATTTATTTCAAATTTAACATGGACATTCCAGCATTGTTTTTGTTCATCTGGGCTCCATTCTGCATTTTCTTTTGCTCTCTTATTTGTATTTTTATTTATTTTTTAACATTTTATTTGGTCATTTTCAAACATTATTCATTGGAAACAAAGATTATTTTCTTTTTCTCCCCTCCCCCCACCTCTCCCATAGCCAACACGCTATTCCACTGGGTATCACATGTGTCCTTGATTCAAACCCATTTCCATGTTGTTGGTATTTGCATTAGAGTGTTCATTTAGAGTCTCTCCTCAGTCATATCCCCTCAACCCCTGTAGTCAAGCAGTTGCTTTTCATCGGTGTTTTTACTCCCACAGTTTGTTCTCTGCTTGTGGATAGTGTTTTTTCTCCTAGATCCCTGCAGATTGTTCAGGGACATTGCATTGACCCTAATGGAGAAGTCCATTACCTTCGATTGTACCACAGTGTATCAGTCCCTGTGTACAATGTTCTCCTGGTTCTGCTCCTTTCGCTCTGCATCGCTTCCTGGAGGTTGTTCCAGTCTCCATGGAATTCCTTCACTTTATTCCTTTGAGCACAATAGTATTGCATCACCAACATATACCACAATTTGTTCAGCCATTCTCCAATTGAAGGGCATCCCCTCATTTTCCAATTTTTGGCCACCACAAAGAGCTCAGCTATGAATATTCTTGTACAAGTCTTTTTCCTTATTATCTCTTTGGGGTACAAACCCAGCAGTGCTATAGCTGGATCAAAGGGCAGACAGTCTTTTAGCACCCTTTAGGCATAGTTCCAAATTGCCCTCCAGAATGGTTGGATCAGTTCACAACTCCACCAACAATGAATTAATGTCCCTACTTTGCCACATCCCCTCCAGCATTCATTACTTTCCTTTGCTGTCATGTTAGCCAATCTGCTAGGTGTGAGGTGATACCTCAGGGTTGTTTTGATTTGCATCTTTGATTATAAGAGATTTAGAGCACTTTTTTATGTGCTTATTAATAGTTTTGATTTCTTGATCTGAAAACTGCCTGTTCATGTCCCTTGCCCATTTATTAATTGGAGAATGGCTTGATTTTTTGTACGATTGATTTAGCTCTTTATAAATTTGAGTAATTAAACCTTTGTCAGAGGTTTTTATGAAGATTGTTTCCCAATTTGTTGCTTCCCTTCTGATTTTAGTTACATTGGTTTTGTTTGTACAAAAACTTTTTAATTTGATGTATTCCAGATTATTTATTTTACATTTTGTGACTCTTTCTAAGTCTTGCTTGGTTTTAAAATCTTTCCCTTCCCAAAGGTCTGACATGTATACTATTCTCTCTTATTTGTATTTTTAAATGATTCACCAATGTTTTCTTTCTTTCTTTTTTGATACGATTATTGGAAACCCTACTTCTTTTCAAAACCCTCCTATTCAATGAAAATTGAACTCATCTCTCTCATCTTTTAACACTTTCCCCCCCTCCTTTTCTTCTCTACTCATTGCTGTCCCCAAACAGAAGGGGAAGGATGGATCTGATTGGATAGTACGAGAATATGAAACTTTTTTAGCTCTCCCCACCTTTCCAACTAAACCTTGAACCCAACACTACCTAGGTAGCTGACCCCCAAATAATATTTCAGACTATTCTTGAGCATAAAATCTAAAGGCAGTGCAGATGAATTTGACTTGAGACAATCCTGTAATATGCATTCATGTAAATAATTGTCTCTGGGGAAGTACAGGATGGATAATTAATTTATTGTGCTAGTTTGGGCATGTTTTTATGATGCAAAGACTAATGTGACTTTGCTCACATGAAAAAGTAGTCTTAATTCTAATAATAGCATTTATTTTAATTAAATTGAATAGTTGTGTTTTTATTACATTATTTTTTAGTATATTTCCAATTATTAATATAAAGTTGATATAGAAGAATTTGGAATTGTGGGCACATAATAGTTCAGTGTTTTACTGATTATTTATTAATGAATGATTGTTACTACATATTATATATTTGCCAATATATTATCTATATAGCGTAGAGGAAAGACCACTGGATTTAGAGTCAGAAGATCTGCATTCAAGTCCTAGCACTGCCACTTAGTAAATGTATGACCTTTATCTCCTTGAGCCTCAAGTTCTTCTGGCATAAAAGGAGACTAATAACAGTTTATCTAACAGGTTTGTGATGAGAATCACAGGAGATGATTCATATAAGCCAGTTAGAAGCTATAAAATATTACATTAATACAAGTTCTGATAATGCAGAATGGTGCCCATTTCCATCTTATGTGGACAGTACTATATTGACAAGTGTTTAATAATAGGCTTTCTGAAAATAAAATATAGGAATGATACATTTAAAAATTCATTATTAACATTTTCTTCATCACTTTCTCAAGTTTAGAAAATCAACAAAGCAATAAATCAAGTTCTGATTTTGAAGTTGTTACCAATTTCCAAGGGGCAAATAAATGCTCGCACTGAATATTTAACGATCAGTTCTCATGAGCACATCCCTATCTATTACCCTTATTTTATGTGAATGCTTTAAAGATGTGCTCTTTTGACTTATAGAGGATGTCAGAACTTTGTGACACAGACAATAAGACAAGAGCAATATTCAACAATTTTTTTGTTGAATGCTGACAATGCAATGCACTTGGTTATATCCCTGGCAGTGAGGACAGTGATGCATAATCTGTTCTCTCAAAGACTTTACAGACTAGGAGGAAAAAGAAAAGGACACTAATTGATTATTACAAGGCACAATAAGCCAGGCCATAAGAGAGGTACAAACAAAGTGTCTGTTACATAGTAGGAGCTTAATAAATGCTTGGTGACTGACAAAGTGTGAAGAGAGTTCATTGGAAGGAAAGAAGAGACATGAAGGAAAGCTTCCTGGAAGAAGAATCTAAGTTGTTCTTGAAGGGAGATATAGCCCCTGAACAAGCCATTTAACCTCTATCTACCTCAGTTTCTTCATCTGTAAAATGCAGCCCATCTCCTAGATTTATTGTGAGAATAAAAAAAGATATTTTAAAGCACTCTCAAAAGTTAGAAGTATAATCTAAATATTATTAATTATTCATTTAAAATTAAAATTATTATAAAGTACTCTATAAATGTATGTAAGTATAAGTATAAATAAAGTACTATATAAATCTTATATTTTTCATAAATAGCAATCAATCCAACATCTCTAACCGAAGGATAACATTGTGTGCCTTAGTCACAATTTCATTGAAGTATCCCAAGAAGGGATTAGGTCATCTAGATAGTACAGTGGATAGAGGACCAGGCCTGGAGGCAAAAAGTTTCATCTGGCCTTAGACAAGTACTGGTTGTGTGACCCTGGGCAAGTCACTTAACCCAGTTTTCCTCAGTTTTCTCATTTTAAAATGAGCTGGTGGAGGAAATGGGAAATCACTACAGTATCTTTGCCAAGAAAATCCCAAACGTGGTGGTCAGAAAGAGCTGGGTGAGACTGAAAACAACTGAACAACAACAAAAATCCCAAGAAGAGATTTGCCATGTTTGTGACTTCACTAGACACTGTAGTTAACACCTTTGTTCAATTTGTAGCTTTCTTTCCTAAAAAAGAAACTGAAGCCTTAAGGCAGGGTGGAAATTAAGTCCCCAAAGACCATCTCAGAGGAATTCAAGGCTGCCGTGCCAAGGCTTCCTAGGATATCCACATCACTTCTAAATGCCCTGTGCTAGAAATCCAAGCCTTGATGAGCAGCCTCCTCTCCCCTCTGTTTGGAGGGCTGGAGGGCAAATGCCAACCCCAGGCATTTCCTATATTCGCAAGCCGGAAACTAGCCTCTAGGTTTTCTCCATTTTGCATCTGCTGCCTTGCCTGGTTGTAACTCCATGCAACAGGAGGTACCCCGAGGTGTCCCATTCCTCTCCACCCCCCAGCCTCCCTGCCTCCTTTCGTGGGTCATCTCCCCCTTTAGACTATAAGGGCAGGGGCTATCTTTTTTGTTCTTCTTTCTCTTTGGTAGTCACTTGTGCCTCAGCCTTTAGCACAATGCCTGGCATTGCTTAATAAATGTTGATTTGGTTGGAATTCATTACACACATGAACATGAAGGGATGCCATACGCGATTGTCCCTCTACCTGCCTATGAAAGCATTTGGAAAATGTCTAAAGTCATTAAGAGGTACCGGGTGGATATTCACACACACAGGATGTGATTCATTAAGAACCGAGACAGCAGGTCTCTTTGAAAAGACACGTCTACCTAATCCTCTGATTCACGGGTCCTAAAACAAACCGTTATCAACTTTAAAGTTCTAACTGGGAAAAGGATGCTGTATCCCTGTTCAGCAATGTCTCAGCCTGGCTTGCAGCCACCCCTCTCCAACGAGAGCCAGATTCTGGGAAGGGCTTACTCATAGATGAAGAGAGGGGCCACTTACATGAGCACTAAGGCAAGAAAACTATCTCCTAGAGTCTGTAGGTAGCTCCAGTGCTCCTTCTCTCCAGGAAAGGCAAAGAAGCTGTCCGTAAGACTTGACCTATCCGGGGGGCTAAGATGCAAGCCATTTATAGGACACATGGTCACATAATGGCAAAAATGAGTCCAGCCCCAGACTAGCAGTGTCTTAGGATCCAGCACATCCTCCTGACAATAGGCTTCTGTTTGAGATGGTGGGGAGGGGGAATGTCTACCTGAATCTACCTGAATGCTGTGTCCTTTCCATGCTTTGTCTAAGAAAACATTTTGTTAAAAATTGGAGGATCAGGGGCAGCTGGGTGGCTCAGTAGATTGAGAGTCAGGACCAGAGATGGGAGGTCCTGGGTTCAAGACTGGCCTCAGACACTTCCTAGCTGTGTGACCCTGGGTAAGTCACTTGACCCCCATTGCCTAGCCTTTATGGCTCTTCTGCCTTGGAACCAATACAAAATGTTGATTCTAAGGTGGAAAGTTAGGGTTAAAAAAAAGTTAGAGGATCTACAAGATTGAATAGATCTGGATATAAGCTGTGAGACACACAGTCTTTTGTCTGAGGACCAACCTAGCTAAGCCTAGACAGGTTTATTACCAGAGAGTTGGTCATCAGGTTTTGGGCTCCTCTTTTTATGGAAAACCATCTGGTTCACTGGGAAGAAAATGGGGATTCTAATGGTCTTCGGACATCCACCAAGTCTGAGGACCCAGAATCTACACAGAGAGTGTGTGTGTGGTAGATATGCTCTTACACAACCAGGAAGCCACATCAATATGGCCAGAGGCTAACCAGGAAGCTGAGTTAAAGGAAGTCCAGGGCCCAATCTGGGCTTGGGGACAGCTTTAACTCCTTTTAAGAAAAACTGGCATAACCCATGTTAAAGGGGGAAATGGGGATCAGAAAACAGCTCCCTCTTCTTGCCATTTAAGTTGCTTTTAGAATGACTGAATTTGTAATAAAATTGTTCAGCAAATAAAAGCTTTTAAGCATCAACCTCATGTTAGATGAGATCCCTAGAAATAAACTGATTGTAATAATAATCATCCTGTGTGAATTTAATATAAATTTGTATCCCTCTTTCCTTTTTAAAAGGAAAGTTTTGAAAATCCAGTTTGGCCTTATCACTACCCTTTGATTGGGTTAAAAACAAGATGTGCCTGGATACTATAGGAGGCAACCAGAGGTCTTGTGGCTCCCTGGGATCCCTTTACCTCTTGTCCAACAGGGCTCCTGGCATCGGAAGATTGATCAAGGAAGTTCTCACTCTCTTTCCTAGGAGGCAGCTTTCTGGTCTGGAGAACAGAGACAAGAGGCACATGTCTCGTTCAGGTTAGCTAGGTGACTGGCCATATGATTAGGTGCTTTTTCTTTCTCCAGCCTGCTTTCACTATCTAATAAACAACTATAAATTAATATACAGCTTCTAGAAAATTTTAATATTAACAATCCAAAATATTTTCCTGTAGGGATCCCACCAACATTCTATTGGAAGTGAAAGATTCTGCTGAAGCAAAAAAGTTTGAGAACCACCAGCCAGCAGCCTCTCCTGCCTCTTAGAATCCTGAGTTACTTATATGTACCATCTGCACAGCAAAGCAGTGCTCTCTTTCATTTGTCCTTGTGGAATAATGGTTAAAGGGCTATTCTTGGAATCAGGAAGATATAGATTCATGTACTGTCTCTGACATGTATCTGAGTGACTAAATGTCACTTAGTATCTGTCTCTGTCTCTGTCTCTGTCTCTGTCTCTGTCTCTGTCTCTGTCTCTGTCTCTGTCTCTCCCTTTCCCTCTCCCTCTCTCTCTCTCTCTCTCTCTCTCTCTCTCTCTCTCTCTCTCTCTCTCTCTCTCTCTCTCTCTCTCTCTCTCTCTCTCTCTCTCTCTCTCCTCTCTATCTGTCTGTCTGTCTGTCCCAACTTTTACCTTCTGTCTTAGTATCAATTCCAAGACAGAAAAATGGCAAGAACTATAGCTAGGAAGTGACTGAGACTAGATTTTAACTCAAATCATCTCAACTCCAGAGCTGGCATCCACAGTGCTACCTAGCTGCCCCATGTATCTTTAATGTTGTAGGTTATAAAGTAATTGCATTAATGGAGGGAGTTATCAAACTGGGATTTTTCCATAAAAAGAATCACAGATTCAGATCCCTATTCACTCCTGACCCCCCACCAAAATAAATATTTCTTTTAAATTTCAAGGGATGACTCTAATGATGGTATTCTGGAGTTTGGTCTACCATGCATGTTCGTTCTATCCACAGATTTTATTATTTTGTACATTTAAATCATCTCCCCCCTCACCACCCAAGTTCACTTAGTCCAATATGGATAAAAAAACAGTTTTATAGCAAAAAGAGCCCTGGACTGAGAATTGGGAAACATGGATTCTAAATCTGACATTTTCCTAATAACTATGTGCCCTTAGTTGCATCACTTAGCTACTTTCAGTTTCTTTATCCATAAATTAAAAGAACACAGATCTACAATTGGAAGAGGTCTTAGAGGTCATATAGTCCACCCGTCAGATTTTATAAATGAGTACACTGGGGCCACAGAAGCTAAAGGATTTGCCCAAGGTCTCACAGACCAAGCTTTAGAAGGAGGATTTGGACTTATATCCTCAAGATTCCCAAGGGCTCAGACTAAACTTGGACTAAATCTCTATAGTCAGTTGCAGCACTTTCATCTGGTGGTGTCTAGGAGTTATAACATTGTTAGGATACCTTCATGACTTCTTATCATTTTTCCTAACTTTTTTTTCATTTGTTCTTTTCTCTCTCCTTAGTAGTCCTAAACCTGATCTATTCTGAGAAACTTTCCAGTTTCAATGAGCTCATGCCCATTTGGTTCATTCTACAAAGTGCTTAATGGACTTCCCCATTATGAATTCTTTAATGCTTCTGGGACATGCCCTTTGCCTACCATAGTTCATTATATTTGCTTTCAGATTTGGAAAAAAAACCACCCAATAGCTTATTATTATCCATTGTTATTTCATAGCACATCACTCTTCCTTACACACTCTTTGTTCCAGTCTAAATGACCTACTTTCCTAGAGTTGGTCTCCTTTGGAGACCTCAGTTTCAGACATGATGTTCTACCTCTATAGTTTCGATACCTTTATATAGGTTATTCATGTCTGGAAGGGCAACTAGGTGGTGCCATAGTGCATAGAATACTGACCTACTGTCAGGAAGGCTCCTCTTCCTAGGTTCAAATCTGGGCTCACACACTCTCTGACTCTGGGCAAGTCACTTACCCCTGTTTGCCTCAATTTCCTCATAGGTAAAATAAAGAGGAGAAGGAAATGGCAAATCATTCCAGTATCTCTTCCAAGAAAATCCCCAAATGGGGCCACAAAAAGACAGATAAGACTGAAAAACGACAACACTACTATGTCTAGAATGCCCTCTCTCTTCACTTCTGCCTCAGCATCTTTATTTTCCTCCAAACCCCAATTCTGATGGTACTTTCTGTATGAAGCTTTTCCTGATGATCCCTCACTTGTTAGAGGATCTTGAAATTGCTTTGCATTTACTTATTTATGTATTCGTTATGTCTGTCTAATAAAAGGGTAATACCTTGAGGGTAGGGACTACATCATTTATGTTTTAGTTTATTGAATTGAAATGAATTCAAATATTTGTTGAATCAAGTTGGTATCAGGAAGATGAGATGCCTGGAATAATAAGATAATAGAACCCTTGAAATGTGGTCATTTTCCTAATCCTCAATGAACTGACCAGAAGCCAGAGCAATTTCATGACTTGTTTCCAGAAATCCTTGGGTCCCGTGCTCAGTTTGTTGTCTCAATACCATTAGAAAGTATTCTGAGGGTGTGGAAGGTGTGATAAAGCTTCCTTCAATTTCCTCTTTAAGTCCTCAACAATAGTATCCCTGTCATCATTCCCTAAACCTTTCCATCCTTTATCACAAAGAGAAGTAAAAAAGGGAAAGGGGAATGAAAGCTGACACTACATACTGTTCCTTTTCAGTAAAATTGATAATCAAAAGAAAATGACTCTTGTAGGGGAACTCCAAAATGAGAAGTGAGAAAGAACAGTACTTAATAATGGTGTTGGCATTGCCTTGTGATGGGACTAGCTTGGCCAGGGATACCTTTCATAGAATCTCAGAGTCAGTCCAATTTATATATCTACAGTAATCCCTTCTATAATACTGCTGTGAAGTGGGCATTTGGCCTCTATAGGAAGCCTCAAAATGGCACATAGGCTAGGTGTGAGAATCAAGTGAGCTATATTAAAAGCATTTCAAAAACCTTAACATACAGTATAAATGCTTGCTGCTATTATTATTGTTATTATTGACAGGGTCAGTCTTGGGGCTCCCTTGGAGGTTTCTATAAAATCCTCATACATGTGGATAAACTGTGTCTGCCCCCACATCCCATAATAATAATAGCTAGCACTTATATAGTGCTTAAAGGTTTGTAAAAATGCCTTTTTTAAGTTTTGGAAATTTTTATTTAATTAATTAATTTAGAATATTTTTCCAAGATTCCAAGATTCTTGTTCTTTCCATCCCCTACTCCCACCTCCCTCCCATAGCCGATGCACAATTCAATTGGGTTTTACATGTGTCATTGATCAAGACCTATTCCCATATTCTTGATAACTGCACTAGGATGATCATTCAGAGTCTATATCCCCAATCATATTCCCATGAAGTCATGTGATCAAGCAGTTGTTTTTCTTCTGTGTTTCTATTCCCACAGTTCTTCCTCTGAATGTGTATAGTGTTCTTTCTCTTAGATCCTTCTGGGTTGTTCAGGATCACTGCATTGCCACTAATGGAGAAGTCTATTACATTCGATTGCACCACAGTGTATCAGTCTCTGTGTACAATGTTCTCCTGGTTCTGCTCCTCTCACTCTGCATCACTTCCTGGAGATTGTTCAAGTCTCCATGGAATTCCTCTACTTTATTATTCCTTTTAGCACAATAGTATTCCATCACCAACAGATACCACAATTTGTTCAGTCATTCCCCAATTGAAGGGAATCCCCTCATTTGCCAATTTTTGGCCACCACAAAGAGCGCAGCTATGAATATTCTTGTACAAATATTTTTCCTTATTATCTCTTTAGGGCACAAACCCAGCACTGCTATGACTAGATCAAAGGGCATAAAATGCCTTTAAAAATATCTCATTTGGTTCTCTCCAGAACCCTAGAAGGTAGGTATCATTATTTTCCTCATTTTATAGATGAGTATTCTGAGGTAAACAGAGATTAACTGATTTGCCCAAGGTCACACAGATAGTAAGTATCAGAGACTAATGAGAATGAGAATCCCTGAACCCCTGACTCTTTTTAAATGAGACTCCAGTTATCACAGTTAATCAGTATATAGCCAACAGAAGTGATTAATCTGAGACAATAATTGATTAGTGATGAACAGAATTATAGTAATATTAATAGAAATCCATAATTATATTTTATAAGGGCTAAGTTTAAAGTAACAGTAAATCTAGCTCCTTCTTTTTCATAAACTAGTGTTTGCAATAGGGTGTGGCTCACCTAGGAAGGGAAAGCTTATCAACCATATATAAGTCATGTCCAGATGATGAGTGATGGGTGCCTTGGAGGTGTGCTGACCCCTTGCCTGATGGACATTGCTAGTATATCAGATTGAAGATCATCCAGGACTCAATAAGCAGCTGAGACACCTCATCAAGAAGACAGCATTCAATCATTGCTGGAAAATATATCTTCCCACCCATTGTTCCTAAATGGGCCTCCTATCCTTGAGACCCAGGACTGGTGGTTGACTACTCATGAGGGATACTGAATGATGTAATTTTAGGCTATAAAAAAGGGAGAAAACTCTCATTCAGATGTCTTAGGTGGGAAGAAACCTAATGACCCAGCTTTGCTGAGAGACACTGGTCTCTCTCAATAAACCTGCTACTGACTTGGAGTTTTGCCTCTTTGTTTTCTTTCAGATTGCTGAAAATATTTGCCACAGGGCTAAATCTGAATGCAGGTCTATTCTGGCTCCAGGTCCAGTGCTCTAATCACTGCACCACATAGCTCTCACTCCAGAATAGCCCTCCACAAAGAAACTAGAACATTCTTAGGGGTCACTAGGCTGAGAAGTCTGAGAATTCTCCCAGTGATGTGGTTCCAGTCCAAAAGTCATTCTAGAAATTTGAACTGGAAGGAATAAAAGAGAACATCTACCTAGCTCCTAAATGGATGAGGAAACCCAGACCCAGAGGTAATGTGCAATGGTCACCAATATGGCATATCATCTGATCCAGGATTCAAATCAAAGTCCTCTGACCCCCCTAATTTAGTCCTCTTTTTTTCATACCATGCTACTGAGGAAGGCAAAAATTGACCAGCCTTGAAAATACAGGAAGGCCTAAACAGGGAGCTGGTTAGCCTTGGGAAGTTTGCCAGAACCATAAATATATCAAACCCCAGCTGCAGTAGGTACCACATAAAGGCCAGGAAGACCCCAATAAATATGCCAAACTCCAGCTGCAGTGGGTACCAGATAAAGGCCAGGAAGACCCCAATAACATAAAATTGTCAAAGTCCCAAGAATAGTAGGAAGCAGATAAGAACTATACATGCTGGCAAAATTCCAAGGATGTTATGTAGCAGATAAGGGGCTGGAAGGGAGGCCATACATGCTATAAAGTATTTAAAGACCAGCCTTTCAGAAGCAGCTCAGAACTCTGATGGCAGAGGTTCCCACTGATGCGCGTATCAGTTCCATAATAAACGGCCTTTTTCCTTGCCTGATTGCATTGCCCGAGGTCTTCCTTGGTGGTGGGTGAAATCTGGGACCTTAACACTAGGAAGCCCGTTGGCAAACCACTACTGGAGCAAGTCCTGGAATCCTTCCTATCCTGCCATTTACACTCCACCCCTATAGCGTGGCTCCTAGAAATGGAGTTGCCTGACAGCTTGCCGGGGCTTTACCACCTGGGGTCAGATGCTCTGAGACATTCCATTGACTAGTTTTTGGCCTCAGAGAAAGAGGAATATGGTGTAAAGTGTCTCACAGAAGTCATTATTCATTGGGACTGGAACTGTGTAAGAGCCTCCTAGCACACACAGCCCCACCTCAGATTTTTAATTATCCCTTCGTGAATACTCCACATTCATTGCTTGTCTGGGGAGAACACAGTGACTCAGCTTTTCCTTTGTTCTATTAAGAGTGAAATGGTTGCTGTGTGTGATTCTTGGGCACCTTGCTTGTGTGGCATTTGGTTTCTCCTTCCCCAGAGATTTGTCTCTCTAGTGTCTCTGACCAAATTTTTATATATCAGGTGGTATGTGATTCACTGGGGCATGGTTTCCTGTGTGACATCTTTTTGGACTTAAAAAAAAAGACAAATGAAAAGGTTTTTAGAGTCTAAAAAAGATTTGTCTCAAGCTAGAGGTTATATATGAATTCTTTGCCCTCTCTATCTTCCATCCTCTAAGTGTACCAAATGGGCAGGAGAGGGACAATGCTAAAGAAGATTCACCTTCCTCATTTGTGACAGAATCATAGAAAGCTTCTATTTCTCCCTTTTTTTAAACCCTTACTTTCAGTCTTAGTAACAACTTTCAGACAGAATGGCAAGAGCTAAGTGGGGTTGAATGACTTGCCCATGGTCATACAACTAGGACATGTTTGAGGTCAAATTTGAACTCAGGTCCTCCAGATTCCAAGCCTGATATTCTTTCTGTCTATCCACTGTACTAACTGGTTGCCCCTTCTTCTCCCTCCTTTTAAAAATTTGATGGAATTTACAAAAAGTTTAGTACTTTAGGCAGCACAGGGGATAAAGTGTGAGATTTGGAGTCAAGAAGACCTGAGTGTGAATGGTGTTTCAGGCATTTATTAGCTTTGACCCTGACTAAGACCTCTGTGCCTCAGTTTCCTCATCAGCAAAATTAGGATAATAATACTACCTATCTCCCTAAGTGGTTGTGAGAATCAAATGAATTAACTTACATATGATACTTTGCAAACCTTAAAGGGCCGTTTAAATGTTAAGTATTATTAACTACAATATATTGTAACTACCCAATTGTATTCAGATACAGGTACATTAATATACACATTGATATATCCTAGAATGCTGATCTCCCATTTCACTAGACTCTCCAACTCCCATGACCTATAACACCTCACACGCTCTGGGGCAAAGAATGTGAAGACATTTTGATGATTGTCAAGACAAAGGATTGAGGAAAAGGACTTGAAAAATACAATGTTGCAGAGCAGTATCAAAATGGTGCAGTATTAAGGCTAAATCTTCTCATTAAGAACAAATTTTCTCAGGAGGGAGTACATTTCAGGAAAGAGGGACAACCTAGGCAAAGACCCCGTGGAACATTCAGCAAGAAGACAATGTGGCTGACCTTTAGAATGAATGAAGAAGAGCAATGTCTACTAAGTCTGGAGAGGGAGACTGAAAGCAGGTTATGAAGGGATTTCACTGCATTCTAGGGGAAATAAGGAGGCACTGAACTTTCTGAGCAGGAGAATGACAAGTTTGTGTTTTAGGAATAGCAATGTGCAATTTGTGGAGGAGAGAGAAGAGAGATTTGAGGTGAAGAGACCAATTAAGAGGTGAATGTAGCAGGTTAAGTAAGAAGTGATGATATCAGAGCTAGAATAATGGTTGTATGAGTGGAAAGGAGGCAGATGTAGAGACAGAACTGATTGAGCTTGACAACTGAATGGTCATGAGGAGGGAAGCAGAGTGAGCCACCAATGACTCTAAGATTGTGAACTTGGGTCAACAGAAACAGAGAAGTTAGGAAGAATAATATATTTTGGGAGCAAAATAAGAGTTCAATTTTTGATCCACTGAGTTTGATATGCCTGTGGGACATTCAGTTGGAACTGTATTAAAAAAGATAAAAAGCAGGAAAGTTTTGTACCCCATGGGAAGCTTGGACTTTCAGTATGGAGAGGGGGAAAGAGAGAAACCCCTTCTCAAAGTGTGGTTCAGGGGAGACAGCAGAAGTAACGAGTTTGACTCAGAGAGAGGAGAGGGGTTTTGAAGATTTTCCCCCTTCTGCCTTCCCTCCTTAGCTAAAGCTGCTCTTCCCAATTCACTCTTGTCCCTCTTGTCCCCCCTCTACTACTCAAGATCAAAAGGTCTCCCTTTAATCCATTCACTCACACTCAGCTTGGGGAACAGATAACTTTTAATGTTAACTCAATCAGGTAATACAAAAGGAATATGGGCAGGGGAGAATGGGAAAAGGAAAGTGGGAAAAGGGGGTACCTGTCTCTATCTAAACCCTTTCCCTTCCCTCCTCAAGTTTGGGGGGAATTCAGACCTTGGCAGTCTGAGCCCCCTGAGAGAAAGTCAGGTTGACTCACCCTTGGGCAATAGGAGCTGAGGTAAAGTCTGCTCAGGTTTGTCTTCAGAAAGTCCCTTCAATTGGGAAGTGTTGGGGGGAAAGATTTCCAGTCACAGCAGGAAAAGTGGGTAACCCACAGAAGAAAGTCTTTTTCCCAACTTCTCTCTTCGGCTTCTCAAGACCAAGAGCCTCTCACTGTTCTCCAAGCCAGAGTCTCCTCCTGTTCTGGAATCCACTCCTGGGGCCCCTCCCCCATCGAGGTGATCAATTTCACATATTCTTCAGCCTGGCACTTTTTCTCTAGTGCCAGCCTCTGACACAGAACTATCCTACAGGCAATTGGATTTGTGGTTCTAGATAAAGAGAAGAGAGGCAAAAGCTAGAAAATATAAAACTAAGAATAATTTACATAGAGATTGTAAAGGATAATTTTAGCGTTGTGACCTAAACTATATCAGTTATTAGTCGCCATGGGATATCCCAAATAAAATACCCAAGCCAGCTGGAAATTTATGGTGATTTTAATTAATATAGTGGAAAGAAATTACAAAGAAGGGAGAAGGAAAAGGTGTAGGATTTCTCCCACCTGGCTTGTGCCAGGGGGAAAATTAGAGGCTCTAGGAAGTTAAAGTTTTGGAGAGTAAAGGAGGAAGGAATCAGCCTGACCTCCAAGAGGGCTCAGCCAAGATGCCTGAACCTGAATTAGCTCAAGGGCAAACTCACTGCCAAAACCCAGACAAATAGCTGCCACCACGCCAAGATGTCAGAACGCTTAGCACGCTGCCAGCCAGGGCCACATCTCTGGGGAAAGAGACCAATGAGAGGAAGCCCCACGAAAATACCTAGACGATTCTACCTCACTTTCCTGTGTTTTCTCTGCAGCAATGGTAGCCTAAGCTTGACTTAGGTCAGCCCAGGGGCCTGTCAGCTATTTCTGATTTGTCATTTTCTCTGTCAAAGGCTATCCTCTTAAACACTCAATCCTCAAGCATGGTTACAGACATTCTCAATTTTGTTAGACAAAGTAGGGTGGAGTAATACAAAGTTCCCAAGGCATCCCTGATTTTGTTAGACTAAGCATCTTCATTGTTACAAATCAGGAGACATCTAAACCCAATCTTCACAAGATTTTGGGGTTTTCTTGGCAAAGATACTGAAGAGGTTTGCCATTTCCTTATCTAGATCATTTTATAGGTGAGGAAACAGAGGTAAACAGGGTTAAGTGACTTGGCCAGATTCACTCAGATAAGTATCTGATGTTAGATTTGAATTCAAGAAGATGAGTTTTCCTGATTACAGGACCAGTACTCTATTTGCTGAGGCAACTACCTGCTCTCAAATACTTGACTCATGAAAAACCCAGAGAAGAGAGAAACTCTAGGATGAAAGAGTTGTCAACAATTTCTTCTGCAGATTGGTGAAGAAGGATGAGGACTGAGAAAGAGTTTTTGGATTTGGCAAGATTTCAGGGGTGAGGGCCAATTAGCAGATTGCACAGTTCATTAGCATAATCCCTAGGCAAAATTATAAGGAATGAAAAACTTGATCTTGGCTTTCCTAGCTTTTCCTCATATTTCAGCACAACTACCCTCCTTGGAAGGATGTTCATGGGTGTGGGATGGGGAGAGAGATAAAAAGAAAAAAAACTGACAGTAGTATGGAGGCAATATAGTATTATTTCTTATAAATCAATAATACTCTATTATATTTATTTACTACAATTTGTTCAGCCACCCCTCAATTCTAAACATTTTGTTCCAGTTTCTAACAAAAAAGTGCTGTTATAATTTTTTTTTATGTTCATATGATCCTTTTCCATTTTTCTTTTTTGGAGCTCTTTGGGATATATATCTAGTGATATCTCTATATTGATGGGTGTTCACAATTTAGTGATTTGGGTGGGTATAGTTCCAAATTGTTTTCCAGAATATTTGGACTACTTTATGCCAATCTTTGCTTTAAAAAATTATTGATTTATTTTGAACATTAGTTAATAATTTTTTTATTTCTAAATTATCTCCCTTCTTCCAGTTCCTCTCTCACCAATTGAGAAAGCAATGTGATATCAATTTAACATGTGAAGTCATTCAAAGCATACTTCCATATTAGCTATGATGCAAAAAAAATTTTTTTACACAAATAATAATAATGAAGAAAGAGGAAAAAATTTGCTTCAATTTGCATCCAGAATTCATCAGATCTCTCTGTGGAGGTGGATAGCATTTTTCATCATGGGCCATTTGGAATTATACTAAATCTGTTCTTGAAGAAAGTGTTGAATATCCATGAATGAGGCTCCTTAGTAGCTGCAGGCTTTTGGCTTCATCCAGCATTTCTGAATTCCAAACTATATTGCAATATCTTATTCCAGTCTTCCCTGGCGCCTATTGGCATTGAAGTCACTGAGAACCAATCCAGGTATTGATTTGGGTTGGAGAATCTTGTCAAATTCTTCATAGAATATTTTGACCATTTCATCTTCCTTAATGGAAATTGATGCACAAGATGCAATTATCTCTACAATGATCACTTTAAAAATTTAAACAACAAAAAAAACCTTAACTTCCCTCTTGTAATCAATATCAAGTATTGGTTCCAAGGCAGAAGAGCAGTAAGGGCTAGGCAATGGGGGTTAAGTGACTTGCCCAGGGTCATACATCTGAGAAGTATCTGAGGTCAGATTTGAACCTAGGACTTCCCATCTCTAGGCCTGGCTCTCAATCCACTGAGATACCCAGCAATGATCATTTTTGCTTATGCTTATTTTAAGAAATACAAAGTGAAAAGATTAAATGTTTTATGAAATGATGTTCCTTGTTGCTTTTGGGGGTAGGGAGGAGTCACCTCTGCTACCTCCTTTATTGGCCTTTCCAAGGGTGACCTAGGAATTATCCTTCAATTTATCTGTAACCTTCTTGTGTCTTATGGTTTCATCTGGAGCAAGAAAATCAATGTTAATATGATTCCTTTCTTCCAGCTGAATATTGCAACTCACTTCTTATTGAACAAAGAGCTCTGTTGTTTGAAACACATTCAAAACTGTGATTCGGAAGCAGAAGAGAGAATAAAGAAATAGTGTAGGTAAAAAAGGGACAGCCCAGTAGTATTGTACTATATCAAGAAAGTACACTCAGATGAAGAAATCCAGCTATCAGATGAAGGAAAAATAATGGGATTCCCCCAGGTTTTCACAAGACGTGTTTTAACTCTGAGCTTTTCTTGATGCCTTTGACTCATTTAGGAATTGTCTTCATATAGTCTTAGAGTATTAATGAACTTTATATGAAAAATCCTTATGAGAAATATCTTACTGGCTTCTTTAATTTATTTTTTCTTTCTGGAGATGCTCCACTACTCTGGCTACTTGGCAGGGCATTAAGTGGTTTTGACATTCTCATTTAATGCTTTCTTGTATGAGTCTTACTTGATCACATGTTTTTTTTTATTTGTCTTAAAGAGTTTTTAGGTATTTGTGTGTGTGTGTGTGTGTGTGTGTGTGTGTGTGTGTGTGTGTGTGTAACACATACACACTGAAGGAAAGCAAAAATAAACAGGTTTCTTAAACTGGGACATTTTTTCTCCCAATTTTTCCAAGATTGGAAAACCAGCTTGAAAAGGCACCAGCATATCTTTAGCTATAATTTTTTGGAGTTTGTTTTTAGAAATAATTTATCATTTTAATGATTAAATTTGCTTCGATTTTCATTTATTTTAAGGTGAACAATTAGTTTTTCTAGGTTAGAAACTGATTCTTTCTTTCTTTCTTTCTTTCTTTCTTTCTTTCTTTCTTTCTTTCTTTCTTTCTTTCTTTCTTTCTTTCTTTCTTTCTTTCTTTCTTTCTTTCTTTCTTTCTTTCTTTCTTTCTTTCTTTCTTTCTTTCTTTCTTTCTTTCTTTCTTTCTTTCTTTCTTTCTTTCCTTTTTTGATTCATTATTTCTTCACTTTTTTCTCCCAATGTAGAAGCAGGTTGCATAGTATTTCTAGCCAAGAATGGGTCTTGAATTAAGAAAACTGGAAGAGAAATCTCCTTAAACACCAGCTATGCAAGCCTGGGCAAGTCATAACTTTTTCCCAAGGAGGAGAAAGGAGACCCTATCCAAGGGATTCTATCAAGGCAAACATATTAATATTTATTTTTTCCATGTATATATTCTAAGTTTTCCTTAAGAAATATAACTTGTGAGAATATATTTGAATTGTTTTAACCAATGCCAAAATATACATAAAAATACAAACTGAAGAACATTGGAATAATTATTATAATAATTTTTCATTAACAACCAATTTCTTATATTTTTGGAATATTAAGTAAATATTATCTTAATTTTTTTGTTTTTTAATTTTTTTCCATTGTTACATGATTCTTTTTATCTCCATCTCCTCTTCCCTCCCCCCTCCCAGAGTTGACAAGCAATTTCATTAGGTTATACATAAAGAATTTTTGTTTCTAAGTCACAGTTATTAGCAACTCCAGAGGATTTAGGAGAAACCTGTTACCCTGGATGGTCACCATTAACACCAACCAGCCTCATTTGGTTTCCAAAAATACTTTTGAATTTTCATAAAGAATGTTCATGTGAAACTCAAAATATTTCTCCTCTTGGCACTGTCAGATATGAAATAAGTTCTGAGAGCCTCTTACCAATTTTGTTATGTTCTTTCTTTTTTAGACACTGCTTTCCATTTCTATTTCCTTTTTTGTTATCCTGTGCTCACCTTTCCCTGCTATTTTCTCTTGTCTTCTATCTTCTACTAAGTCTCTAGACTTCCTTTTTTCAACAGGCAGTATCTTTTCTCCTTTCTCCTATATTCCTATTCTTGTTTGGGGTGACCAAGCCACTGAATTTAAGAGATTTTTTTCCTTTTGCTTTAAACTCTTTTCTTTTTTAAAAAATATTTCATTTTTATTGTCATGCAAAACATACTTCCATACTGGTCATTGTTGTAAGAGCACAATCATACAAAACCCAAACCCCCAAATAAAACCATAAATATGCTTATGACAAAAGAGGACTCCAACAGTTCTTCCTTTGGAGGTGGAGAGCATTAATAGATCAGTGCATTGCTAAGAGTAGCCAAGTTTGCACAGATAATAATTGTCCAGTATTGCTGTTCTTGTGTACAGTGTTCTCCCAGTTCTGCTATTTTGCTCTGCATTAGTTCCTGCAGATCTTTCCAGCTTTTTCTGAAATCCTCTTGCTTATCTTTTCTTACAGTGTAATAGTATCCCATTACCAATGTGAATCACAATTTGTTCAGTCATTCTCCAATTGAATGACATCCCCTTAGTTTTTTATTCTCTGCCACTACAAAAGAGTCGCTATAAATATTTTTGTGCAAGTAGGTCCTTTCCCCTTTTATATGATTTCTTTGGGATACAGATCCGATAATCATAGTATGAAATCAAAGAGTATATAGTTTTATAGTTCTTTAGGCATAGTTTCAAATCGCAATTTCACAACTTCATCAACAATGCATTAGGGTCCCAATTTTGCCACATCCCCTCCAATATTTACTGCTTTTCTTTACTGCCATATTGGCCAATCTGATAGATATAAAATGCTACCTCAGTGTTGTTTTAATTTGTATTTCTTTAATTAAGAGTAATTTAGAATATTTTATATGATTATTAATGACTGACTTCATCTGAAAATTACTTGTTCATAGTCTTTGATGATTTGTCATTTGGGGAATGACTTGTATTCTTATGTATTTGACTTAATTCCCTATTAGACCTTTATCAGAGAAAATTATGATAAAATTGCTTTCTCAGTTTGTTGTTTCCCTTCTAATCTTGGTAATATTAGTCTTATTTGTAAAATTTAAGATATTGATAAATAAATTGAATAGCTCCTGCTGTTGTTAGTCTTTCAAAGACACTTGTGGAACAGTCTGGAATATCCCAATTGAATAATTTCCACTTCCTACTAAAGGAATCAGCAGAGTTGATTCCCTCCCTATCCCCATTATGTTTCTTTTGCATTCTGGGTGGCCCATTTCAGTCTAGCTACTTGGAAATTTCCTTCATATTCAAAAGGAAGACTGAGAGCTGTAAACCTTCCCACTCAGCTGTTACCAAGCCATTGAAATCATCCCCTGTTGAGGGGAAGAGGTAAGGGGTCATCTAGGTGGCTCAGTGATTTGAGAGCCAGGCTTCAAGAAGGGAGGTTCTGAGTTCAAATGGTTTTAGACACTTCCTAGCTGTGTTACCTTGAGCCAATTATGGGAATTTTCTTAGAGTTAGTGTTATGGCTTTAAAATAGTGAGGAGTCCAAAACAAAACCTATTTGTTGTGCTACCTTCTTTCTTTTATGTTGGGCACAGGACCTTTATCCTAGGAGCTCCCAGCTTCTATTTTTTATTTTATGGAGATTCATGCTTTAATCCAGTATGGTGGAATAATTTAATTTCTATTCAATTTCTGCTCTCTTCCAGACACCAAAATAGACACCTATTAATTAACAAGAGAGTACTGTGGCTAAGCAGGTGTTGTTATTGTTGTTCAGTGGTTTCAGTTGTGTCTGGCTCTTTGTGACCCCATTTGGGTTTTCTTGGCAAAAATACTTGTGTGGTTTGCCATTTCTTTTCCCAGCTCATTTTACAGATGAGGAAAGTGAGGCAAACAGTATTAAATGACTGGCTTGGGATCACTCACAGCTAGTAAGCATCTGAGCCATATTTGAACTCCAGGTCTGGCACTTTATCCACTGTGCTACCTAGCTGTCTTAGCTAGGCAGATATAAACCTTAAAGAATGGGACCTATGTGATAGCCATAATGGGAGCTAGAAACTACCCTCTTTTTCAGAAGAGTAATGCATCTAAAATATTGTTTGCGGAAGATAAATCTTGCAGTGGTATCCAGGATGTCTTTGAAGTGGGGAGACTGTGTAGGCAGGGAGACCAGTGTATAGAGGTAGTATGAAATATACAGAAGATGCAATCCCCAGTCTCATGAATTTGGCATTTAGAAATGAGATCATAAATCATTTGGACTTCATCAACACCTTTATAAAATTAGATTTGTAAAAAAATAAAATAAAATCAGATTTGTAATATACAAGCCATATCTTTCCTCTCTCTGTCTCTGTCTCTCTGTCTCTCTCCTCTCTGTCTCTATCTTTGTCTGTCTCTATCTCTCTCTGCTCTCTCTATGTCTCTATCTCTCTAGCTGTCTTTGTTGTCTCTGTCTCTGTCTCGCTCTGTCTGTCTCTGACTCTCTGTCTCTGTCTCTGTCTCTATCTGTCACTCTCTCTCTCTTTCTCTGTCTCTGTCTCTCAAACCCTTAGCTCCCATCTTATAATCAATACTATGTCGTGGTTCCAAGTCAGAAGGAGTGGTAAGGCAATTGAGGTTAAATTATTTGTTCAAGGTAACACAGCTAGGAAGTATCTAAGACCATTTGAACTCAGAACCTCCCTTCTTGAAGCCTGGCTCTCAAACCACTGAGCCACCTAGATGACCCCTTAACTCTCCCCCTCAAAAGGGGATGCTTTCAATGGCTTGGTGACAACTGAGTAGGAAGGTTCACAGCCCGTTGTCTTCCTTTTGAATATGAAGGAAATTTCCAAGTAGCTAGACTGAAATGGGCCACCCAGAATGCAAAATAAACATCTCTATCATGACACCCATGACTCAGGAACCTTGGCTCTAGGTTCAGATAGCTTTAGTACTAAGGGACTCTAACTTGGAATTAGGCTTTTTGCACTCTTTTTTTTTTTAGTTTTTAAAACATTATTTTATTTGGTCATTTTCATACACTATTCATTGGAAACAGATAATTTTCTTTTCCTCCCCCCCACCCCCCCATCCTCCCTCCCCTAGCCAACGGGCGATTCGTCTGGGTATCACATGTGTCCTTGCTCTGAACCCATTTCCTTGTTGTTGGTATTTGCATTAGGGTGTTCATTTAGCATCTCTCCTTGATCATGTCCCCTCAACCTCTGTAGTCAAGCAGTTGCTTTTCCTCGGTGTCTTTATTCCCTCAGTTTGTCCTCTGCTTGAGGATAGTATTTTTTCTCGTAGATCCCTGCAGATTGTTCAGGGACATTGTAAAGCCATTACTGGAGAAGTCCATCCCCTTCGATTGTACCACAGTGTATCAGTCTCTGTGTACAATGTTCTCCTGGTTCTGCTCCTTTCGCTCTGCATCGCTTCCTGGAGGTTGTTCCAGTCCCCATGGAATTCCTCCACTTTATTATTCCTTTGAGCACAATAGTATTCCTTCACCAACATATACCATAATTTATTCAGCCATTCCCCAATTGAAGGGCATCCCCTCATTTTCCAATTTTTGGACACCACAAAGAGCGCAGCTATGAATATTCTTGTACATGTCTTTTTCCTTATTATCTCTTTGGGGTACAAACCCAGAAGTGCTATGACTGGATCAAAGGGCAGACAGTCTTTTATCATCCTTTGGGCATAGTTCCAAATTGCCCTCCAGAATGGTTGGATCAATTCACAACTCTACCAGCAATGAATTAATGTCCTGACTTTGCCACATCCCCTCTAGCATTCAGTACTTTCCTTTGCTGTCATGTTGACCAATCTGCTAGGTGTGAGGTGGTACCTCAGAGCTGTTTTGATTTGCATCTCTCTGATTATAAGAGATTTAGAGCACTTTTTCATATGCTTATTAATGTGCTTATTAATAGTTTTGATTTCTTTAACTGAAAATTGCCTATTCATGTCCCTTGCCCATTTTTCAATTGGAGAATGGCTTGATTTTTTGTACAAGTGGTTTAGCTCTTTATAAATTTGAGTAATTAGACCTTTTGTCAGAGGTTTTTGTTATGAAGATTGTTTCCCAATTTGTTGGTTTCCTTCTAATTTTAGTTACATTGGTTTTGTTTGTACAAAAACTTTTTAATTTGATGTAGTCAAAATTATTTATTTTGCATTTTGTGACTCAGAGAAGTCTTGCTTGGTTTTAAAATCTTTCCCTTCCCAAAGGTCTGACATGTATACTATTCTGTGTTCACCTAATTTACTTATAGTTTCCTTCTTTATGTTCAAGTCATTCACCCATTCTGAGTTTATCTTGGTGTAGGGTATGAGGTGTTGATCCAAACCTAATCTCTCCCACACTCTCTTCCAATTTTCCCAGCAGTTTTTGCACTCTTTCTTGGTCTCATTTTCCCTACCCTGAAATTCCAGGGAAAATATCTTAACTAAAACTGGCTTGTTTCTAGGCTCTCCACTGCAAAGGATTAACAGGATCCCTTCTAGACCTTGTTGTCTAAAGTAGATATCAGTTATAAGACAGCTATTCATTTCCTCCTCAATAAGAGTGATGCTCTGAAGTTTAGAGTCTAAACACAAAAGATTCATAAAATTCAATGACAAACACTTGAGGCATGAATCAGAAGCACATTGCTCTTATTACACTCACAGGATGTAAAGACTCCTGGGAGATTTGCAAAATTGCTGACCAAGTATTTCCCATTTGCCCATGGATTGGTACTATCAGAGAAGCTCTCCAAAGTCCCCACTTTTGACCAGCTACACATGGCTCTTCAGTCTTCTCAGCTTCAGAATTCTACGAGTCAGAGTACCCTTCTCCTTTGAGAAGCTCTTGTAGAAACTATTGTCTGTCATGACACCAATACTCAGCGTTGGGACTCTCAAATCCATGAAGCAGCTAACAGATCTGGGAATGTCTGTGCCTCAGGAAATCTGTTTGATGACCTAGATGCAGAGAATGAAAACACAGAACAGAAGTGGCAGCCCATGACTTGATTTCGTTTCAGATTCACCCGGAGAAGCAACTCTTCTTATTGTCATAGGTGTAGAGTCTCCAAGGGATTGTGGGGGAGTGAAAGGTAGAGAAGTCCATACCCATCTCCCAATTTCATTACAAGGTGAAGGATGAGCAGGACCATTGACTGTGTCTTGGCAGTGAGTTCACTTCAAAAACACTGCATGGACTACTAGGTGGTGCAGTGGATAGAGTGTCAGACATGGAGTCAGGAAGATGGACCTTCTTGAGTCCAAATCTGGCCTTGGATATTTTACTAGCTGTGTGATCCTGGGCAAGTCACTTAATGCTGGTTGTCTCAGTTTCCTCCTCTGTAAAATGAGCTGGTGAAGGAAATGTCAAACCACTCCAGTATCTTTACCAAGAAAACCCCAAATGGGGCCATGAAGTATTGGGCACTACTGAAATGATTAAACAGCAACTACAGAGGAGCCATCCTTGTGCCCTCCTTAGGGCTGCTCTTCCTGGCTCAGTCACCAATTTTCTTTCAGCATAGCTCCCAATCCTGCAACTGTGAACACCAAAGGAAGAGTTGGTGGTACACATCTTTTAGTGACAGGTCTTACATTCTTCACCAAACCAAAGCATGCAAGCTCCAGTAGATCAGGTATTTTCTGTTAAAATAGGATACATTTTTTGGGGAAAGCAATTCAGGGTAGTTGAAAGACCACTCAGTGGATAAAGAGTCAGTCCTACAAACAGAAGGTCCTGTATTCAAATCTGGCCTCAGACCCTTCCTAGCTGTGTGACCCTGGGCAAGTTACTTAAACCCCATTGCCTCGCTCTTACCACTCTTCTGTCTTGAAACCAGTATTTAGTATTGAGTCTAATACAAAAGATAAGGAAGAAAGAAAGAAAGAAAGAAAGAAAGAAAGAAAGAAAGAAAGAAAGAAAGAAAGAAAGAGAAGAAAGAAAGAAAGGAAGGAAGGAAGGAAGGAAGGAAGGAAGGAAGGAAGGAAGGAAGGAAGGAAGGAAGGAAGGAAGGAAGGAAGGAAGGAAGGAGGGGAAGGAGGGAGGGAAGGAGGGAAGGAAGGGAGGGAAGGGAGGGAGGGGAGGGAGGGAGGAAGGGGGGAGGGAGGGAGGGAGGGAGGAAGGGAGGAAGGGAGGAAGGGAGGAAGAAAGAAAGAAAGAAAGAAAGAAGAAAGAAAGAAAAGAAAGAAAGAAAGAAAGAAAGAAAGAAAGAAAGAAAGAAAGAAGAAAGAAGAAAGAAAGAAAGAAAGAAAGAAAGAAAGAAAGAAAGAAGAAAGAAAGAAAGATAAGAAAGAAAGAAAAGCAAGCAAGCACTGAACTAGTAGACACGAAAACTGGATTTGCCATTGGTTGTGTGACCTGGGACAAATTATTTCACTCTGGGCACATTACCTATCTATAAATGAAAGGACTGGTTTAGATGATGTCTAAAGCCCCTTTCAATACTGTGCTAAAATTCTATGAGGCTATTATTTCTCTTGGGTTAGAGAAAATTAAATAGAGGACAAATTTCTTATCATAGAAAATAGATATTTAATAGGAGATGGAAATGTAAATCCACTGCATTTGTCTTAAATGAATGGCTTCAGGAGCCAAGCCCAGGGTGTTGGCAATGCTGTCTATTTATAAGCCTGTTATTAAAACTACTCCTTGTTCCATTTGACATTACAGTGTCCTATGAGGGGCTGGAAGGAGCAGTTCTTTTGTGGCACTTAGAATAGGAGATCACTTCCACTAAGTAGGTCAGCCACAGTTCACCAATAAAAGAACTGCATGATTCATTGGTTTAATAGGAAGGTTTAACAACACACAAATACAAAATACATAATGCATTGTCCTCTGCTGTCTTAACTCTTTCCTGTGAGAAATAATTTAGTGGGTTGTTTTCCCCCCCTTTCTTCTATGGTTTTTTATTAGCCAACCTTATTTCCTCTTCAAAAATGAAGTGTTGTCATGGAAATCTTTTTCTTCCCTGAAATGCTTTGATGTTAGCAGCTCAGTTGTTTCTAGGTAAGTTGGGTAATCATTTGTTTCTTCTTTTTCTTCTTCCTCCTTCTCTTCCTCTCTCTTCCTTCCCTCCTTCAAATTCTTTTTTCCTCTTCCTCTTTTTTCTTTTTTTTCTAGTTTAGCTTTTCTAAATGGCAAGCTTTCTCCTCTTCTATTTGTTTTGAGTAAGGGCAGCCCCTTGCTATTTTTTCAATTTATTCACTCTGGAGTCAGTTTCATAAGATCGTGGGAGCCCAAATAACTCAAATCCTTAGATAATAAGAGCAGGGTTAAGGCTGTAGGAAGGACTCCTTAGTCTCTAGTGATACACATCAAAGAAGTTGTAGGCTGCCAAAGAGTCTTAGGGTTCATTGGCAAAATTAAGGAGTTCACAGCACAACAGAAGGGGGATAATCTGCCCAAAGAGGTATAAAACTGTGCATACCCTTTGATCTGGTAATGCCACTACTGGGTCAGTATCCCAAAGAGATAATAAAAAAGGGGAAAGGACCTACTTGTACAAAAAACATATACAGCAGTTCTTTTTGTAGTGCCAAAGAATTAGACATGGAGGAGATGCCCTTCAATTTGGAAATGGCTGAACAAGTTCTGGTACATGTTGAGTGATAGAATACTATTGTGCTGTAAGAAATGATAAGCAGAATGATTTCTGAAAAAGCTGGAGAGATCTGCGGGAACTGATGCAGAGTGAAATAAGTAGAACAGGAAGAACATTGTACACAATAACAGCAATATTGTACAATGATTATCTGTGAAAACTTGGCTCCTATCAGCAATGCAATGATCTGGGACAATCCTGAAGACTTTTGATGGGAAAGCTATCCACCTCCAGAGAAAGAAGTGTTGGAGTCATCTTTCACATCAGCGTATTTGTAGTTTTATTTTGGAGTTTGGGTTCTGTATGACTTTGCTCTTATAACAATGCCCAATATGAAAGTGTGTTTTACATAACAATAAAGGTTTTTTTTTTTTTTAAGAAGGGGCAAAATCCATGTCCATGGCAGTCTATATAGCATAGTAGATAGAGTCCTAGAGTCAAGAAGACTTTCTGAGTTCAAATTTATTCTCACTATTTACTACCTGTGTGACCCTGGGCAAGTCACTTCACCCTGTTCCCCTCAGTTTCCTCATCTGTAAAATGAGCTAGATAAGGAAATGGCAAACCACTCCAGTATTTTTGCCAAGAAAATCTCAAATGAGGTCAGACAGAATCACACGTGACTGAAACCACTGGACAGCAACAAATCCATAGTCATCCTCTTGAGAGCTATGTGGTGATAGGCAAAGCATCCCACTTCTCTGTGATTCAGACTTTTTGCAAATAAAGATAAGTGAAAAGTACTTGGAGGTCTACTAATATCACCTGCCCTAAATTAGCTCAAGACTTAAGCCAAGAAATTTTTAGCACTGCTGTTGTCTAAAAGTAGTGAATCCTCTACAAAGGGTGGTTGTGACCGCAAGTATAGTTAATCTGGGTAATCAACAGAGTCAGATATTAGCCCGAGTAGATGAAGCTAGTGAGAATATATTCACCTAGAACCATTAATGAAAGAATGTCATATTATTTTCCTTCTTAAAAAGATTATTTCTGTTGGACTATAAATTTCCATCTAGGAATTGGTAGGAAGAAGGCTCCATGAAACAGGGACTGGGTATCCCAACACTTAGAACAATGCTTTGCACAAAGTGCTGAATGAACTTCATATATTTTCTTACCCAAACATAGCTATGATAATGGCCATTTGTAGTACACAGATTACTTTTAAAGGAAAAAAAATTAGTATATAAAATGAGACATCAATCTAAGGACTTCAAAGGTGCTTTTGCTTCTAGATATATGATTCTCCCAATGCTTACTGTCTATCAAATGTTTGTTGAAAGAATGAATCAATGGAAGGAAGGGATCTAGACTTTTTAAAAAATTTATCCACATATAGTTGTAATAACAGCTATTTGTGAACATAAGTTCCTCCTATGGGAAATGAAAATGGTCTATAAAAGGAGGGGCTGGCCTACCCTGGAGGACTTCTAAGGTCCCTTTGGCTTTAGAGTAATGATACTATGATGTCAACTTTATATTTGTCCCAGTGTTTAGCACAGTACTCTGCACACAAAATTTAAAAGAGGAGAAGAAATCATTTATCATGGAAAATAGATATTTAATAGATTAGGGAAAGAAACAGAATTTAAATCCATTGTATTTATCTTAAATAAATAGGGTGCTTAATAAATGTTTCTTGATTGAATGGATAAATGAATGAATGAGAGATTAAGCCTATTCTATTTTCCTACAAACCCAGAAGTATAATGGCAGCTATCTGAGGGGCTGCCAGATGACCCAGTAGATTGAGAGCCAGAACTGGGGATGAGATGTCCTGGGTTCAAATCTAACCTTAGACACTTCCCAGCCCCATTGCCTAGCCTTTGCCACTCTTCTGCCTTGGAACTGTTATGTTGGGAATTTTGGTGAGGAAATAATAAGAGGGAACATATAAATAATTCAGATTTATTGGTTGGGAAGGGGAGGAAGGAACAGGGGTTTTAGGAGAAAATTATACTATTTATCTTAAAATCTAATGTCTATAAGCTATCTAAAACTATCTTTCTAATCTAAATAGTAATTTTCCCCAATAGCCAAATCTCACACAAGGAGTCCAATCAAAAGGCCAGGATCTTCAGAGGTGATATATGCCTTCAATCTTCTTTTCCTCAAGCTGCCAGCAGCTAGATTCAAAGATTTCCTTCTTTAGCTGGTGTTAGGAGAAGTAGAATACCTGTTTTTCCAAGGTCCTTCAGGAGAAAAGATGTCTGACCGTTGGGGCATAGAATTTTATCCCAGGTCTCCAACCTTAGGTTCCCATGTGACTCTTAGTCACATGCTCCTGTCAATGACTCACTCTGATGTTTGCACCTCTCAGTTTTTTGCAAACCGTTCATTCTTCATCACAGAACCAATGCATGGTATTGATTCTAAAATGGAAGATGAGGGTTTAAAAAAAAAAGTAGCTACCATAAGGGGGAAAAAATTGTCTTAAAATTAGGATGTTGGCCTAGATAGTCTCTAAGGCCTTCTAGTTATAGCAAGTGCTTTTGCAATGATTATCCTTGTTATGAATAAAAATTCATCTTGAAAACTTTATACTAAATTTATAAATATTTATTAGTGAAGAGAAAGAAAGGGAGAAATAAGGTTTCCAGTCTTTCTGACTTAAGGATCATGTTTCCTCCATGCTGCAGCTTGCCAGAAATGGTGAAATAGAGATGTCATTTCCCAGATGACTCAGAAAATGGTTCAGAGAGAGAAACCAGAGAGTCCCTCAAGCTTCCCATACTGACTTTTCAAGCCTTGTCTAATCCCTTCCCTGGATCCCTCTATTGGCCCCCAGCCTCCATGTGTCATATCTCTTGCCTTCCTGGCCTCTGTGGTGGCACTGTGTTGGTATATGTGCTTCTGACTCTTCTGTCCATCCAAAGGGGTGAGTACTCTGGATGTGGACTGGATTGGAGGTCCCCTGGATATCAATTCACACACCCTACATAGATTATACTACAGGGCGAAAGAGAGTACAGTTGACTAAATAGGTTTGCATCCATGGTGACATCTTTAACTCTTCACCTAATTTCACTTTCCATATTCAAACCAATCTGTTGCCAAGGCTTCTCTATTTTGATTTTGCATCATGTCTCCCTATGTGTCCCTTCTCTTCTCTAACAATGCCACAACCCTAAGCCTTTAAGAAAAAATAACTAAGTTGTTGAATTTAGTAAAAATAAATAAGTAAATAAAAATTAGGATTTTATTTGGTATATGACAGCAAAATACTGTGGCTCATCCCAGTTCATTACATTTTGGATTCGTGAGGCAGGGTCAAGTCTCTCATTTTCAAGTAGTAATTGATTACATGAAGACCTGTAGGTTTTAAAAAATTTTTAATTGGTATGTTTCCAGGGGTAATTGCCTTCTCTCATCTGTGATCACAGAGTTATAGATTTAAAAATTAGCAGGGATATCTCAGATCATCTAGTCCAGTTCTCTTGCTTTTTACAGAGTTATAAGGATGAAACACTTTGCAAATTTTGAAGCATTTTAAAATATTGTGATTATTACTATTATTATCACTACATATTTGGAAACGGAACCTGAGAAAGGTAAAATGATTAATCCAGAATCACAAATATAAGCAAATGAGAGAGCCAGGTTCAAATCCTGATCTTCTGAGGCCAGAACCACTGCCAAGTCCATCCTCCCTGAAATAAAAGGCTTCTGAGATAACAAGGCAAATATATCGAATTTTAAAAACAATTTAAAATATCATTTTTATATATTGAGTATGTTATTCTTTTTTTTTTTAAACCCTTACCTTCCGTCTTGGAGTCAATACTGTGTATTGGCTCCAAGGCAGAAGAGTGGTAAGGGCTAGGCAATGGGGGTCAAGTGACTTGCCCAGGGTCACACAGCTGGGAAGTGTCTGAGGTCAGATTTGAACCCATGAGTATGTTATTCTTGAGAAACATTTGTGTGACCATGTCATATGGCATGAATTTCCTGATGTACAATTTATTGAAATTTAAAAGTGAATGTCATTTTTTGTAAACATAAAAAACAAACAAAACTTCCTGCTTCCTTGTTCTCAAATGCCTTCCAGGTAGCTTTGTCCCAATTATCTTAATAGTTCAAGTGAAAGTGCATTAGGCACCTCAACAGAATGTAAATTACTTTAAGGCAGCAATGCTTCCCCTCTTTTTTGGGGGGGGGGCAGTCTTTATAGCCCAGCTACTAGACTAGTTTTGGGCAGCCAGATAGCACAGTGGATAGAGTGCCACATCTGGAGTCAGAAGGACTCATCTTCCTGACTTGGCCTCAGATTCTAGCTGTGTGACCCTGGGCAAATTACTTAACTCTGTTTACCTCAGTTTCTTCATTTGTAAAATGAGCTAGAGAAGGAAATGGTAAAACATTCCGGTATCTTGGAGAAGAATGCCCCAAAATGGGGTCATGCAGTCAGACACGCAGTCAGACATGACCCAAAAAAGTCTGAACAAAAAGCATAGTATTGTTTAGATAAACTTAAGGGAAAGGAATAAGCATTTCTATAGTTTTGTTCCAAGTACTGGGCTAAGAGTTTTGCAAATATTATCTCATTTGAATCTCACAGAAACTCCAGGAGCTTTATATATATATATATATATATATATATGTATATATATATACATATATATATACATATTTTATATATTATATATACATATATATACATATATGTTTATATATACATATTTTATATATTATATATATTTATATATACATATATTTATATATACATATTTATATGTATATATACATATATGTGGTTACTACATCAATTTTACAGTTAAGGAAACTGAGGCAAACAGAGGTTAAATGACTTGCCCAGGGTTCACATAGCTAGGGTCTGAGGCTGGATTTGAATTTGGGTCTTCTTAGCTACCCAGTTTCCTGAACAAATGGGCACATGGCAAGGATTTATTTAATTGAATTGGATTCAGTTGAATTCTCTAGATTATTGCTTCATTTCTCCACTTTTAGGGGTGGGGAGGACAGAGATATAGTTCAATCAGGAAGTCCCGATCAATTGATCTGAATTATGTGGGAATAGGCAGAAGATTTTTGCTACGGTGTTTGTGCCACCTGCTGGTATATGCATAAATTGCTGTCACCAAAGCTGCTTTCTGGATCCGTCCATCTGGACTTAGAATACTGTGATACATAACACATGTCTCATTGATATATGTCCATATTTTCTCTTGTATAAACAGTCTAGCACTGCAAGTGTGCAAGACAGGACTTGGACATTTTGGACTGAATAATGCAGAATAACTAAAATTGAATTTTTTTTAAAGCTTCTGCCTAGGAAAGTGATGAACATCATTCTGGGCTTTCAGCATTTTCAGGTTGCAGTAAGGTTCTGTCACTCACCGGGTTATTGTGAAGCTCAAATGAGATAACATATTCAATGGTTCTGTGAATTTTAAAATGTTACATAAATCTAAGTTATGACTATTAAAACTCGGTCCAGTTGTCATTTCCTCTATAGAACATCTGTGATTCCTTGCCACAGCCCCCAGCTGGAAGTGTTCTTTCCCTCCTCTAACTCCCCTAGATCATTTTATTGGGTTCTTTCCATTACTTGTATCACTTCCTCACTCTCTGTTCTGCTTTCTGCTTATCTTTGTCCTATTCTTCCTACCCCAGACTCTTTCTCATCTTTAAGGGGAAGTAACACTAAATTTTAATCTTAAGAGCATAGATCTAGAGCTAGGAGGGAACTAAGACACTAGCTGGTGTCATTTACAAATGGGGAAACTGAGGCCCAGAGATATGAAGGGATTTGCCCATGGTCCCACAGGTACAGTAGTAAGTAGTAGATCCACTATTTGAATCTGATCGCAGACCCAGGTCCTCTGACTCTAAATTCAGGGATCTTTCCAATGCACAACGCAGATTCCCAATGCCTATTACAGCGCCTTACACATTTCTTATGAGTTTCACAAATATTTGTAGAAATAGATGATAGGTCAGTAGATGGATGGATAGATGGAGAGAGAGATGGCTAGATTATAGAACTAGTTAGATGGCTAGTCAGCTATATCAATAGATAGATGGGTGGATGGATGGATAACAAATGAATGAATGATAGAGATAGCCAGTTAGATAAAACATTTATTAAGTATTTATGACAAGGGCTCTTAGCCTAGGATTCATAGACAGTTTTCATGATCTCACATGGGGAAAAAAATGTACATTTTTATTTTCACCAGCCTCTATCTAAAATGTATCATTTCCTTCAATTTTGAATTTAAAAAATTCTGAAATGCAGTCTATAGTGTAATAATTAAAGTTGGCTGCCAAATGTAATAGTTAAAAGTTTGGTCTCACAAAAATAATAATGGTTAAAAAAAAGAATTGTGGTCACTATTTATAAAAGTTAAAGTTAAACTGTGAATGATTAGGCTGTTAGTAGCTTTATTTATAGCAAAGTGGAGATATTAAAGTGGGAAATATAGGAGGAGTAGAAAATATCACCTAGCTAAAAATACCCTAAGTCCTAATCCTCATGCCTCCAGACGGTGAATGCGAATCCAAATCTCACCAGAATCCAAAGTCTGGATCAGGAAGCTGAAATCCAAAGAGCCAAAGATGATGAAAAACTGTGGAGAACCTTCAGCGTACCCGAGACCAAGACCATCAAGAATCCCACCAGAGCTCTCACTCCACCATGAATGAAGAGCCAAGAAGAGTGTGAATCTCTCTCAGGCTCCCACTTATATGCAGTTTTCTCCACCCATCAGCTCTCCTCCTCACATCTCAGGAGTCAATCACAGCCTTTCAATTTGCTGGCACTGTGTGTGGGGGTTACTTGTAGTCTTTTAGGGCTTGAATTTTCTTCCTTAGTGACATACTAAGTGCTAAGTAGGGATACTTTAGGTTTTGGGCTGATTAACTTAAAATAGACAAAGGGAATAAAAATTCCCTTTCACAATAGACTTCACCTGTCTGCTGAAGAAATCCTTTGGACACACACACAAAAGTCAAGAACGCCTCTCTTACTATGTACCCAGTATTATGCTAAAGGTATAATGTAATAGTAATCAAGCAAGTCTCTAACCTCCTGGGACTTACATTCAAATGGAGGGAGAGCACTCATACAGGAAAGGGAGAAAACTGGGTGGAAGAGAGGGAAGGCAATTGGTGAGAAGGAAGAAAAGGGAAGATTGTGGCAGGGGAAATGAAATCTACTTTATTATAATCTGGATGAGTAGTGATTCTGTGATCTATCAATCTTTCTCTCTGTTTGATCATGTTTATTCATTCATTTCTACCTAGATATGAATTTGAAATTCATGGAACCATAGAAGTGGTGGTGACCTTAGAGAAAATCTACTCCAATTCTCTCATTTTACACTTGTTGTGGTGGTTGTTGTTGTTGTTTTTAAATAACTCTCATCTTTTTGCCTCAGAATCAATGCTATGCTAGGCAGAAGAGTGGTAAGGGCTAAGCAATGGGGGTTAAGTGACTTGCCCAGGGTCACACAGCTGGGAAGTGTCTGAGGTCAGATTTGAATCTAGGACTTTCCATCTCTAGGACTGGCTTGCAATCCACTGAGTGACCCAGCTGCTTCCTCATTTTATAGTTGAAAGAAAGAGAAGGCCAGAGAAGTTGTGTTAATTATAGAAAACACATTTTGGAATCATAGGGAAAGAATCATAGATGTAAAACTGGAGGGAACCTTGGAGACAACCTATTTCAATCACCTCATTTACAGATGAGGACAGTGAGGCCCAGAAAGGTGAAAATTTTGGCTACCAATTTCTTTCAAGGTGCCACAAGTTGAACATAAAGTGTTTCTGATACCCATTAAACATACAAAATTTTGCCCAAATCAGTCACTTTCTTTGGAAGTTTTCAAGTTGGAAGCAATGAAACAGACAAAAATTAGGTAGCTGAGATATATCAGGAGTCTTAATTTATCTGATTTTTTCTCTTTGAGAATAGAAGTCTAAAGTATGATGATTATTGTACTCATTTCATGGATGAGAAAACTGAAACTTTAAGTGGAAGTGATTAATAAAATTGCCTGTGTTGATACACACAGAGAGAGAGATTCAGAGAGAGATGGAGAGGGAGAGAGAGAAAGAGAGAGAGACAGAGACAGAGACAGAGAGAGAGAGAGAGAGAGAGAGAGTGAGAGAGAGAGAGAGAGAGAGAGAGAGAGAGAGAGAGAGGAGAGAGAGAGACAGAGAGAGAGAGAGAGAGAGAGAGAGAGAGAGAGAGAGAGAGAGAGAGGGAGAGAGACAGAGACAGAGACAGAGAGACAGAGAGAGACAGAGAGATAGAGAGAGGGAGAGAGAGAGGGAGAGAGAGAGAGAGAGAAAGAGAGAGACAGAGACAGAGAGAGACAGAGACAGAGAGAGAGACAGAGAGAGAGACAGAGAGAGAGAGAAAGAGAGAGAGAGAGAGAGAGGGAGAGAGAGAGAGACAGAGACAGAGACAGAGAGAGAGAGAGATAGAGAGAGGGAGAGAGAGAGGGAGAGAGAGAGAGAGGGAGAGAGAGAAAGAGAGAGACAGAGACAGAGAGAGACAGAGACAGAGAGAGAGACAGAGACAGAGAGACAGAGAGAGAGAGAGAGAGGAGAGAGAGGAGAGAAAGAGAGAGAGAGAGAGAGAGAGAGAGAGAGAGAGAGAGTAGAAATCCAAGGTAAACTTGGCTCATCACCACAAGAGTGAGACTTTAGACCTTTTGTTGAAGCAATGAGATGAGTTTTTAGGAGACTGAGCCAGAACAAGTCAGCTCAGCTACTCATTTTCTGTGTGACCAGGAAAGCTACTGGACCTCTTTGGATCTCAGTTTCCTCATTGGTCAAACAAAGGAAGTGGGACTAAATAACATCTAGGATCTCTTTCAGCTCTAATTCTGAGATCTCAACTTAACTCTGCTTTCTCACAGACTGACCCTTAGAGCCCTCATCAGAAAGAGAACTGCAGACTGGATAGAACATGCCTGATTCAGTGTGACCTTTTTAATAATATTGATAGCTATGGCTTCTATGATGACATTTATGTTTACCACTGAAATGAATTAGCTGTCATCTTTCTCCACTGAGAACAGGAAATTGCTCATACTTGATCAATGTAAGCTGTTTTTCCTTTTTCACTTCTCAGTGCCCAGCACAGCCCTTTGCACTGGAGAAGGAAATGGTGAACCACTCCATTATCTTTGCCAAGAAAACCCCAAATAGGGTCACACAGAAGAATGACTTAAAGTTTGAGGAACACTGTTGTTGTTGTTGTTCAGTTGTGCCTGACTCCTTGGTACCTTTTCTGGATTATTTTACAACTGAGGAAATTGAGGCAAACAGGGTTACGTGACTTTTCCCAACTAGTAAATGTCTGAGGTTGGATTTGAATTCAGGTCTTGCTGACTCCAGGCCACCACTCAATCCACTGCCACCTAGCTGCCCAAGCATTTCCTACCACCCACCATTTACAAAGGACTATGTTGTGCACTAAATTCATTAGAAAGTGTTCAGGCTAGATAGTAAGAAGAACTGGATCAAATGTCTGTAAAAGATTAGCACAGACTTCTCTCCCTTCTCTATCCCATCCCACTGACATTGTGGAGTTTTCTTTCCTGGAGCATTTAGAAAAAGAGTAGAAAGTCTTTGGGTAAGGGGGCAGCTGGCTGACTCAGTGGATGGAGAGCCAAGCCTAGAGATGGGAGGTCCTGGGCTCAAATCTGGCCTCAGACACTTCCTAGCTGTGTGACCCTGGGCAAGTCACTTAACCCCCATTGCCTAGCCCTTGCCATTCTTCTGCTTTGGAACCAATGCACAGTGCTGAGTTTAAGATGGAAGGTAAGATGGATTGCCTAGCTAATGTGGTAAAGTTTGGAAGTCTTGGCACATGAAAAGAAAAAGAAAAAAGTTAGATCCCTTGCAGTTCTCATTCCAGTGAGGGAAGAAGAAAAAGAAAGACACAGAGACAGTGACAGAGAAAAAGAGAGAGAAGAAAACAGTGATGGAAATAGAGAGACTAAGAAACAGAGAAAGAAATGAGGAGAAGAAGGGATGGAAAGAGAGTATGAGAGAATGGAGATGAAATGGAGGAAGGAGGAGTGGGGGGAGAGCTTTATTTTAGGCACTATTAAGTACTGAGGACAAATAGAAGAAAACAAAAAGCATCGTCTGAAAGAGTTTACATTCTAATGGAGGAAGACAACAAATAAAGGGGAGATGAAAGTGGGACCTAAAAGAGAGAATTCCGGCTGCTGACTAGCTTGGGGAATGGGGATTCAACTAGGTATAATTTCTCTCCTAACTGGGACTCTAAACTGGTTTGCCACAAACTCAAGTTCACCATGAGATGCAGGGAATACAGAAGGCAATTTTCAAAGTGCCACTCACCCCTCTGTTGAGTGGGCTCTAAAGTCTTCTGGGATGCTGAGCACCTTAGAGAAACTGAGTTTTACCACAGCATCCTCTTCCTGAGTCAATTTCTGGGGGAGTCATTCAGCCCAGAACGGGCTCAGATCTCCCAGAACGTGAAGTCTAAGTGATCATTCCAGCCATCTGGATGATACGTGAAGGAGATATACAGGCAGAAACTAACTCCATTTGTCCAATTTCCTTCAGAAAATGAAGTAAAATATAAAGTGGTCCATTTAAATTAGGCCCTATTTAAGGTCCTATTGCTTGAGGCCCATTAAAATGGGCTTCCCTGAATTCTCAACGCAGTGGGAGATTAAACTGAAAAAGTTCATGAGAGAAACCTCAAAATGTTATGGTCAGTGGCTGACTGGAAAGTATTTCCTCCCTAATATGAAAATGAAAAGTCTTACAACAGCTGACACCAGAGAGGATACCTTAAAAAGCTGAGCAGTCTGAGAAATACATAAAAGAAAACTCAAAGAGACATCTACCCCTCAATTTAAAAGCATGCCTTCAAATGACATACATAGTCTGTCTTCTGGGTTCTGACATAATGATGATAATTTGTATCTTTATAGGACCATTCATGGAGGAAGTTTCAGAAGGATTAACTCCCGAGTAATTACAGCTCACAGCAGTCAGCGGAATCTGCTGGGGAGCTCAGTGTTTTTTGATTTCAATTAAACTGGTCACTTCAGACTCTGCTTTCAGGATGCAAACAAATCCCAGGCTCCTCAGAGAGGAAAAGCCCAACCAGGACCAAATAACCGAATATCTTAGAAGCGTCTGATAGTTGGAGTCTAAACAATAGAAGGAGGTGACCAGGATGATGAAGGACCTGGAAATCAAAGAAGCTGGGTACACATACCCTGGGGAAGAGAAGACTGAGAATTGATTTCTTTTGAAGGGGGCTTCAAGTATTTGAAAGGGGTTTCTCTGGAAAAGGACTTAGAGGAATTCTTCTTGGCCCCAGAAAACCTCACTAAGGGCAAGGGATGGAGTTGTAGAGAAGCTGATTTAGGTCCTCTTCAGGGTGTTATAGGCATTCATCGTGCTCTGAGCTCAGATGTGATATTGGGATGAAATTAGGTGCTTATGGGCCACTGAACAAAGGAGGTTTATCTTGAGCAAACATAGCACAGATATCCAATGAAGACACAGTGACCCCTCTCTGGATAAGGACCCCATTGTCTCTGTCTGGAAACTCGTCTGATCAGTCTGTTGTCAGGATTTGGTGATCCATGAGGTCTTGGGCAACCACCAACTCTGAGAAGCCCTCCTGCCCGGGACCAGAATGATGAAGGCCAACAGGTTGCAAGAAGAAGAAGAAGTCAAGAAGCTCAGGGATGCTGAGGCAAGTAAACATTGGCCCTTTAACAAGAGGACCAAGTTCTTAAAAGATGGAGTTGTTCAAAAAACGAGATGAACTTGTTCATGAAGTAGTGACTTCCTCATTACCAGAAGTCTTCAGGCAGAGACTAGATCACTTGCTGGGGAGATCAATCCAATCTGATAAGCATTATTAAGGATTTACTATGTTTTCAACACTCTGAAAGATGCTGGGGAGACAAAGACACACATGTGATAGGCCTGGTTCTTGAGGAGGTCGTGCGCTGTTGGGTTTATGTGCCATTTTTTAGGATGAGTAAATAAAAGGGTCTGGATCCTAAAAAGCTATGGAATGTAATTTTTTAAAATTTTATAATATTTTATTTGATCATTTCCAAGCATTATTCATTAAAGACAAAGATCATTTTATTTTCCTCCCCTCCCCACCCCCCCATAGCCCATAGCGTGATTTGTGGAATGTAATTTTATAAGGAGAGGGCAGTAACAACTAGAGGGATCAGTCAAGACCATGAAGAATGTGACCCCTGCCCGAATCCTGCTCCTTTATCTTTAGACTAGGTGACCCCTGAGGACCCGTCTCACTTTAAGAGTTTATGGCATCAGGAATATTAGGGTGAGCACGTAGCCTGGGGCAGTGGAAGGAGGGTAGGGTTTGCAAAGGATCTTAGATCTGCTGCTGTTATCTGGGGGATGTTTGGTAAACGACTTAACCTCTCTGGGCTTCAGTTTTCTAATCTATATGAAGAAAGAGTTAGATTAGATGATCTCTATGGTCATCTTCCTAGCTCTGAACCTACAACCCTATTATAGCCATGTGTTTGGGCAGTAGACATTACGTCCAAGGTCAGAGGAACCTTCTCCACTCTTATTTAATGTTTCATTTTTCTAGTGTTTTCTATGCAACTCAAGCATGGCACCTTTTCCTATGGAAATATAGATTTCTGGATTGAGATGTATCTTTGAAATTATATCTTTATGATTTTTGTTAATAATAATAAAGGTTAATAAATATTAACTTAACACATTTAAAGTTTGCAGTCCTTTATATACACTATCTCATTTAATCCTTACAGGAACCTTGTGAATTGGGTGCTATCATATCCCCATTTTACAGAGGGGAAATCTCTGACTGAGAGAAAAAAAGTGACATTCCTAGAGTCCCATATAGCATCTAAGATAAGGTTTGAACCCAAGTCTTCCTGACTTCAATACCAGAGCTTTCTTCCCTCTGACATTGCCTTTCACATATCAATGCTTTTGTGCATGTCTGGTGAAGAATTCACAGAAATGGAAATGACAGCCTGGGGACAGTCGCTATCTAGTGATTTGTATACCATGTTGAAAGGGCAGCTGGACTGGAAGAATTGGGATCTATAACGGACAGTGCTCTCTTGTGTTTTCTCTTTTTCCTTCCCTGTGTAGCAATAGGGGGCAAGGAAAGTCCTTTTCTTGAACTCAAATGTCCTGCTGACTTAATAATGAGTTAACCGTCTTGGAAATGGGCTTTTGCCTCATTATAATCAAGTGTTTAAACTACCACCCAGATGGTCTAAATCTTAGCAGGATCTGAGTCCAGCCAGATGTCTGGTTCTAGCCAGGTCAAGATATTTTAAGAACCATTATGGGCAGTGCTAAAAGAACCCCATAGACTTCCAGGATGCAGCTATAACCACAGAGGCATTGTTAGTGTTCATCATTTCTGCTCCTTCCTTTCGTAGCTACCAAGGGCTCTTTGCTCCTAAGTTCTTTGTGTTTGCCTCCATTTTGGCTTCAAATTTTGGTTCTTAACTTCAGTGACCCAGATCCCTTCTGTCTCAGTTAATCCCTAGTTTCAAAAGAAAAATCATGTAATTCTTAGAAGGTGCCTGGGTCTATTTCCCAGAACAAATGAATAGAACGAAGTCATCAGTGAGTTCTTGCTTATTTGAATAACAGCCTCAACCCAGGCCATTTATAGCAGCCCCCCTTCTTGTCAGTTTCTACTGTCCCCAGTGAATTATTGGAATTCTGGATTCCCTTTGGATAGGCCAAGCAGGGTGTCATAGGACTCTGTAGTTCCAGTGGAAATCTAGGGAGCCTGATATGACTGTCTCCCTAGGTTGCATTCCTGCTCTCCTTAGCTGCCAAAGTAACTTTCCTATAGCATACATCTGGCTGTGTCAATTCACTACTCTGTAAACTCCAATGGGTCCCTGTTACTTCCAGATTTAAGACAAAATCCTTTGGTAGTTAAAGTCCTTTACAACTTGACTCCTAATTTTTTTAGTCTTCATTTTACTCCCCTCTCCCTACTCCAGAAACATTGACCAGTCTTCCTTGTTTTTGTTTTGTTTTTTAATAACTCTTATCTTCCATCTTAGAATCAATACTGTGTATTGGTTCCAAGGTAGAAGAGCAGTAAGGGTTAGGCAATGGGGGTTCAATGATTTGTGCAGAAAGTATGTGAGGCCAGATTTGAACCCAGGATCCCCCACCTCTAGTTTTGGCTCTCAATTCACTGAGCCACCTAGCTGCCCCATTGGCCTTCTTACTAGTCCTTAAACATATTACTCCATATCTTAACACTATGGCTTTTCTCTAGCTCTCTCCTATGACTGGAATGGTCTCTCCTCAGCTCTGCCTCTCAGCTTTCCTGGCTTCCCATCTTCAGAAAAGCTTTCTTCCCCTCCATCCCATCTGTGACCACCTATCGATAGGTTTTTACTTTCATAGATAATAAAAGTATTTTAATTAGATAGCAACAAAAATAAAATAATTTGTATGCTCATTGGAGTTGATCATCATTTTACAGAGGAGGAGATCCAGTTCAGAGCCCAGTCTTTTAAAAGGTCATGGGCTAGACCTCTTACTATCAGTCACCCTGCCTGATTTCACCATAAACACTATGCCTTTTCCCCAGTCTAAGCCCATCATTTGCGGTCTCATAATTTTGGAGATCTCGATTCAGCTTTGATGCCTAATGTCCCTGCAGCAGTTGCTTTTTTCCTTCTGACTAAAGCCCTGGAGGACAGAACGATGAACTCCACCCAAGGCCTTTCTTTGTGGAAGGCTCAGGCTTTTCCAGGTAACTTTATTTTCCATCAGCTGCTTTACTTAGTTTTGTTTTGTTTTGTTTTACTTTTTCCTTCCTGTCTTAGAATTTGGTTCTAAGACAGAAGAACGGTAAAGGCTAGGCAATTGGAGTTAAGTGACTTGCCCAGGGTCACATAGCTAGAAAATGTCTGAGGCTAGATTTGAACCAGGACTTCCAGTCTCCAGGCCTGGTTCCCAATTGACTGTGCTACTTAGTTGCCCCTCTGCTTAGTTTTGACACCACAAACATCATTCCTCAAGCCAAGTACCCCTTTATATTGTGAGCTCCTTGAGGTCAGAGACTGTCTTTTTATTATTTATATCCCCAACACATCTCTGTGCCTGACAAATCATAGGTGCTTAATAAATGTCTATGGACTATTGACTGTGAGGCTCATGACCATTCACAGCAGATAGAAGAACAGAGTCACCAACATTCCTTCTACAAAGCTGGAGAATCATTGGTCCTTACCATCTGTTCTGCTGCTGCACCTTCCAGACCCCCATGTATTGCCATCTGACTTGCCAACACACCGTAAGGATGATGGGACCTTTCCGCGTATCTTGCTGCTAAACTTTAGGTTCCTTTGGGCTTTTCCAGATGTCATGAGTCCAGTCCTCCTATATATGTTTCCCCTCCCAATAAAATGTTAGTTCCTCCAGAGCAGGAACTGTCTTTCTACTTGTATCCCCAGCATATAGCCCAGTGCTTGACATAAACACTCGTCAAATGTTTTTGTCTTCTTTCATTCTTATGGATTCTTTTCTGTGCCTCTTAGTTTTTCTTGACTCTTTTTAGCTGAGAACTAACTACCCTGCATGCTATTGCCTCCCATGGGTGTTGTGGTTCAACCGTCACCTACATTATTGTCAGAAGTTCAATTTAGAATTGATCATACTGCTGTTATTTCTTCTTTGTTATATTTCCAAATAGAAAAAGGATTGGAGGGCACTGTGGTAAAGAAACCTTTAACCTCAACGCAGTGGACGTCTGTTCTAGGCTGAGCAGCAATGACTCTGAGGGTAGCCTTGCAAATAGCAAGCCCATGACAGGCTGTAGAACTCTGAGGAACATAGCAATCTTCCTTCCCTTCCCCTGAGAAGTACATCTCAATCTGGTCTCTTTCTACTTCATGATCAACCGAGACAATGTTTATAAAGTGTTTTGGCCATATAAATGTTTTATTAGCTATCATTGGGACAAAAGTTGGCAAGCAGGCTGTGTGGGAGTACAAAGAGAAGCCAAGAACAAAGCCCCTTTGCTCCCAAATATCTAGACCTGATTTTCCTTCAATAGATGCTTAAAATTCCCACATCAATAATTCAATGATTTTTTTATTGTCTACTATGTACAAGGCATTGTGCTAGGTGTTTCAGGAAAGGACACCAAGAAGTCCCATTCTTAACTGCCTCCATTCCTTTCTTAACATTTCCTATACCTAGAATACCTCAAATTTTCATTCCTCTAATTTATGAGTAGAAATCCTACCCAGAACTCAGTCTGGCTTAATTGCTGCATCCTCTATATAGCCTACTCCAACGAGTACTTGAATTACTACTTAAAAAACAAAACAACCTCCCCCCACAACCCCTTTACCTTCTGTCTTAGAATTGATACAAATATCAGTTCCAAGGAAGAAGAGCAGTTGAGGTTAAGTGACTCGCCCAGTATCACACACCCAAGAAGTGTCTGAGTCCAGATTTGACCCCAGGTCCTCCTGACTCCAGCCCTGGCTCTATCCACGGAGCCACCTAGCTGCCTTCTAAGTATTTCTACTATGACTGACAAGTGATCATTTATTCTCTTCTTTTTAAACTCCTAGGGAGGGGGGAGATTCATTACTAACTGAAATACTTTTGGAAGGATCTAATTTGGGGGAAATTTTTCTTTATGTCATGCCAAAGTCCTCCTCTAAGCTCCCTAGTCCTTGTTTCTAATTCTGTCTTCTAGGGCAAGTCAAACAAATCTCATTGATTATCTTGACTTTATGCTGGTCATGGTTTGCTTGTACATAGCTGTTTGCATTTCATCTCCTGCACAGACTATGAGCAGTTTGGGAGTAGGGGAAGTGCCTTTTGCCTTTCTTTGTATCCCCAGCACTTAGCAGATGCTTAATAAATGCTTGTTGGTTGACAGGATAGCTCTTAAAGTATTAGAAGATAGCTCTTAGGCTCTACTTTGGCTTCCCTTCTTTCCCTAGCTCAGCCTTCTTTTCTTCTTTTTAAACCCTTACCTTTCGTTTTAGAATCAATGCTGTATATTTCCAAGGCAGAAGAATGATAAGGGCTAGGCAATGGGGGTTAAGTGACTTGCCCAGGGTCACACAGCTGAGAAGTGTCTGAAGCCACATTTGAACCCAGGACTTCCCATCTCTGGGTTTGGCTCTTTCCAGTTAGTTTTGGGAGTGAATCTTAGGAAAGGAACAGGAGGAGAAGAGGATTAAATGAGTGGCCAGAAAAAAATTCCTCTTCCAGGATTACCTCCAAATCATGTTTCTGTTGCCCCCCCCTTTTTTTAACCTACCCATTGTCTTGTGGTATAATGGAAAAAAAATGTAAAAAATCCTAGGTTTGAATCCTGTTCTAGTTACTATCTTGATGTCCTTGGGCAAGTTCCTCAATTTATAAAATGAGGGAGTTTAATCAGATGTAAAATGAGGGAATGGAATCCTGGATAGGTCCTGAGGTCTTTCGAGCTCTAGGTCCCTGGTACTGGGATTTCTCCTTGCCTCAGTTTACCCCATTATGATGATGTGCTATGAGTAGGACTTGAATAAAGGTTTTGTTTTTATTATAAAGTTGAGCCCTCCCCGGAATTCTCAACTGGTGCAACACAGTCCCAACAACAAGGTTTTTCATGGTTTCTAATCACAGTGATCCCTTAGGTCTGTCCTCCTGGAGATAAGCAGCCTTCTTTCAGAGGGCTCTATTAGAAAAACACTAGAGGGCACCAGAGAGTCACATTAAGTCAGTCAACTACACACAATGTAAAAAATACAAAAGTTAAGGAAAATGCAGCTTTTAAAATGCTAAGATCTGGAGAATAACTACAACTCAAAACAGTATAAAAGTGTGTGCTAAACTGTGTATTGGTACAAATTATAATTGCAAGAGTAGACCATATCCAACCCTTCTTCTATATTGCCTCTGCCACTAGCCTGGGTCACTGATGTGGAATTAGATGGGATCACAGAGGCAATTGAGTTCAACTGCTTCAATTTTACAGATGAGGAAACTGCAGCCCAGAAAGGTGAATTGATATGCCCAGGGTCACACAGTGTCTGAAGCAGAATTTAAATCTAGAACTTCCTGGCTTTAAGTCTAGTACTCTGTTAATTATACCAACTAAGACATTAATTATCATCTACCAGGAATATTGGTTGACTTTTCTCACAGGTTTTTTCCCCACTTCAATTTTCTCACCTCCATTTCCCTCTTCCTTCTCCTTTTCTTCTCTTTTTCTTCCTCCTTTTTATTTTCCTCTCCTCATTCTTGCTTTTCCTCCTCCTTCATTTCCTTCTCTTCTTTCTCCTCTGTTCCCTCCTTTTCCTTCTTCCCCTTCTCCTTTTTCTCCTCTTTTTCTTTCCCCTACTCTATATATATCCCTCCTACCACTGCCATAACACTTTTTCTTATATTGGATCTGGCAATTCTGCTCAAAGATTTTCAGTGATTCCCTAATTTTTATTAAAGAAAGTTTAAACACCTCTTTTTGGTATTAAGAGCCTAAGACAGTTTGGAATCACTGGAATCACTTTATTTCTTCAGTCTTCTCTTATATTACTTCCTTTCCTTGGATATCCAGACATCTCTTTGTGCCTTGAGCAGATACTGTACTCATTCTCTTTTGTGTCTTGACTTAAAATTTGTGTAAAAAGTCCTGGACTTTCCACATAACCTTGAGGCAGATGAGTCCAAGTCCATAAGACCCTTTCCATGTGAAGGCAAAAATATGCCTGAAATTTTTATGTACTGGAATGGAAAAGAAGGCAGAGCACAAGTCTACTACTGTAAAGTATGTGGCTGTGCTAGGAATGGAAGGAGTAATAGTATTTAAATTAGAAACTACAGGGTCTCTATAACATAATTGTTCACTTCTCTCAGGTCTTATACGAATCTATAGAGGTGCTTGCCATTGGGCCCCAATTTTGTTTTTTTAACAGGCAGGATGGGCATATTGTATTCAGAGTTACAGGGAATTATGATTCCCTGGTCAATTAATGAGTTTATCACCAGGGTAATACCCTCAATTACCTCTTTTGAGAGGGGGTACTGAGGAATGGAAGGAGGTGGACTAGATTTAGTTTTAATTTGGATAGGGATAGCTGATTTAAGGAAGCCTACATCAGAAGAAGATGTGGCCCAAAGAGACTCCGGTATATTTGCAGGTATTGTAAAGTTCAGAGGCTCTTTTACCTCCTGGCTCTCTGAGAGAAGTAGAGGGAGTAAATTTAAAGATTCCTCAGGTACTTCCAATGATAAAGAGCCATCTGGAGCACAAATTATTGTGGTCTGTAATTTGCATAGTAAATCCCTCCCCAGCAAGTTTGTGTGGCATCCAGGCATTAAAAGAAAAGAGTGCTCAATGGTTAGGGGTCCCATGCTTACCATGTGAGGAGAAAGTTTTGGGACCTTTTGAGGTGTTCCTTATATACCTACTGTATTTATAGAGCCAATAGTCACGTTTTGCATCTGGTTTGGTTACCAAGACCAACCACAGGCTCCAGTGTCCACGAGACAATCGTAGTATGAATTCCCCACCTTTAAGTTGACATAAGGTTCCTTACTATGTGTGTATGTGTGTGTGTGTGGGGGGGGTATACAGGGATAATTGGCATTAAAATATCAGGATCTGGAAAATCAAAGGTTTCATTCTTTGATTCCAAGGCCCTTTCTCCCCCCAACCCCCTCTATCATACCATCAGAAAGATGCTTGGGCAGTTTTCTGGGATTCTCCATACTAATGGGGATTTTCACCCTGGCTATAGCATGGAGGAGCTCCATTTTTTATATATTGTTTGTTATTTTGTTGTGTATGTCCTTTTGTCTCAGTTTGAGCACTGTCATTTTCCCAATTTCTATTTCTATAATTTTGATTTCTAAAATTTTGATTCCTATATTCATTATATTTCTATCACTCTTAAAGTTGTGATTTCTATGATCATTATTATAGTCATTTCTATAATTATTATTTCTAAAGTTGTTATTATTTCTTTTTTCCCTTAGTCAGTTCTTATAGACCATCATTACATGGTCTCTCTGACTGGTCCTACACAGTTTGCTTTGCTGAATCTTCATTAAAGTCACCATCATGCTAACTGTAAGAGTCTCTAAGGGATCTGTCTTGGGTCCTTCTCCTCTCTTCTCCCTCTATAGTCATCTCATTAGCTACTAGAAATGGCCTGCTCAATGCTAATGATTCTCAAATCTACTTATCCAGGCCTAACCTTTTTCCAGACCTCTAGCCCCACATTTCCAGCTGCTCATTGTGAATTTTAAAACTACTCCACCCTAGTCAGACAGTACTTTAGAAGATCTGATTTAGCTATTTCCTGATTAGTAACAATGGAGATACTTGGTTTAACAGAATCAGGTCTTGGGAACTCTACATTGCTCCACCCCACTTAGTTTAACAAGGTCAAGAATGTCTGCACCATACTCAAAGATTAAGTGTGTGAGGAAATGGCCTTCAACAGACATGTGCAGAAACAGTGGACAGACCCCTGGGCTGTCCTAAGTCAAGCTAAGCTATCATTGGTACAAATGAGATGCAGGAGAGTGATGTAAAACCATCTATATAAGGCACATTACTTCCTCTCTCTCCCTCTTTCCCCAGAGAGGTGACTTTGGCTGGCAGCCTGCTAAACATTCCGACATCTTGGCATGGTGGTAGCTATCTGTCTGGGTTTGGTGGTGAGTTTGCCCTTCAAGCATCTTGGCTGAGCCCTTTTTGGAGTTCAGGCTGGTTCCTTCCTCCTTCCTCTCCAAACCCTTACCTTCCTAGAGCCTCTGGTCTTCCTCCTGGCAATAGCCAGTTGGGAGAAATCCTACACCCTTTCCTTCTTCCTTCTTCTTAATTTTTTTCCACTATATCAATTAAATCATCATAAATTTCCAGCTGACTTGGTTATATATTTTTTATATTTGGGATATCCATGGTGACAAAATAATTAACATAGTTTAGGTCACAATGCTAAAATTGTCCTTTACACATTGGACATCTCAAGCTGGATATTCTGTTAGACATCTTAAACTCAACATGTCTAAAACTGAAGCCATTATCTTTTCCTTCAAACCCTCTTCTTTTTATCACTTTTCTATCACTATGTTTAGAGTGCCATCATCCTTCCAGTCACAAACACTCACAATCTAGACATTGTCCTTCATTGTTCACCCTCACACACACCCCTCCCCCATATCTATTTTTTTTTGCCAAGACTTGTTGATTTTACTTTTTTCTTAAACCTTTATTTGCTATCTTAGAATCAATACTGCACCATATTGGTTCCAAGGATCAACAGCAATAAGGACTAAGCAATGGGGGCTAAGTGACTTGCCCAGGTCACACAGCTGGGAAGTGTCTGAGGTCAGATTTAAAACTAGGACCTCCTGTCTCTAGGCCTGGCTCTCAGTTCACTGAGTTACCCAGTTGCCCCTCTCTGTTTCCTCATATTAAAAAAGAGCTAGAGAAGGAAATGGTAAACCACTCCAGTATCTTTGCCAAGAAAACCCAGTGGAACCCCATAACAGGTCAAAATGACTGTACTAGAGTAAAACCTATTGTCATCCTCATTTGCTATTATAATTTTTTGGTCTGGACCAATGTTATTAATGATCTGGGAACTCCTGGTGTGAAAACCCCCTCCCAGATGCAGTTCTCTAACTCATTCACATCTAATTTATTGCCTTAGAGAGTTGCCTGAAGGCATTAAGAGATTAAGTGACCTGTCCACATTGAACAGTTGGTCGGTAGATCAGGGGCAGATCTTAAACCTAGGTTTCCCTCACTCTGAAGCTGGATTTTGTATTTCTTACAAAATATTGTCTCTTTCCCCCCATTTTACAGAGGAAGGTACTGAAGCTCAGAGAGATTTTATGACTTGATTGAAGTTACATTGATAATGAATAACCTTGGGAGGAATTTGAATGTGGGTCTCTCCCCATGCTAAGACACAAGCTTTCCCCACAGATCTGTTAGATGATTATCTCTCTCATTTGCAACACTATTCCTCTCAAATGCAGCCTATATGGGGCTACCACATTGTACTAGTGGCTCATAGTGATCTTGCAGTCTATTACTCCCTCCCTAATTTTTAAAAAATCCTTACCTTATATCTTATGTATCAGTTCCAAGGCAAAAGAGTGGTAAGGGAGGCAAAGGGAGTTAAATGATTTGCCCAGGGTCACACAGCCAGGAAGTATAATTCCCATATTTTTTTGTACATTATAGCTGTCTGTGATGTTGCCTTATTCTCCCATTTCAGTCGTTATAATAAATTCTGGAGGGGGGGGAAGGAAGGTTATAACAAAGGGTAAAATCACATATAAATAAAAATTGAATTTATTAACAATGAAAGGAAGAATGGGAAAGGAATGAGGGAGAGGTTTGCATCTGACTATAAGCCCAAGATATTTACCCACTATAATTATTTTCCTAAGCTTACCTGTCTAAATAACCAAACTACAGATTAATAAGGGGGAAATCCAACAGGGAACCCAAAATCTTACAAATAGAGTCCTTGGCAGGTAGGTAGCAGGAATCCAGCTGTTGAGTCCTCAGACATCCCAGGGAATAGAGAGAAAGGCTCCTCCAACATCTCTGTCCACCAGAGTGTATGGGAAATCTTCCTCTCAGCCTTGTTCTTTTATTCAGAGCCAGTCAGCTTCCAAGATGATCATGGCCAGGTAGTCCAGGAACACACTTCCTTCAGGCTTCACCATCAGCTCCAGACAGCTGTTGGAAAACTGTATCTTCAACAGCTTGGAACTTTCCCCAGCTGGCTCATGGAGAATTCTGAGGCTTGAGGGTTGTCAACCAAACTCTTGCACTTCATACCTTCTCTTGCTACACAGTGTAAGTTCTTTGAGGGAAGGAAGGCTATCTTACCTAAACTTTGTATCTTTACAATACCTAACATGATACTCTGCCTTTAATAAACTCTTTTCTGGAGGCAGGGGGATTTAATTTTACTATTACCATTAGCTAGCATTTGTATTGCGAATGTTTACATAGGACTTTACACTTGTTATCTCAATGAATCCTCACAACAACCCTGTGAGGTAGGTGATATTATTATCCACATTTTACAGATGAAGAAAGTGAGATGAACAGAAGACAAATGACTTATTCAGAGTCACATAGCTAGTAAGTGTCTGAGTTGAGATTTGAACTCGTCTTTTCCTGTGAAGTTTTTTAGTATTCATATTAGTTTCTTTCATTTTTTTAAAAATAATTTTTGTTGATTGTTTTTATATCTCGTTTCCCCAGTATCTCTCCCCAATCCCTCACAAAGGACCACCCCATATAACATATAATATTTTTAAGACAAAAAAGAAAATGTTGGAATAATATATTGAAAAAAATCTGTAAATGTGTGACAAGCAGCTACTATTGATCTCATCTCTGCCAAGTGGTTCTCTCATATCTCTTCTTTTGAGCTATGCTTATTCTTTAAGATTTTGCACATTTTCTTTTCTTTCTTTTTCTCTGGTGTCATGGTTCTTTCCTTTTATATTTTTGTAGTTTTTGTGTACATTGTCTTCTTCACTCTGCTCACTTCAATCTTCATCAGTTCATGTAGTTCTTCCCATACTTTTCTGTGTTTTTCACACTTGTCATTTCCTACAGCCCAGTACTATTCCATTGCCTTCATGTACCACACTTTGGCTAGCCATTCCCCAATAGATGGGCATCTACTTTGTTCCCAATTCTTTGCTATCACAAAAAGTGCTGCTATAAATATTTTGGCGTATCTGGGGACTTTCTTATCAATGACCTCCATGGGGCATAAGCCTAGAAATAAACTCTCTAGGTCAAAAGGCATGGACATTGGAAGCAACTGGGTGACACAGTAGATAGAGAACCATGCCTGGAATTGGCCTTTTTTTCTTTGCATAATTCCAAATTGCTTTCCAAAATGGGCATATTGATTTCCTAATAATATATTGGTATGCCTATTTTTTAATAATCTGCCCAACATACAGTAGGCTCTTAATAAATGTTTTTAATATCATACTACTGTATAACTCAGAGGTGGAAGAGAGAGAGAGAGGAATGTCAGAATAAGGTTTTGAAATGCAGGGAGAGAATTTAGGTAAGCTTCAGGTGGCTAACATGCATGAAAGGGTTGGTACTAAGCTATGGATGGTAGAGACTAGAAGGGATATCATAGTGATATTCACCTCTCTCAGAAGTTGAAGATGATTATGATCACAGGCTGGAATCCTGTCATATTCAAGGACGGGAGGGGTCTTATTCCTGAATTCTATTAGAGGCAGTTAGATGGCACAGTGGATAGAGCTCTGAACCTGGAGTCAAGAATGTCTGAATTCAGGGATACCTAGGTGGCACAGTAGATAGAGAGCCAGTCCTAGAAATGGGAGGTCCTGTGTTCAAATCTGACCTCAGACACTTCCTAGCTTGGTAACTCTGGGCAAGTCACTTAAGCCCCATTGCCTAGCCCTTCTGTTTTGGATCCAATATTAAGTACTGATTCTAAGACAGAAGCTAAGGGTTAAAAAAAAAAGAAGTCCAAATGAATCCAAATCTGATCTCAGACACTAGTGGTATAATTCTGGGCAATTAAAGTTTTATTTGCCTCAATTTTCTCAACTGCAAAGTGGGAAGAACAATAGCACTTACCTCTCAAGGTTTTTTGTTTGTTTGTTTTTAAGGATCAAATAAGACAATATTTGTAAAAAAGTGCTTAGGTGCCTGAAATATAGTAGAATAGCAGAAATAAATGTTTATTCTCTTTTCTTTTCTTCCCCACTCCCACCCCCATATTTAAGTGAGGAGTGAGATTGGAATGTGTTGCCACCATATCTGAAGAATCTCTTTTTCACTAAAATGTAAAGTCCCTAGACTTCTAAAGCATGTTCAGTGGGGAGTTTTCCTTATCCTTCTGTCCTTATAGTTCTACAGAAGTGAATTTTCTGGAGAAGGCGATTTTTAGAAGCATTGGCTAAAGGCAGAGAACGTTACAAGGACAGTCAGCTTATAAACTTTGTATAGATTTAAGATTAAATTATATCATGGGGAAAGTTTATACAGATTGTATATGATATCATTATCATCTTGCAGTGATAGCAGGAGAGAAAACATGTGTAAGCATTTTATATGCTCAAACAAACCACTGAATTACTGTTGCTTCATGGGCACTCACTATTATTTCATATCAACATGGTGGACCAATAGCTCCTTGCCACCAGCCATCAGCCAAAGATAGATTAGCTGCCCAAATCTTCTCCTATTTCAGGCAAATATCTGTTTTGAGAAGGTACCTGAGAAACCCCTTGAGTTATAAGACAGGACTGAGGACTACCTCTCTTCTTTAGCTTCTTGAATCACCTTGTACTCTACACAGCTAGAAAGCAGAAACTGGGCTCTACTTTGGAGAAGATTTACATAATCAACTTCCCACCACTTTCAGATAACTTGCTTCTCTGATTAAAGGCAATTTAGATGACTGGGGCCAGGAAATGTGATTCACTGACTATTTCTCCTGAGTAGAGCATTAAAAGTATTTACTACTGCTTTCAAGAAAGAAAAATTTACCTTTTGGACCTAATGATAAAATTTCCAGTACAGGAAGGGCATCATTACATTTCATCTGGACCACTCCACCCCCCAAATACATTCTGTAAAAGTCCCACCTCCATAACTGCTGAGCTATGAGCCTATGGTTTATTCTGCTGACTCTGTAGGACATGTCCTTCCTTATCCATCATTTAAAGTCCAACCCTAATCACTTTCTCCATGAAGCCTTTCCTGATCCCTTTTGCCACCTTTCCTTCCTCAAGTTCCCATCACCCTCGACCTATACTACTCAAGCGTTTATCACTTTTTTGTGTTTATGGGTATTCTTTCCTTTTACATTGCTGTAATCACTGTGCATATTGTTTCTCTGCTCTGTTTACTTCACTCTTTATCAATTCATATCGCTTTTCTCATGCTTCTCTGAATTCTACCCATGTTCATTTCTTATAGCCCAGTTATAGTCCATTATAACCAGGTACTGCAATTTGTTTAGC